>NC_091259.1:35568712-35871742 GCF_042477335.2 Ovis canadensis | reverse complement strand
TCACCTGTAAAATGGGGTTATCTACCATGTCTATCCAGAAGGGTTATGAGGACTAAGTGACTCAATATATGTAAAATACTCAAAACATAGTAAAATCTCAATAAATGTTAGTTGTTATTGTTGTTCAGTCAGTAAGTCGTGTCTGACTCTTTGCAACCCTATGAACTGCAGCACGCCAGGCTGCCCTGTCCTTCCCCACCTCCTGGAGTTTGCTCAGACTCACATCCATTGAGTCGGTGACGCCATCCAACCGTCTCACCATTCACTTATTTAAAGGGCATGGTCTACATTGCTCCAGAGGACAGATCTAGCACTGGGGAGTATAAACTAAAGCCCTTCAGACATCCAATAACCACTGATTGACTGGTCAGGCACTGTGCCGTCAGGGCTACAAAGCTGGGAACACTTCAGCTCAAGCTAGCTGTGAAGCCACATATGTAGACACACGATTATGCAGTGTGTTAGCCGCATTAAGGGAAGTAACAGAAAATGCAACAGGACACAAAGGCAACGGCGACCTATCCTACTTTGGGAGATCAGGAAAAACACTGCCGAGGACCATAGAGATGGCTTTGGAAAGTTAAGCAGGAGCTCATCAGGATGAGGGAGTAAGGTTATCTGGAGACAAAAGACACAGCTTGTACAAAGGCAAAGAGGCAGAAGAGAGTATGTGGCAGGTGCAGAGAATTAATGAAGACAACAAAAGCTTATATTCACTGAATACTTTCTATGTTCCAAGAACTGTACTAGTGCTGTGTATACATCATCTCACCGCATCCTCTCTGCTAAATAGAGATTTTTATAATCTCTTATTTTTCAAAAAAGTAATCTGAGGATAAGCAAATTTAAAAAAACTTGAACTTGCTCAAGGTTTCACAGCTAGTAAGTGGCACAGCAAAACATGCATGCATCCATGTCTATCTGACTCCAAAGTCTTGAGCTCTTAAAAAACACCCTTTTAGACCTAGTTATATCTCCCATTTTACAGATGAAGGAACTGAGGCAACTTGCCCAGCTGGTACATGGCAGGGCTGGGATTCAAAGCCAAAGATGTTCCCAAATCTGTGCTCACTTGTTGTTTTTGTTTAGTCACTAAGTCGTGTCCGACTGTTTTGTGACCCCATAGACTGTAGCCCGCCAGGTTCCCCTCTCCATGGTATTTCCCAGGCAAGAAAACTGGAGTGGATTGCCATTTCCTTCTCCAGGGAATCTTCTGGACCCAGGGATCAAACCCACGTCTCCTACGTCAGCAGACAGATTCTTTACCACTGAGGCACTAGGAAAGCCTCTGTGCTTATCACCACTGCATAATCAACTCTACTGTCTTCCATGTTTTCCTCAGGGCCTTCTCCAGGAAATATTCTTTTTCGGTGGTGAGCTTTCTTTATAATAGTTCAAGCAGGGTGACCAGCGCACAAGGGACAATGGCAGGAGAAAGACGTACAATGGAAGGCAAGGGACACATGATAAATGGCTTGGGAGGATTGTGGCTGCATCTTGACATAACAAGGAGCCATCACAGGATTTCACAAAGGAGACCGGCCTGATCAGATCTGTAGTTTAGAGAGATGATTCTGACAGCTGTGTAAAACTAATTGGAGAAGGGCAAGAACAGAAGCAGAGAAAGCACTTAGAAAGTTATCCTGAAAACACAGGCAAGAAATGATAAACGAAGTCAGTAGCTGTGAGAATGAAAAGGGCCAGATTCTAGGTGTTGTAGGAGGCAGAATAGTAGTACCTGATGTCTGCAGTAAGTGAGGGAGAAACAAGAGGACAATCAGCACTTAGGCCAGTATATTGTGATCATCTGTTCACTGCTGTGCCTTGCCCAATAGCCCCACCTAGCATACGGCCTAGATATAGGAAATGTCCAACAAATGTTGGCAGCATATTCTAGACGAATGAATTACAAGTGCAGATGTGGCTGAGTGAGTGAAGGGGTGAAGTCCTTCACTGAGACAGGAGCTACAAAGGAGGAGCAGATCTGAGGGACCAGGAAGGCTGGGTCAGCATTCAGCTGGGGATAATCAGTAAGCAAGTGGATCTCAAGAAAAGAGGTCTGATGGGAGACAATTGGGGAGTAACCGTTAAACAAATGGTAATTGAAACTCTGGGTGAAATAGCCCCAAGACGGAATGTGGTGGGTAGAAAGTAGGGGCTTTGCGAAGGCTGATGGGGGCGGGGGCTAGGAAACCAGAGAGAAAGGAGTCTTAGAAGGCAAGTGAGGAGGGCAGTTCCAGAGGGAGAAGGTGGATTTTTTAATTAATGCAAAGAAAGAAAAAAGCAAAAAACTTACTATCTTCCCCAGCTGACCGAAAGACGGCAGAAGGTTGGGCCTGCCCGGATTCGGACATGGGGGAAGCTTCCCCAAGAGAGAAGTACTCAAGCAGGGTTTAGAAGGCCGGCCTTACACAAAAACTGTGAACAGGACAAACAAGCTAGAGGCCCCGCCAGCTGACACTCGTGGCCCAGGGCCCGCTCTCACTGCCCCGCCAGCACTCCAGCCCAGGCCCTTCCGCCCCTCGGATTTTGGATACAGCCGCACTGATCAGGCCGCTCCATCCTCACTTCTTCCTTCAGTTCCCGCCCACACTCGTGCACATCCCGCTGGGTGGCACACGAATGTGCCTCGATTCTCCCGCTTCCCTCCGTTCCCCGCCAACCAACCTCTCCCGCAAGGGCGTCCTCACCTGGCCCCCACCCCGGGAGGCCCAGGGCGCTAGCTCCCGGCTCTACGCGGTTTCCCCAGCACCACCCCGGCTCCCGCTTCCAGGGACGCCGGGGTGTTGCCCTGCAGCGGCCAACAACCACTTCCGGAAAGGGTACCAGCCTAGCAACTAAGGGTACCGCCTCTACCTGGAGTCAATAGGTCGCTGAATGAGAGCCTAGCATCAGATTGGTTAAAGGTCCCGTCGAATCACGGCGGCGTTCTGCACGTTTCCCGTTGTATGATGGGAGATGTAGGCCAATATAGTAGATGGATTTAAAAAGTGAGTTTAAAAGAGGATTCTGAATTTAGACATGAGGGGAATTTCTTCCTGAGCAGGCAAGGATCATTCATAGTATCGACAGTAACGTGTATTAACTAAGGTAATTTTTTGTCATCATTTTTAGTAGTATAATTAACATCAGGTGAATAATACACTGGTCCTCAATAATCAACCTACAGGCTTTAATAAACAAAAGACTCTCACGTGCTACTCATGAATTAAGAGACCACTACCCATCTTTCGGAGAAGGCAATGGCACCCCACTCCAGTACTCTTGCCTGGAAAATCCAACGGATGGAGGAGCCTGGTGGGCTGCAATCCATGGGGTCGCTAAGAGTCGGACACGACTGAGCGACTTCACTTTCACTTTTCACTTTCATGCATTGGAGAAGGAAATGGCAACCCACTCCAGTGTTCTTGCCTAGAGAATCCCAGGGACGGGGGAGCCTGGTGGGCTGCCATCGATGGGATCGCACAGAGTCGGACATGACTGAGGCGACTTAGCAGCAGCAACCCATCTTTTTATTGGAGCTCAGGGCTCAGTTTGCATGTCTGCAAGAAGAGGATAATAATATCTGTCTTAACTATTTAAAATAGTCTGTTTAAGATGAAGTGACATAATGTGTAGCCCCTCCACACACCCTGTCTAGCAGAAGGGTTACTACTAATATAATTTCAAAGCCTTTAGTTTTGTTTTCACAAGGGCACATCTTCCTTTCTCTTACATGTCCTTAACCTCTGAGGAAGTTTAGGACAAGCCCAGCGCTGGCCACGACATCAATGGTGTAGGGAAAGAACAATTGGCCAGGTAGCGGTGGTCAAGAATTGATGCTTTTGAACTGGGGTGTTGGAGAAGACTCTTGAGAGTCCCTTGGACGGCAAGGAGATCCAACCAGTCCATTCTGAAGGAGAGCAGCCGTGGACTTTCTTTGGAAGGAATGATGCTAAAGCTGAAACTCCAGTACTTCGGCCACCTCATGTGAAGAGTTGACTCATTGGAAAAGACTCTGATGCTGGGAGGGATTGAGGGCAGGAGGAGAAGGGGACGACAGAGGATGAGATGGCTGGATGGCATCACTGACTTGATGGACGTGAGTCCGGGAGTTGGTGATGGACAGGAAGGCCTGGCGTGCTGCGATTCATGGGGTTGCAAAGAGTCGGACACGACTGAGCAACTGAACTGAGTGGTGGTCAGGCTCTCTCGTCCCACTCCACTCATGTCCTACAGCTGAGGTCACGTGTGGCACTGCGAGCGTGCCCCCCCCCCCGCCCCCGGCACATTGTGGTGCACTTGCTTGGCTGTCCTATATAAGCACCGCCTGAAAAGCTCTGGTGGGTGAGTTGAGTTCTTGCTGCTGAATCAGCCGTTAGAGAGTAAAGCATGTCTGCCTTGCCACTGAATAAAGAATGTCTGCGGTTCCTATGGCTCCTTACATCTTCTTTCAGCTTTGCCTTGGCTACCCTGGGTTCAATGATCAGCAAGACAAATGGGAAAACCAGGGAGCGAAAAAAGTGAAGTGACTTGTTTGGTGAGAAAGATGGATCACCTGGAGCAAATCCTCACAGCCTTCCTAGGGGAGATGCATCTGGCTCCTGTTAAGCCCAGAATCTAGTCCCAGCACCACTCAGGGCCTGATCCCAGAAGGAGGAACTCAGACCAGTGTTCTTGTGGATACCAAAGCAGATATCCAGAATGTATTCCTCGTGTTTAACTTCAAGTCTTTCCCGTGGCAGTCCTGCCTATACTCCTTTTTATTTTTCTGACTGTAGATGACAGATCATGGCTCCCTCTTCTTCTCCACACTCCTTAAAAGTCTCACAACCACTGAAGCCCACTGTAGAGCCCAGTGCCCTGCAACAAGAGAAGTCACCACAATGAGAAGCCCCTATACACAAATAGAGAATAGCCTCTGCTCACTGAAATTAGAGAAGGCCTGAGCACCGCAGTGAAGACCCAGCACAGTCCAAAAAAAAGTCTGAGAGAGAGGCCAAGGGATGGACTGGGAAGAGACTCTGAGAACCCACCAGTTCATCCACCACGGTCCTTGCACAAAACTGGGGTTCAATAAATCATTCATAGATTTGGTCCCTGCATCCAAGAACTCGCAATTAATCTAGCTGACATTAATTGTCATCAAAATTCTTAACTTTTGTTCCTTAGCTTGTGTCACTTGCTCTCTCATGGGGAAAGCTAATAAAATAAGGGTTACTATAGAATTAATGAGGTTACGCCACACAGATAAGCAATTTGCATTCTATCAGGTTTCCCTGTAGATTTGTACTCAGAAATGCAAACTAATTTTTAAATGCCCTTAGGCAAACACAATTAACAAAGCAAGTCTTTGGGGGAAAATAACAAAAATGACACCTCAATTGATATGCCAGTACAGTAAGTCCCCTACATATGAATGAGTTCTGAGAGCCCATTCGTAAGCCCAATTTGTTCTGAAGTCCAACAAAATTAGCCTAGGTACCTAAGTAACAGAATCAGCTGTATAGTACTGTAATATAGTATTGTAATGGGTTTATAATAATTTTCACACAAATAATATGCACATAAAAAGACAAAAAATAAAACATTTTTACTGTCATCGCACCTTGAAAAAGTACAGTAGTAAAATACAACAGCTGGCATATAGGAGCTGGCATCGAGTGAACTAGCAAGAGTTACTGACTAGAGGAGAGACAGAGGTGGGAGCTGGTAGAGCTAAAGGGTCATCAGCAATAGGAGACAGAGGGCAAGCTGCAATCTGAGTCACACCGGACACTGATGGCACAGCTTCTGGTTCCTTGCTGAACTCAATTCTATCTACTCTCTTGAAGAAACAATCCAGTAATGTCTAGGTAGTGGCTGTTCAGTCACTCAGTCGTGTCCAACTTTTTGCGACCCCACGGACTGCAGCTCACCAGGTTTCCCTGTCCTTCACCATCTCCCACATTTCACTCAAACTTATGTCCATGGAGTCGGTGATGCCATCCAACCATCTCATCCTCTGTCGTCCCCCTCTCCTCCCGCCTTCAATCTTTCCCAGCCTCGGGGTCTTTTCTAATGTGCTGGCTCTTCACACCAGGTGGCCACAGTATTGGAGCTTCAGCTTCAGCATCAGTCCTTCCAGTGAATATTCAGGGCTGATTTCCTTTAGGATTGACTGGTTTGATCTCCCTGCTGTCCAAGGGACTCTCAAGAGTCTTCTCCAACACCACAGTTCAAAAGCATCAATTCTTTGGTGCTCAGCCTTCTTTATGGTCCAACTCTCACATCTGTACATGACTAGTGGAAAAACCATAGCTTTGACCATACAGTCCTTTGTTGGCAAAGTAATGTCTCTGCTTTTTAATACACTGTCTAGGTTTGTTGTAGCTTTTCTTCTGAGCAGCAAGCATCTGGGTAGTATCTCTTTTTTTTTTTTCTCTCATCACAGATAACATGGTGACACCGGTCTCATCACAGATAACATGGTGGCACCAGACTGCATTCGGAATGACTGCTATAAACTTTGTGTACCATTCTACATTTAGATCTGGTGCCTCAAAATCCAAGTGCCTCCTCAAAGAAACAAACTTCTCTTACCATTTCCTGTGTCACAAATCTCTTTGGTTCTTTTTCTTCCTCTTGTCTCTCCTCCTGTCCTTTCTCCTGGCCTCCAATTCCATCAGGTCTTCACATTCTCATCTCTGTAAGTTCACAACTTGGAGGTTCACATGTAGGGGACTTACTATAATATATCCAATGAGTGAGGAAGCGAAACAGAATTTCACACATTGTAAATTATCCTTTGCAGTCAGGAATGAACATTTAGGAATGATTTTTTTTAAAAAGATGGAGGAGAAAAAAACAAATTATTCTCATGTGTTATGCCACACTCCCAAGTCAGAAACTCCACTGTTAGAACTTTTTCTTCTCTTTTCATACTGTTTATTGTAATATACAGAAAACCATCTTTATAATAAGAAAAACATTCAATTCTACCTTTTTCTTTTCAAAAAGTATGTAGAGAGGTGAAAAATTTTCCTCTACACTTTTGATCCACCTTACTTAAAGTTGCAAACTGAGGGGACTTCCCTGGTGGCCTAGAGGCTAAGAGTCCATCCTCCTAGTGCAGGAAGCTTGGGTTCAACCCCCGGTCAGGGAACTAGATCCCAGATGCCCCTACCAAAGATCCTGCCTGCTGCAACTAAGATGGTGCCACCAAATAAATAAATATTTTTTTAAAGAAATAAATAACATGACAAACTGGAGACTTCCCTGGTGATCCAGTGGTTAAGACTCCATGCTTGCTTCCACTGTTGGGGGTGTGGGTTCAATCCCTGGTCAAGGAAGTAAGATCCTGCATGCTGGGGGGCCAATAAATAAAGTAATAACCTTAAAAAAAATAAAATTTCAAACTGCTTCTCCATCTTCCTTCTCTGCTTTATCTTCAAAGCACATAGCACCATCTGAAATGCTATAATTTTTATTTCTTGTCTGTCTTCCTACCTTAGAATGCATAAGCTACATGAGGATAGGGATTCTGTCCATTTTATTTATTGTGTCCACAGTGCCTAAAACAGTGCTTAGCATATAGTAGGCATTAAACAAATTTGCTGAATGAACGAGTGAGCAAAAGAAGGAAGGAAAGAATCCCACACTTCAGACAGAGGAAACCACTGTTGACATTTCAGTCCCCACCTTTGCTGAAGACATTTTAATGTCTATGCAGATGTAAATTTATGTGCAAACATGTATATGCACATGTGCATACATGCTAATTTTTACAGAAATGAGATCAAAGATACATATTATTCTACAATGTCAAACAACTGAACATGTCATAAACATATTCCAGGGTGAGCTCATAGAAGTTACTCCACTCCTTATAATGGTTATATAAGATTCCATTGATTGAATGTCTCAAGTCCCTATTGATAATCAATTTTTTGCTTCCAGAGTTTTGATGTTGTACATAGTGCTGATACTGTTGGATTTTTGTTGGATAGGATTCTAGAAGTGACACTGCTCAGAGTTCACACTTTTTATGTTTTTACCAACATTGCCAAATTTCTCTCTAAAAATGGAGTAATTTACAGTCCAACCAATACCTTCACCAACATCAAATATTACCAGTGTGAGAGGCAAAAAAAATTAATGATGATGGTATCTAAATTTATTTTGTGTGCTTTTACTATTAATGAAGTTGAACTTTTTTTCATATGTTTAATGGCCATCTGAATTTCTTCTATCAAATATCTGTTCACATTCTTTGTTCATTTTTCCCAAGTTGTTGGGGGTTTTATAGACTTGTAGAAGCTCTTTGTATATTACAGACATTTACGCTTTGTCTCTTTATTGTGTGATCAATATACTGTGTGACCAGGGATCAAACCCATGCTCCTGTGATTGCTTGCCGGGGTGATTTCCCTGGTGGCTCAGTCAGTAAAGACTCTTCCTACAAGGCGAGAGACCTGGGTTCGATCCCTGGGTCAGGGAAGATCCCCTGAAGGAAATGGCAACCCACTCCAGTATTCTTGCCTGGAGAATTCCATGGACAGAGGAGCTTGGTGGGGTACAGTCCATGGTGTCACAAAGAGACGGACACCACTGAGTGACTTTCTCTTTCACCCTTTGTCTCTTTATTGTGTGACAAATACATTGCGTGACCAGAGATCAAACCCATTGTCCCTGTAGTGGAAATGCAGAGTCTTAACCACTGGATTACCAGGGAAGTCCCTGTAATTTTATTTTTTTAATGTTGAGCTCTTTGATCTGCAGTTTATTTTAGATGAGACAGGGATTTAGTTTTCTTTCCTCCCAAAACGTAGCCAATTGTCCCAACAACAGTTATTAGTAAATCCATCCATTTCCCTTTAATATGAGTGTCATCTTTATTATATATAAGGTTTCCCCATATATATATTTATATATTGATTTTAAATTGTTTAACCTGTGTCCAATCATCTTATTGGTTATAATTTCTCTATCCATATTATGTGATTTGTAAATAATGATCCTTTGCTTTCTAACATTTGTTCCATTTTCTCATCTTACCAAATTAGCTAGACTGATCTAACCTAGATAAGAGTGGTGATAATGATCTCTTTCCTAAAGTGAAGTTGCTCAGTTCAGTTCAGCCACTCAGTCGTGTCCGACTCTTTGCAACCCCATGAATCGCAGCATGCCAGGCCTCCCTGTCCATCACCAGCTTCCAAGTTCACCCAAACTCATGTGCATTGAGTCAGTGATGCCATCCAGCCATCTCATTCTCTGTTGTCCCCTTCTCCTCCTGCCCCCAATCCCTCCCAGCATCAGGGTCTTTTCCAATGAGTTAACACTTCGCATGAGGTGGCCAAAGTACTGGAGTTTCAGCCTCAGCATCAGTCCTTCCAATGAACACCCAGGACTGATCTCCTTGCAGTCCAAGGGACTTGCAAGAGTCTTCTCCAGCACCACAGTTCAAAAGCATCAATTCTTCAGCGCTCAGCTTTATTCACAGTCCAACTCTCACATCCATACATGACCACTGGAAAAACCATAGCCTTGACTAGACGGACCTTTGTTGGCAAAGTAATATCTCTGCTTTTGAATATGCTCTCTAGGTTGGTCATCACTTTCCTTCCAAGGAGTAAGCGTCTTTTAATTTCATAGCTGCAGTCACCATCTGCAGTGATTTTGGAGCCCCAAAAAATAAAGTCTGACACTGTTTCCACTGTTTCCCCATCTATTTGCCATGAAGTGATGGGACCGGACGCCATGATCTTCATTTTCTGGATGTTGAGCTTTAAGCCAACTTTTTCAGTCTCCTCTTTCACTCTTATCAAGAGGCTCTTTAATTCCTCTTCACTTTCTGCCCTGAGCATGGTGTCATCTGCATATCTGAGGTTATTGATATTTCTCCTGGCAATCTTGATTCCAGCTTGTGCTTCTTCCAGTCCAGCATTTCTCATGATGTACTCTGCGTAGAAGTTAAATAAGCAGGTGAGAATATACAGCCTTGACGTACTCCTTTTCCTATTTGGAACCAGTCTGTTGTTCCATGTCCACTTCTAACTGTTGCTTCCTGGCCTGCATATGGGTTTCTCAAGAGGCAGGTTAGGTGGTCTGGTATTCCCATCTCTTTCAGAATTTTCCACAGTTTATTGTGATCCACACAGTCAAAGGCTTTGGCATAGTCAATAAAGCAGAAATAGATGTTTTTCTGGAACTCTCTTGCTTTTTTGATGATCCAGTAGACTTTGGCAATTTGATCTCTGGGTCCTCTGCCTTTTCTAAAACCAGCTTGAACATCAGGAAGTTCATGGTTCACGTATTGCTGAAGCCTGGCTTGGAGAATTTTGAGCATTACTTTACTAGCCTGTGAGATGAGTGCAATTGTGCAATAGTTTGAGCATTCTTTGGCATTGCCTTTCTTTGGAACTGGAATGAAAACTGACCTTTTCCAGTCCTGTGGCTGCTGCTGAGTTTTCCAAATTTGCTGGCATATTGAGTGCAGCACTTTCACAGCATCATCTTTCAGGATTTGAAAGCGCTCCACTGGAATTCCATCACCTCCACTAGCTTTGTTTGTAGTGATGCTCTCTAAGGCCCACTTGACTTCACATTCCAGGATGTCTGGCTCTATGTGAGTGATCACAGCATCGTGATTATCAGGGTCATGAAGATTGTTTTTGTTCAGTTCTTCTGTGTATTCTTGCCACCTCTTCTTAATATCTTCTGCTTCTGTTAGGGCCATACCATTTCTGTCCTTTATCGAGCCCATCTTTGAATGAAATGTTCCCTTGGTATCTCTAATTTTCTTGAAGAGGTCCCTAATCTTTCTCATTCTGTTGTTTTCCTCTATTTCTTTGCATTGATTGCTGAGGAAGGCTTTCTTATCTCTCCTTGATATTCTTTGGAACTCTGCATTCAGATGGGAATCTTTCTTTTACTCCTTTGCTTTTCACCTCTCTTCTTTTCACACCTATTTGTAAGGCCTCCTCAGACAGCCATTTTGCTTTTTTGCATTTCTTCATGGAGATGGTCTTGATCCCTGAACCCCCGTCCATAGTTCATCAGGCACTCTGTCTATCAGATCTAGTCCCTTAAATCTATTTCTCACTTCCACTGTATAATCATAAGGGATTTGATTTAGGTCATACCTGAATGGTCTAGTGCTCAGTGATGTCCAACTCTTTGTCACCCCATGGACTGTAGCCTGGCAGGCTCCTCCATCCATGGGATTTTCCAAGCAAGAATACTGGAGTGGATTGCCATTTCCTTCTCCAGGGGATCTTCCCAGGTCTTGGTCACAGTGCAGGCAGACTCGTTATGTCTGAGCCACCAGGGGGAATCACTTTAGCCTGTCACTGTAATGTTTTCCATGCTCTTCTATTATCTTGTTTTTAAGAAGCTTCTCTTTGGCTTTAATCAAGACTTCTGAAATTTGACAATAATTTCACATTTGATAAATAATATGTTAATATAATCATATGACTTTTCTCCTTTAAGCTATTTTAGCTCTAAAGCTTTTTGTTTTAAGCTCTTACCAGTTCACATAAAGATACTTCTTGGAATGATAACACTTTAGAGCTGAGCATGGCCATAACCTTCAGCTCACTGATATCACAGAAATCAGTAGGGGCTTGAAGATTCACCTCAGTGAGGGTGGAAGTGAGAGCGGGTAGAGCACCAAAGACATAAAAAGATTCAGCTGAGAGAAGCCCCAGGTGGCTCTCACCTGCCTGCAGGTTGCAGGCTCCAGTGAAAGCAGACCACTCTCTTCATTTCCCCTTTGACCTTGCTCTTTCCTTTGGCTGCTAAGAACACCCTTCTAAACCCCGTAGTTTTGCTATCCAAATCTCTGCTATTAGAAAATCCACCCATTCTTTAAGGTTCAAATTAAATATTACTTCCTCCCTCTGAGTCTTCCCAGGGACTCTCCCACCCCCAAACCCCTACTTCTTAAAGTCCCATCATTCTGTGTGCTGCACGTGCATTTTAAATTTCTCTCTGTGGCCCCAGGGCCTGGCAGAGTGCCTGGCATACAGCGGGTGCTCCAGAAATGCCCAGTGAAGGACTAATGGAATGAGAAAGGTCAGCCACCGCTCCATCTCCACGGCCCTTCCCGCGCAGCCAGGGTTCTGCAGGGTGGACTCCGGCTCGGCAGAGGGCATCCCAGACCCCTCACCAACCCCGGAAGCCAGGCTGCCTGCCATGGGAGGACTACACTTCCCAGCAATCCCAGGGAAAAGCGAAAACCCTTTGGCTTTGACAGCCACCACCACAAGTCTTTCCGCCTCCCCGGGCTGCCTGGGAGCTGGGATTATGGTGGCCTGAGCAGCAAACGCAGCCGCAGGAGCCTGGAGCCCCTGACTCTTCCCCTGCGGCCGCCCCACCAGGAAGACCAGGAAAGCAGCCTCAGATCTGCCATGCCTGCCCCGCCCAGCCCCCCGGGGGGCCCGAGACGGCCTCTCCCGGACCGCCGCTGAGGCTGGACCACCAGCCAGATGTAGCCGGTCTCTGGAGCCGTCTCCTCCCCTTCTGTCTCTGAGGATCTCTCCTGTCTGATCCCCACCTCCTGGCCCAGGGGCCGGCCGAGGGGCCTGCAGGCTCTGGAGCCCTGATGCCTTCCTGCTCACTCTCCTGAGAAGCCACCTCTAGCACCCAGAGTTGGGGGCAGGCCCCAGGGACGGACGTGGGCCAAAGTGAGCCCAGAGTGCCCCAAGGCCAGGGCTCACCATGGCCCAAGCACTGCCCTGGCTCCTTCTGTGGATGGGCTCCGGGGTGCTGCCTGCCCACGGCTCCCAGCCCGGCATCCGGCTGCCCTTGCGAAGCGGGCTGGGGGGTGCCCCCCTGGGGCTGCGGCTGCCCCGGGAGACCGACGAGGAGTCTGAGGAGCCCGGCCGGAGGGGCAGCTTTGTGGAGATGGTGGACAACCTGAGGGGCAAGTCCGGGCAGGGCTACTACGTGGAGATGACCGTGGGCAGCCCCCCACAGACGGTAAGGTTGCTGGGCCAGCACTGCCCTCGCTCCTCATAAGCCGAGGAAGAGAGGCTGGGGGTGTAGCATGCAGGGGGCTCCTGCTAAAACAGGGGCTGCAAGGGGCGGGCTGGAGGGATTCTCTCCCAAACATATCCTCTGGGATCATAGTGGCAGCAGTCAGCCCAAAAGCCCCGCTTCCCACTTCCCTTCCCCTCACAGGCTTTGACTGTCCTCCCCTCACTCCTAGTCTTATACACACACCCCTCAGGAAGGATTTGAGGGCAAGAAAAACACGTGGATGGGGAAGGCCTGATCTGGTGAAGAGTCCAAACCACAGGGGCTGTGAACAGGTGTCAGCCCACACCATGCCTGAGTCTCCCCACCCCTTTGCTCTGGGTCTTGGTCCCCCAATCTCAGCATCTAGGGTTCTGACCAAGGGATCCTGGCATGAGTTGGATCAGCCCTTTTCTCCCTCTGTCTGGGCGGCCGCAGGGCAGTGAAGCGAGGTTTCTTGTGACCTCCACTCTAGCCAGAAGCTGTGAGCTGAGTGTTGCCTTCCCCAGTCCCTCCTTCCTCCCCACCCCTTTGCAGCCTGCACTTCAGCCCCTCC
This sequence comes from Ovis canadensis, assembly GCF_042477335.2. Taxonomy (NCBI): domain Eukaryota; kingdom Metazoa; phylum Chordata; class Mammalia; order Artiodactyla; family Bovidae; genus Ovis; species Ovis canadensis. The sequence goes on along the minus strand of NC_091259.1, from coordinate 35,858,208 downwards.
CCCACCTGATGCCTCCCTGAGCACTGGCCAGAGGGAACTGAACTGAGCCTGGGGAAAGGACAGATCATAAATTGCATAGAGCGAAGGAGCCAGAACCCCCTTCTAAGCATGAGACTCTTTCCATGAGCTGATAGGTGCTTGGGGGTGGCAGCAATGGAGAAAACACTGCCTGCCAGATCCCCATGCCCTGTGCTTCCTGACAGTCCTCCAAGGTACCTCCTAGGTGGCCATGGAGGGTGCAACCTTTGCGCCTCTGCCTGGGTAGGAGTTGGCCACGAGCAGCCCTCCATGGGGTTGCTGTGGCTGACCTCTGTGAGCATTTGCCTCCTCAGTGGGGAGTCCTGGGCACGGGTAGCAGGATGGCTGAGTGTGTGCTGGTGAGTGTCACCTTGAATCTGAGCCACCCCCCTCCCCCGGATCTGTGTCTGGGAGGCTTGTCCTTGGGAGGGTCGGTGAAGGTGGGAGTGTGTCTATGGGCAGAGGGAACCGCTACACTTCCTGGACTTCTCAACAGCACTTGCACCAAATCTGGGGGAGAAGCACAGCCCCCACCTTTCCAATTACCTGATGGAAGCAAGACTTCCAAGGTCCATGCCACCCAGGCCTATCTTCCACCTCCCACCCCCCAGCGGATCCAAGGCTCTGGGCTCCCCCACTTACCCCTCCTCTTGCCTGTGCACTATAAACAGACTTGAGCCAGTAAAAGGACACAGTCTGAATCCAGGCCTCTAGCAGCCTGAGCCAACAGGAGGCCAGGTGTTGTGAGGGAGCAGGAAGCTGTGGGACCTGGTTTCTCTTTCCATTTCTGCTACTGATGTGCTGTGCAAATTGTGCATAGATCCTGTGACATGGACACAGGACAGGCTGTGGGACCAACAAGAGCTTCAGGGTCAGACAGACCCGGAATGCCAGCTCCACAACCCACAGCCTTTCCTTTTCCCAGCTGTGTGGCCTTGGGAAAATTATCTAACCTCTCTGAGGCTCTTGCTGTGTCTTTAAAATGGGTGATATGAGATCTCCTTTGCAAGGTGATGGTGAGGATTAACAGAGACTTTGTCGGTGAAAGCATCTTAAACAATGCACCTAGACATATACTTGACCTCCAGTAGATGTGAAATCACTTTCTTCTAACTTGCCTGGCCACTTCTGCCTCTTCTGTGTTCTGCAAGGAAGCATAAAACTTGAGTGTTCTGAGCCTCCACATGTTACATGTAGAACGTGTAAATGCGGGGCCTATTAACCATACTTCCTTGGACCCTTGAGATAAAGTGTACACATTGACAGACAGCAATTTCCCAATAAATGTCAGCTCCTCCCCCTCCTTCCCAGGAGACTGGGAAAGTGGGCTTAAAGTTCAGCACCAGCGCACGGAGCCCACGGCAGATGGGGCAACTCTGGGGGTTGTCTTACAGCTCCCAGGCCAACACCGGCCAGTCTGCGCGCTCTTGGGTGACTTCAGTTCTCCCCCCAGCAGTCTGGGAGAAGGATGCCCTTTTTCCTGACCCTGGGGTTTGGAAGCACCAAATGAGAATGTGACAGGTACAGTGCCCTGAACAAGTAACTGTGAAACTTGGGGTGCACTTTCTGTGTGCCAGGCAACTAATTGCTGGGTTTGGGAGACTGAGACACAAAGAGACAGGAAATGTATTTTCTGCCTCAAAGAGCTTTAGTGTGGAAGTGAAAATTTAAGTCCCTGGAGGAGGAAATGGCAACCCACTCCAGTATTCTTGCCTGGAGAATCCCATGGATGGCAAAGCCTGGTGGGCTATGGTCCATAGGGTCACAGAAGAATCAGACACGACTGAAGCGACTTCGCACCATGCATCCATACCTAGGTCAGAATCGCAGGCTGAATCTCAGGTTTGAAAATTACTGATCTGTAATACAGTGGAGTAGATGCTGTAGGTGTTATTTGCTTTTAAAAAAAATTTTTTTTTCCATCTACACTCTTCTGAGGGAGGGGTTCTTTTCTTCACTTTATTTATTTACTTTGGCCAAATCATATGGCATGTGGGATGTTAGTTCCCCAACCAGGGATTGAACCCATGACCGCTGCAGTGGAAGTATGGAGTCCTAACCACTGAACCACCAGGGAAGTCCCTATAGATGTCCCGGAGGAGGTAAAAATCAGGCAAGGTCTCACAGAGATGTGCTGTGAGCATTTGTGAGCATGGTCTTGAAGGATGGATAGGAGGGGCGAGACTGCTTCAGTGAAGAAAGGTCCCCCCAGACGGTGTGCTTCCCTTGTGTATCCACTCCTTCCCACCATCTCCCCCGAGACCAAGTGAGGACACAGTGAATGAGAGAACGAGTTGTATGTGTCTGGGTTTATGCGTGCTTGTTCAGGAGACAGTGAGAAACCCAGGCCGGACTTTGGTCTGCCAAAGTGAGGGGAGAATTGAATTTGTGCAGCAGAATGACAAAAGAAGCAATCTTTTAGAAAGAAACATTTGAAGTTTAGAAAGAATGGGACTGAGGGATGCAGGTAGCAGGAGGCTGTATCACAAAGGTCCAAGTGTGGAGGGCTGTGACAAGGATGGCGTGAGGCTGTAAGCAGGGGAAATGGGAAGGAGACCGGGCTGCAAGGGACGGTGTGAAGCAGTTAGACCAGACTTGGTAACACTGGTGTGAGGGTGAGGAAGAAGGTGTCAAAGATGATTTCAAGATTCCCATCTGGGATGAATTAGAAAATGACAAGACCATTTGTGAGAAAGCTGGCAGCCAGGGATGGTTTAGAAGTGCGGATATACGAATATATCTTTGTATTTATGGTTACAGTTTATAAAAGTTTTAAAATAAACTCTATATAGATTATTTTGTTCTTTCCAGTGATTCCTGCATTATATAAAAAGGTCTTAACCATTTTAAGATTCTAGCAGAAGAAATGGGGACTGAAAAATAACTAGCCAGTTGGCTGGTCAGTAAACTGGACCCTGTCTCACCCTTGACTTCCCTCTCAGCCTTGCGTGTGTGCTGTGCCAAGTCACTTCAGTTGTGGCCAACTCTTTGCAGCCCTATGGACTGTAGCCTGCCAGGCTCCTCTGTCCATGGGGTTCTCCAGGCAAGAATACTGGACTGGGTTGTCATGCCCTCCTCCAGGGGACCTTCCCAACCAAGGGATCAAACCCGCGTCTCTTATGTCTCTTGCATTGGCAGATGTATTCTTTACCATTAGTCCTACCTGGGAAAGCCCTACTCAGCCTTACTACCTACCTATTTGTGTATCTTGAAGGAGAAGAGAGTTTATTAGAGAGTTTATTAGAGATCCCGCTTCCATTTTCTCATCTCCCTTACTGTATTCATCGGCATGTCACTGTGTTTGTGACATAAAAATTTCATAAAACACCTAGCTCTTGAGGACAATGTCCTTTTTAATTGATTATTTTTCTGCAGGATTTCATTTCTCCTTAGCTAATATCTATGATAGCATCATACTCAGAAAAGGCACCTAAAAAGTGTTCAGCAAATGAATAAATAAAGTGTAAGACTTCTAAGTAGAACTGTGGATGAGCCATTGTAAGTGCAGGGCTGGAGCTCTTTGAGAAAGCATTTTCATTCTCTTCGCTTCAATGAAAGAATGTCATCTCATTGGAAAGGTATGCATATCACCATCCAAACACAGGCTCATAATTTAACCGTTAGGATTGAAGTCTGGTGGTGGTCAATTTTCAGTTTAACCAATATTTGTTGAACACTGACCACGTACAAAAGAGAAGGATATGTCGGTCTTAGTCCTTGGAGCACTCATGATTCGGTGTAAGACCCAGATACGTAAGTGCCTAAATATCACATAAGACCAAGTACACTTGGTACAATGAGAAGTTAGCTCTCTGGTGGTCCAGTGGTTAAAACTCCACACTTACACTTCAGGGGGTGTGGGTTTGCTCCCTGGTTGGGAATTCTGCATTCTGCAAGGTACGGCCAAAAAAAAACCCAAAAAACAGAAGAACAGTGAGTCTTAGAAGTATACAGAAAGCAGCGGCTACTTCTGACAGTGTTAGGAAAGGCTTGCTAGAAAAGGTAGCATTTGAATATGGCCTAGAAAAATGAGAAAGCTTTGCTATTTGGAGAGTGGTTGGGGAGAAAAACTTCAAAAAGAGAGCCATGAGCTATGCTAAGAAGCTGGAAGTTGTGATAAGGATGCTGTGAGGCTGACTGGGGGTTGGGCTTCATTCTGGAGGCAGCAGAGAGATGGTCTAGTGAATTTTGGTTCCAGGAAAACATTTCCAGGCTGGAGAATAACTTGGATGGTCTAGAATCCAAGAAGAGGATCTCAGTTAGGACACATGGGTCTGAAAGAAGATGTGAAGGAGAAGTCTTCAAAGAGATGGCATCACCTGTCAGGTCAACCGGATGTTCCTTGCCCCTGGCAGGGGAGAGGGAAGAGAAGTCCACTTCCTTTGAACTTCTCTGACTGTGTTTGTGTCAGGGTACACAACAAAAGGAACAAGCTTTCAAAGCACAATGTGCTTCCCAGATGGTTTAGTGGTAAACAATCTGTTTGTAATGCAGGAAATGCAGGAGACAGGTTGGATCCCTGGGTCAGGAAGATCCCCTTGAGGAGAAAGTGGCAACCCACTCCAGTATGCTTGCCTGGAAAATCCCATGAACAGAGGAGCCTGGCAGACTATAGCCCATGAAGTTGTAAAAGATTCAGACATGACTGAGCAATTGAGCACGTTTAAAGCACAGTACAGTTTACCAAAATTCCATGTTTATTATTATGCTTTCATTACACAGGCAAGGTATTAGCATGTCCCTTTTGGGGAGGAGGAAACTGAGGCTCAAAGAGATTAAGTGGTTTGCTCCAAGTTATTCAGTTATGGAAGAACAGAGCTGGATTCAAATCCTGATCTTTGGATTCCAACTCCACATACTTGGCTCTTTCCAGCACTCTATAGTCTGGGACATGTTGGTTGACTTTGAGATGCCAGTGGACAATTCTTGTGGATGCAACCAGCTGAGAATGAAAGTGAAAATGTTAGTCACTCAGTCGTGTCTGACTCTTTGTGACCCCATGGACTGTAGCCCACCAGTCTCCTCTGTCCATAGGATTCTCCAGGCAAGAATACTGGAGTGGGTTGCCATTCCCTTCTCCAGGGGATTTTTCTGACCTAGGGATTGAACCCAGGTCTCCTGCATTGCAGGCAGATTCTTTACTATCTGAGCCATCAGGGAAGCCCTCAGCTGAGAACGGGGATCTGGAAACCAGGAGAGAAGTTGGGACTGGACAGGAAGAGTTGAGGATCACCTGCAGAGAGGTAGCTATGGAAGTCAAATTAGCAAACAGACTTATTCTTTGAGAGAATGGAGAGAGAAGAGAGAAATGATTAGGGGAAGAATATTGGGTACAGAGATTAAGAGAGCAAAGAAAAGTAATCAGAAAAATAGAAAACTACAAGTGGGACTTCCCTAATGGTCCAGTGACTAAGACTCTGTGCTCCCAATGCAGGGGGCCCATGTTTGGTCACTGGTCAGGGAACTAGGTCCCACATGCTGCAATGAAGACTGAAGATCCTGAGTATTGCAAAGACCAGCATGGCCAAGTAAATGAATATTTTTAAAAAGAAAGAAAGAAAACTATGAAGATTCAGGATCTCAAAACCCATGAAGAGACTTCCCTGGTGGTCCAGTGGCTAAGACTCCATACTCCCAATGCAGGGGGCCAGGGCTCGATCCCTGGTGAAGGAACTAGGTCCCACATGCTGCAACTAAGACCAAGGGCAGACAAATAAATATTAAAAAAAAAAAAAAAACCATGAAGGCACGAAGTGGTTTTCCTGACCCCTCCCTAGAATGATTTTCAAACTGTGATTTGTGGGATTCTGTAACAGGACCTCAAGGGTGAGGGAGAGGTTAGGAGACAGGTAAGCAGGCAGACCCTGTACCTTCCACCTTTCCACTCACCAGGCATGCCCCCCGTCCCACCTGCCTCCAAGTCTCCCAGGCCTCTCAGCATAGGTCAGTTTTGTTTTTTAACAGTGGAATTCCAGGTGTGGTTGATTGACTGGCAGATTGAGTTAAAAGGTTGAAAATTAAATTAATTAAGATTAATTAAAAGGTTGAAAACTTTTGAACTCAAAGAACCACCCTCTAAGTTAGACAACCCTGAAACCCAACAACCCCAGACAGTGTTGGCCTCAGCACTGGGAGGCGACCTCCAGATTGGGGTTTGGGCTTCAACTATACATAAGCCTCTGCTAGGATTCTCAGGCTGTCCTTTCACACCTGTCTCCTCCTTCACCTCCCCAGGTCTGGAAGGAAAGAGTTCAGAGCTGGGAGTGGGAGGCATTGAGAAAGACTGTGTCCTCTTACTAAGGTAGGCAGTCAGGAGCCCTTCTTGGATATCTCTGGTAAAAAGCTAAGCAGAAAACTGTGGTTAAAAATCCAGGAAGAGAAACATCCCTCAGGAAAGCTTCCTCCCTGACATCTAACTTCTCTGTCTGCTGGGAGCCACTTGGCTTGGGGGCCTGGGCAGTGGGGAGTTCTGGAAACAGACCACTTTCCTGGTCCTAGAGTTCCCTGGGCTTCTCCTGGCAGGAGGGGCCCAGTGGCTACCCTGCCTGCTGACCACTGTTACCCCACCAAGTACAGGCTGGACTTCTTGGTCGGCCTCTCGGGATTGGGAAACACTACCAATTGTTCGACTCCAGCACCTGTGGAGTTTTCACCAGATAGCCCAAGGCCTGAACCCTGGTGTCTCCTTATGGCTCGAGCAAACAGACCTATGTAGGGAACATAACTGGGCACCATGGGGGAAAGCAGGTATATGCCAGAGATCAGCTTCATTTTCACTTGATAGACTCCGAGATGATTACAGCCCCTGTCAGCTGCAGATGGGATGAGGTTAGACAACAGAAAGAACACACCATCTGACAATAAGCAGGCAGCAGTGGCTGTGATGCCCTCAGAGTAGGATTTCCTAAGTGGGTTTCGTGGAGACTGAAGGTGCTAAAAAGACACTTTGAGGCAAGGAGGGGATGGAGTTACAGGAAGTAAAAATCTCTCTTCCAACCACAGCATTTCTGCTTTTTTCTCTTTGATAGACTGGAATACTGCATGAGATTGGGAAAAGCTTCTGTTGCTTAAAAAAAAAATTTGAAAACCATTGTCTTAGATCTGTTGTTTCAGAATAGTAAGCATATATGTTTTTTGACCATTTACATTTATCATCGCATTTGAATAGGTAGCACTGATAAATATTAGTTGAGCTGGATTTGAGCCTGGGGGAAATCGAACAGCCTGTCTAAAGTGGGAAGTGTACCCTTAGGGTTTGGGGTGACCCGGCCTCCTTGCGATTCCTTTAAAAACAAGACCAAGGAGTCTGCTTGCTCCCAGGTATCGATTGCCAGCTTCAGCCTGGAGAGCAAAGTGGAAGAAGAGGATGTCTGGGACAGGAGTCCATTTCTATCCGGTCAGCTGACTTGGTCAAGGTGGGAGGCACCTGGATGGGACAGAATTGCCAGACTCAGTTAGAGGCAGGAGCTGTGTGCTGCGCTGGCCCTCTGCCATGCCCAGCTGCTGACTTGCTCCTTGTGTCCTTCCTTGCCCCTCTCTCTCAGCCTTGGGCAAACTTAGGTCTGGGGATATCCACTTAGGGAAGCAGACGAAGCTGACTCAGAAGCCTCTGGGACCAGCAAGTCCTGAAGTCACTCCAATTGCTCTAAGAACCTGGGCAGCTACTCTGTCAATTTCATGGGTATGGTGGGCATCCACTGTTATCATCACCATACACAGTATCTGACTGGAAATCATCCCTGAAAGGACCCTAGGGAGAACTTATAGCAAGAATCTATAGTCCCAGAAACCTGCACCAAATGAGGCAATTATGATTACAATTACAGTTTAAGAAAAATCGTTACAGAGCACCTACTAAGGGCTAGGTAAGAACTAGATAATAAGCTCAGAAACATGCTCCCTGCCCTTGTGGAGCTCGCCATGTGTGGGACAGCCAGCCATCGGATAAATGGTTTCAAGTTGGATGAGGGGGTAGATGGAGCAGCATGTGTTCTTGAGGACCTGTGAGAGTCCAGGCTGGGCTGGGGCATCAGGGCAAGACCGTTGGGGAAAAGAACGTTTAAATGGTGACTTGGAAGTTGAGCAGAAGTTTGACAAAACAGGGAGAGAACATTTCAGGCAAAGGGAAGGGACTGTGCGCAGGTGACAGATGGTTGTTCTCCTGTGAAACTTGAGACGCATGATGAGAGAGGGGGAGAGAAAAGGGATGGCATTTGGAGCTGACTTGTGGGTGGTTAGGCGCCCCCGAAGTCAAGGGTCTCAGGATTTAATTCAGGAAGTTTTGTTATCAGTTATCTGATGCAGCGTAACAAAGTAAAACAAGAGTCATCGTCTCAGGATTCTGTGGGTTGGTTGTGGTTCTCCAGCAGGGCTTACCTGGGCTCCTCACGTGGCTGGTGGGTCAGCTGGGGGCCAGATGAAGCTGGGCCGGCTGGACCTCCTCCTCCATGAAGTCTTTCAACCTCAAGGAGGCAAGACAGAGCCTCCTCAAGTACAATCTCAGGGCCACACCCCAGGAGGCCAGTGCCCTCCCCACCCAGTGCGCACACACTTATACCTCTGCTTTCCTCCTTCGTTGATGTCCCATTGGTCAAATCAAATAATGTGGCCAAGTCCGGCATCAAAGTTACGGGGGATCACACAAGGGCAGGGACACAGCAGGTAGGATTCACTAGTGAAACAATCTGCCTTTCCTTTCCAAATGAGAGAGACAGGAATGTCAAGGAGATGAAAGAGCAGACTCTCACGGGTGGGCAGAACCAAACGACCCAAGCTTTGTGGCTCGTGTGTGTGCGCTCAGTCGCTTCAGTCACGTCTGACTGTGCAACCCCAGGGACTGTAGCCCGCCAGACTCCTCTGACCATGGGGTTCTCCAGACACGATTCTCCACAGAATACCGGAGTGGATTGCCATGCCCTCCTATAGGGGAACTTCCTGTTGCAGGGATCGAACCCACGTCCCCTCTGTCTCCTGCATTGGCAGTGGGCTCTTTACCACTAGAGCCACCTGGGAAGGCTTGTGTGCAACAGGGGTCAAATCCTTACTTACCCTCGATCTCAGTTTTCTCCTCTGTGAAATGGAAGAAAGGCTCCTACATCTCAACCAAGAGGCTTGTGATACAAGAATATAAGGGCTCTTCCCCATAAACTCAGGCCGACACAGAAGGAAACAATTTCCTTTAGCAGAAAGAATCAGAGTTACAGCCCCCTCCCAGAGGTATGCAAAAGTGGTAAGATCCTAGCGAAGGCTGCCAAGGAAAGTTGTGTTTGTTTGGCCAGAACAATAACTCTTAATAACTGGAGAACTCTCAGAATGAGAACAAGCTCCCTTCTCTCCAGGCAAGTAGACAGATGACTCCTGAAGGTTCTTTTCATCCAGAAGAATGGAAGCAACTCCCATCTGCTAGTGAGAGCAGGGGCCAAGACAGGTGGGATTTGGGGGACAAGGAGTTTACCCTGATCTCACCAGCTCCATGCCTGTCTCATCATCCAAGATCACTGCTGCAAACCCCTCTAGGGGAGCCTTGCCAGTAGAGCAGAATGGGCAGGTGCATTGGTCCCTGAAGGGCTTGTTAGCACTTCCCTGTGAAGCTACCGGCCCTCAAAGGCCCCCAGGGGCATGCTTGTTTGTTAAGTGATTGGCACTGACCTCGTCCTGACCCCAAGCTGCGGCCCTCTGGGCATCCCAAGGCCAGAGCTACAGAGACTTCTGAGTTGACCTGGCCCCAAGCGACGAGGAAGATGTAAGATGATTCAAGGACTCCAGGCTGCCGGTCAAACCAGTAGGCCTGGTGAGAGGAAGGCAGGTCTGAGCTAGAGCCACACCTATAATCTAAAAATACCCACAGTTTGGGGGCCACTGAGAGATCCCTCCCTCACCCTGAAAATAGGGTAGGTTAGCTCTTTCCCTTTTTTCCTCTAACCATTCATTAATTCAAGGAATACTTATGAGAATTTCCCTGGTGGTTCAGTGGCTGACTCAAATGCAGGGGGCCTGGGTTTGATCCCTGGTCAGGGAACTAGATCCCGCATGCCACAACTAAGACCCAGCACAGCCAATAAATGAATAAGATATGCTTATTGCTAGGCACTGTGATATGCACTGGGGACACAATGGAGATTAAAAAAAAAAAATTAGATACAAGGAAAGGTGAGATTCAGTGGCAAGTCCTATGGAAGCATCTTAACAAGAAAATATGACCTGGTCTTTCTCCTTGAGGAAGACCCTTTTGAGCTCAGACTGAAGGATGATGAGTAGACAGAACTGCAAGTGGACAGGAGGATGGTCCATGTAGAGTGAATGACCCACGCAGCAGTCTTTGAGGAGGGGCCATGGCTGATTGGAGGACCTGAAATGAGGCCACTGTGGCTGGTGGGAAGCATGGGACAAGCTAGGCTGGCTACAAGGAGGCAGGGTTGGACCATGAAGGGCTCTATAGGAAACATTAAAGCTTTAAATCTTTATCATAATAGCAAAAGGAAAACCATTGACATGGGAGGGTAACTTGCTCACATCTACACTCTGGAAAGAACATTAGCCACAGTACAGAAACAAGTTGGCGAGATCAAGGGTAGACGTACCAGGACCAGTTGAGAAGCTATTGTGATATTCTAGGATGAGATGAGAGCTCTGCCAGGGGTAGCAAAAGAGTTGGCAAGAAGTGAATACTTTCAGAGGCCTTTAAGCTTAACTGGACAGGACTCGTTGATGCCTTGGATAGAGATGTGAAGAGGAAGGTGTTAGGATGTCTCTGAAGCTGCTCACTTATGGAACAGATGGATGGTGACTAACAGAGGAAACTTTGGAGAAAAGACAGATGGGCAGGACCAGGTAAGGTCAGCCCTGGCCATCTCGAAGTTCAGGTGTCTTTGAGGCAGCTCAACAAAGAGTAAGAACCTGGAGCTTTAAGTTCGGGAGTCACAGGGATATAGGTGGTGATTGCAGCCGCTGCCATGGATGAGATGTCCTGCGGACAGAGCAGGGTGGGAGAGGAAGTGGACCAAAGCCCAGGCCTTGACGTGAGCCTGCAGAGTAGACAGAAGATCCATCAGAGGCGGGAAGAAAGTATGCGACAGGGCAACAGGGAATAGTGTTTCAAGGAGGGAGGGGGCCTTCCCTGGTGGTCCAGTGGCTAAGACTCCAAGCTCCCAGTGCAGGGGGCCCAGCTTCCATCCCCAGTTGGGGAACTAGCTCCCATATGCCTCAACCAAGACTGGTATGGTCAAATAAAAAATAACTATTACGGAGGGAGGGGTCAGCAGCATTGAATGTTCTAGAGAAGTCAAGTGAGATGACGATTGATTTGAAAACAGTCTTTTGTATTTGCTGATGTGAAGTCCTTGGTAACCGTAGTAAGGGCTGTGCTAGAGTGGAGGAAGGGATAGAGGCAAGACTCAGTTTGAGGATGGGTTGCGGAATGAGTAGGAGGTGGAGAAATGAAGACAGCTTGTCCGATAACTTTGGTTGTGAAGGGAGAGGAGAGAGAGGGTGACTGGAGGCGGGTGTGAGAGTAAAGATTTTTTTTTAATGAAGGGACAAGCATTTATAAATGCCAATAGGAAGAATCGCAGATTTGGGGGTGGGGGTAGGGTGGCATGAGAGTTGAATCCTCCAGAGCTAGGAGGAGGGTCCACTGAGAGGCAGGACACAGCACAGCAAGGACAGATGGAATGATAGTCGTGGGGGATGGGGGGGTCCATCTGGATGCCCCTATTTGGTGAAATAAGAGGGGAGGGCGTTAGCTAAGATCTGGCTGCATGTAAAGCCTCCCCTTTCAGGCTGCCCAGGGGACTCATGATAGAGATGTGGGAAGGACAGGACCAAATTCACCTCTCAGAAGCAGGATCACAGTGCAGAGGGCAAACTGACAGGACATTTGCTTGGGAGGAAATGGCAACTGTTTATTTTGGTTTCCCCCTTTTTTGTGAAGGGTGCAGAGGGGGAGGCGGGGAGAGCAGTGGGAGCCTGAATTCCTGGTGTGGGGGGTTGTTAGAGGGAGGGGGAGGGAGTGGAGGGAGTCTTGCCTTCCTGGGCAGAGTGAGGAGACCTTCCTCAGGTGAGGAGAAAGGCTAGGACTGGAAGGGCACCAGGAGAGATGGGGCCCTCCAGGCTGGGAAGGGAAGGACCTGCAGAGAGGGCTCTTCCCCCTGCAGGAGAGAGATTTGGAGTGGGGAGGCCTGAAGCCCCCAGATAAGGCTGCCATTCCAGGGTCAAGGGTGGTTGGTTTCCCTTAGGGCTGGCCAGGTGCCCGTACTCCACCCCAACCCCCCAACCAACCACGGGCACCAGCTTGTGGAGACCCTCTTTCTTTGGGGTCCAGTGGTAACAGGGATCCCTGTAAACCTGAGGCCAGCCCCCAGGATGGAGACCAGAGTCCTGGCAGGTGGGGGACGGCGTCCTGAGGAGTGGGTGGGTGAAGCAGACTTTTTAATCATTAACCTGGTTGATTGAAATCTGAACTGCTGTGCCTCCCGCTTTATTGATTCTCTCTGAAAGCGCAGCATCTGGGGCTGGAGGCTGCTAAGAGACCAGGGAGAGGGACAGAGGGGAGAGGTAGGCGCTGGGCTGGGGGGATGAGAAGAAAGGAGAGCCAGGCCAGGAGTTGGGGCTGGGAAGGGGGAGGAGGTGGGGTCTGAGGGCTGGGCAAGCGGGCGCTGGGGGAGGTATAGTCACCAGAGCCCCAGAGGACCATTGAGAGCAGGAAGAAGCCAAAGAACCAGATGGTGCGGGAAACACAGTGACCTGCCCAGGGTGACAAGGTCAGAGCCTGCACCACAGCCGAGGTCAGCTGACTTCACGGCACTGAGGAGAAGCGATACAGAAATGGAGGGCCCCAAGGTCGGGGGAGGAGCTGAGGCGAAGGGCACAGTAAGCCGCCAAGAGAGGATTGCCTTGATAGATCACTGTGCTCCTGAGGACCAGGGCCTTTCCTTTGTGCCTGTGAGGATGGAGGAGACACCAAAAAATGGCTGACCCCCTGAGGAGGGGTCAGGCCATCTCGGGAGGAAGAAGGATGAGGCGGAAGAGACGAAGACAGAGCTGCGCAGCGAGGACCGGCAGGACGACAGCTGTCTGTCTGTGCTGAGCCAACACCGGGCCTGAGAGGTGGCTTTTCACCAGGGCCGCACACGGGACTCCCGGCTCCCCAGTACCTCCCCGGTGGGACTCCTACGTCTGGGTCCCCTCTGAGACAGAGGGGATCGCTTCGTGAGGAGCTCTATCCTGGCAGGCAGGGTCAGAAACACGTGGTCTCCCTGTTCCATCCTGGTGCCCACAGCGCCCCTGGCCAGTGTCAGCTCCGAGAACAGCTGGTCTCTGAGCCGGGAGGGGGACGAGCCAGGCTGCCTGCCGGTGACGTGCCCCCTAGAACCAGAGATGAGGGGAAAGGGCGAGCTCTGCAGACAGGCTGGGCCAGAACCCAGGGTGAGGAAGGGCATCTGATGGCAGAAACGGGAATGGAAACATACACGCGCCAGTGACGTGGCTCTGATGACACAGAAAACATTCCAGTCCTGCAGAGAAGACAGAAGCAGACACAAGGCTTCTGAGGCTGTGAGGAGGCTGTCACAGGACGCCACCCTGTGTCTGTGGTCCTGGTACTAACAGGGGCCAGTCTGTCCAGTCCTGCATCTGGGAGCTTCACCCTGGACACTCCAAAGGGAGACCACGTGGCTGGGGCGGGCGGGGGGTGCAGGACAGAGCAACGGAGGGAGTGAGTCCAGGCCTCCTGTCCTAACATCTTCCTCTCCCTTTTCTCTGGCAGCTCAACATCCTGGTGGACACAGGCAGCAGTAACTTCGCAGTAGGGGCTGCCCCCCACCCTTTCCTGCACCGCTACTACCAGAGGCAGCTGTGAGTACCAGGGAGAGCAAGGGGGAGGGCCCTTTCCCAAAGACCCAGGGCCAAGGAGGGTCTGGGATGGAGGAGCTGCAGGGAGAAGGACCAGCTCCCCAGACAGTGACCCAGTGACAGGAGGGAGAGGGGGAGTAGAAAAGCTGGGTGGAATGGTAAGTTAAGGGGTGGCCAGGACACGCTCCAGTTCTGAGACAGGGCAACTTCCTGGGGGAGGGAGAGCAGCCCCAAAACTCACAGTACAATCTCGGGGTCCTCTGTCTCCCCGCCTTAACTGCGGGGTGTGGGGGCTCCATCCCACAGACCTCAGTGGCTCTCGTTTTCCGACACCCATCTAAGTCGAGGCTGAGCACGCTGCAGTGACAGCTTCCTTTGCGGTGTCCTCACCTGACACAGTGCAAGGAAGCGAAGGACAAGCCTTCCACAATCCCACTGCCTGACCTGGTCATCAGGGACTGAAAGCTAAATGCTTCCCTGTGCATCCCCAGAGTTGCAGCTGGACTTGACTAATGGGTGGGAGGGACAGTAGAAGTGGGCTTTTAAGGTATGAGGGGCAGTGAGGGGTGATCTGGGAGCCCCTTTAACAGAAGAGCAGGAAGTGGTGTATCTGTGTGTGAAAACATATGAGAGGAGACTGACATCCCATCCCTGGACTTGTAGGCAGATGCCAAAGCCGCCTTCTCAGGCCCCTCCCCTTTAACTTTCCAACCTCAAGAAAGCAGTCAGGGAAAGGGGCGTGGTCAGGATGAGTGAAGGAGCATTCATTCCAGATCTGTGTCCCCTTGCTGCCCCATGACTTACACACAAGCCCTGGTCAGTGTGATCCCACACAGGCGGGGAGACTCAGGGTGATGAGCAAGTTTCCTCCAAGGGCTGTGCCTTGCCTACCCACACTGCTGAGGTGCCTGTGCAAACCCTGTCCTTGGACGACTTGCTGAAGAGATTCCACACTCACCCCGCCTGGTACTTTCTCTACCACTCAGATGGTACCACCAGGTCCCAAGGCAGCAAGAGTCAATGGCTCCTTTTCTTTAGGAGTGAGATAAGGTCGGGGGGTGAGAGGTGGGAGATGCTTGCTAGCTGTCCCTTCCGCAGCAGCAGGCACAATACACAAAGCCTAGGCTTGTTCTTGCAGGGCCAGAGCTCCAGATCTAGGAATATGAGCTGTGGACACAGGAGAGCGAGCCCCAAGCAAGGTCACTTGACATTCTGTTCTGAGTGAATCATCTACGGATGCTCTGTGGAGCAGCCTGACAGCAGCGTGCAGATACCTGGGATGAGATCAGGCACCAGGGAGTAGGTAGGATGCTAGATCCCTACTGGTTGTGGTTATGCACCCACAGATCTCTGCCTCCTTTGCACAGGTCCAGCACGTACCGGGACCTCCGAAAGGGCGTGTATGTGCCCTACACCCAGGGCAAGTGGGAGGGGGAGCTGGGTACTGACCTGGTGAGCATCCCCCACGGCCCCAACGTCACCGTGCGTGCCAACATTGCTGCCATCACAGAATCAGACAAGTTCTTCATCAATGGCTCCAACTGGGAAGGCATCCTGGGGCTAGCCTATGCGGAGATCGCCCGGGTGAGAGGAACAAGGCACTCTGTCTGCACGCTGTACAGGGACAGAGTTGGAGGAGAGGGGTGGGAGGGGACTGAGGAAGGGAGGGAAACAAATCCGTTTAAAGAGCTGCTTGACAGGGGACAGGGTGGCAGTCTGAACTTGATCCCTACAGAGGGCTGAACTATGCTGACAGGTAGAGGAACAGGCTGTTTTTTCTACTGACTCTCGGATCTTTAGAATAAGAGAGGCCCCCATAACTCTGAGACAGGTTAAGCAGATGGGAATCATCGATCCTGTAGATCTTTCCTGTTTGCACTGCCAGTGTGCCTTGCTGTCCCTCTCACCACCAAATCTCAGTACCGTAAGATGGTCTTTTCCCGGAACACCCTCCCAAGTTTTGCTTTTGCCCCCTGCCCCGCTCCTCTTTCCACCGGGGCCCTCTGAGCCAGGACTCACTCCTTGTCTCTCTCTGGCACAGCCTGATGACTCCCTGGAGCCGTTCTTTGACTCCCTGGTGAAGCAGACCCACGTGCCCAATCTCTTCTCACTGCAGCTCTGTGGTGCTGGCTTCCCCCTCAACCAGTCGGAAGCGCTGGCCTCAGTTGGAGGGAGCATGGTGAGTAGGTCCTAGGAGAGGGGAGCCCCCTTGCTTCCCGCCCTCTGAGGCTCCACCACAGCCTTGGGCTCCACTACTAAGAATCAAGAGAAACCTCTGTATAGTCCCCACCTCCACTTTTCTTCTTCCACCCTTGTCTTCTCTGCATCGTCCAGAAAGGATTTGAGGCTCCTATGGTAAACTCGGAAAGGAGGAGAGAGGATTAGGAAAACTTCAAAGGAAGTAATAATAAGGCCTCTCAAATCAAGACAATTCAGTCTGATGATCAGAAGGCAGAGATGTAAGGAGTTTAAAAGTCCATTTATTAATTAATTAGGATAACTGGTGAATGGTTCTCTATCTCCAACAAGCAGAGAAAATAAAACTTGTAATAGAAGCAAGTTATCATTCACTCCACATTTATTGCGCCAGTTTAGGTTTAAATAACTTTATATCAAGGGTTGTGTGATTCTGAAACAAGTAATTAAAAATTCTGGAAAGCCTCCTCCCCTGAATACATCCTTGACACACTGAAGAGAGTATCGATTGCTTTAGGACGGGGTCTGATTAGATGCAGGAAAATGAGAAAGCAGATGTGCAGAGGGATTTGCCCTGCTGCCCCCTCAACCCCGAAATGGCTGCTCCTACTGCTGGCACTCTCGGTGACTTGCTGTCCTTCTGTGTCGGCTCATGGGTACTGCCTTTTTTTTCCCCTAGATCATTGGGGGTATCGACCACTCGCTGTACACGGGCAGCCTCTGGTATACTCCCATTAGGCGGGAGTGGTATTATGAGGTGATCATTGTACGGGTGGAGATCAATGGACAGGATCTGAAAATGGACTGCAAGGAGGTAACAAAACCCAGGGGGAAGCAGGGAGAGGTAAGCGGGAGCAACAGAGCATGAGGCCAGACCCTGAGTTATGAGGCTGGGAGGATAAAGGCAGAGGGGCAGGACCTGCAGGAGGGCTGGGGGCTGAGCGTGGGACTGCCAGGAACTTAAAGGTCACAGCGGGATCAGAGATTTAACGTGGGACCAGGGCCCACATGGGTTAACGTCTGGTAAGGAAGAAGCACGTCTTGCTCTGTGACCCTGGGCAAGTGGTCCTAGAGGCAGAGTGCCACGATGCTGTGGAAGGCTCTGGCTTCAGAGTCAGAGCCTTGGTTTCTAGCTCTGGTCTAGCTACGTGCCCTCAGGCAAGTCACTATTCTGTGTTTCAATTTCCTTATCTGCAAAATGGAAGTAAAAACAGCTTTTTCAAAGACTGTGGTGAAAACAGAGAAAATGAATAAAGTGTTTATCCCAGTGCTTGACACACGGCAGGACCCAGCAGCTGAACTGTTTGGGCATTCCTGACCTAGATTCTTAATGTACATTAAGTTAGAACAGATACAGATGTGTTATGAAAAGTTAAAAGTATTATACAAGACGTTTTTATTTTCAAGATTTGGAGAATGTCTACCCACCTAAGAAAACACGAGTTAACGTTTACTGACTGCTTCCTATATGCCGGGCACAATTCTCAGCACTTCAAATATATTAATTTATTTAATGCTTATAGTAACTCTTTGAGGTAGGTACTTTTATTATCCTCATGTTACAGATGAGGAAACTGAGGCACAGATGTTCAGTAACTTGCCCAAAGAGATCCACCAAAGAAGTGGCAAAGCCAGGATGCCAACCCAGGAAGGACCCCAAGTAGTCAGACTCACCCCTCCAATTTTGGCCAATGCCTGGCATCAAAAAGGCTTTTGATATGCTAACCTCTTTTCTCCCTCTCAGTACAACTATGACAAGAGCATCGTCGACAGTGGCACCACCAACCTTCGATTACCCAAGAAAGTGTTCGAAGCTGCTGTCAAATCCATCAAAGCAGCCTCCTCGGTCAGTGGGAGTAAGGACAGGGATACAAAAGATAACAGTGTCATGGAAAGTCACGAGGGCCACAGTCCTCCACAAGAGCCAAGACGCCTACCCTCAGACCCCTCTACTTAGATCACTTAAAAGTGGTTCTCTTCCATGGGCCTCAGTCTGTTCGCACACAGTCTCCCTGGTCAGTTTTAGCCTTCACTCTTGCTCTCTTCCTCTAATCCCTGGGTTTTGGCTTAGCTTCCCTCGGTTTAGGTACTTCACGGAAAAGCACATCTAGGGCCCAGTAAGTGTGATCTGAAAATGGGAGGGGCGAGGTGGTCTCACTGTTATCCCTTTCTTGCCAACACAGACGGAGAAGTTCCCAGACGGATTCTGGCTAGGGGAGCAGCTGGTGTGCTGGCAAGCAGGCACCACCCCGTGGAACATTTTCCCAGTCATCTCACTCTACCTAATGGGCGAGGTCACCAACCAGTCCTTCCGCATCACCATCCTTCCACAGGTATGTCCCTAGCCGTGATCAGTGGGGTCCCAGGACGAGAACAAAGTAGACTAAGAGATAGTCAGCAGGCCTGGCTTCCTGGAACTCGGAAGACAAAACAGATGAGGGCCCAGTGGTAAAGGGCTCTGGGGGAAACCAGACCCATGGAGCTCAGGGGCGGCCAAGGCAAACGCAGCCTAAGGGTATCGACACCAAGAAGGCAGAGCTGGTGTGGGAGAGAGGAAAACACGAACTCTCACCCTGTGACTGCTTATCCTCAGCAATACCTGCGGCCCGTGGAAGATGTGGCTACCTCCCAAGACGACTGTTACAAGTTCGCCATTTCACAGTCGTCCACCGGCACTGTCATGGGAGCAGTCATCATGGAGGGCTTCTACGTTGTCTTTGATCGGGCCCGGAAACGAATCGGCTTTGCTGTCAGTGCTTGCCATGGTGAGAGCACCAGGGATGGGGGTGTGGGGTCAGTCTGTTCTCCCTGTCCAGCGGTGAGGGCACCAGGCCCCTATCCGTCTGGGAGGGAGGTACCTCAAGCCAGAGGCCACACATTGTGTAAAAGCTAGTGTCTGTGCTTGTGCTTTTCTTGTGGTCACTTGGCGTGGTGACCCCTGCCTGGACTGGCAACCTCTGTTGGAGACTCGGAGCAGTAACATTTGCTCCGGCACCCCGGAAAGCTCTAGATCCACAGGCAGTGGGTTGGGCCAGCGGCGACCCTGTCAGCTGCCGTAAGCCAGAGCTGAACATGACTAGCAGGGGCTTGCCACTGAGTTTCAGCAGGAGCAGGTGAGTTTACTAAGTATATGTGGGGCTGGCTTTTTGGTCAACTTAGAATGACTGGATTTTAGGTATCATTCCTACTGGACAGGGAGACAGGAAAAGGTTGCTGCCCTCAATGACCTGGCGGGGAGAGCCGTGCCTCCACTAGCAGTGGCTGTCTGTCCTGCTCCTAAGCATCACCCGGAAGGGAGATTCTACAGCCTCCTCAAGGGCTGGTTTCAAGGCCTGTCCCAGGAAGCTCGTTCTGCTGTGTAATCCTAGCTGCTTTGTGACTCACATATGCCCTTTCCCCAGTGCATGATGAGTTCAGGACGGCAGCGGTGGAGGGCCCTTTCGTCACCCCCGACATGGAAGACTGTGGCTACAACATCCCGCAGACAGACGAGTCGACCCTCATGACCATAGCCTACGTCATGGCTGCCATCTGCGCGCTCTTCATGCTGCCCCTCTGCCTGATGGTGTGCCAGTGGCGCTGCCTCCGCTGCCTCCGCCACCAGCACGACGACTTTGCTGACGACATCTCCCTGCTGAAGTGAGGAGGCGTGCGGGCAGGAGAGAGACACCCCCGAACCGCAGCTGGTGGCTCACCCTGGCCACGAGGAGGAGACACGGATGGCACCTGCGGCCAGGGCACCTCAAGAGCCTCGCCCACCCACCAATGCCTCTGTCTTGACAGAGAAGAAGGAAAAGCTGGCAAGGTGGGTTGCAGGGACTGCACCTGTAGGAACCAGGACGGGGAAGAAAGAAGTACTCTGACAGCGGGAATACTCTTGGTCACCTCAGACTTGAGTTGGGAAATCCTGCTGCCTGAAACTTCAGCCCTGAACCTTTGACCACCATCCCTTTACAGAGTCTCCAACCCAAAGTATTCTCCTTTTTTTTACTTCTGGAAGTAAGGTGACCTCCCCCCGCCCCGCCCAACAGGTATCTCTACAGTACCCTGGCAGAGCAAGGGCCAATCTTGTTTCCCTGCTGGCCAGTCAGCGGGAACGGATGGATGCACAGGTTGCTATTTGCTTTAGAGATAGGGACTGTATAGACAAACCTAACCTTGGTGCAAAGACTGCCTCTTGAATTAAAAAAAAATTAAAACACAATTTGTACAAATAATTTGTACAAATGGGGGTGGCTGGACGAGGAGACAGAGAGGGAGTGCAAAGACAGGGAACAGTTGGGATCAGCGCTAGGCAAGGTTAGAAAGCAGCTGCTCGCCAGGCCGTTTTAGACAGCATCTCCAAGACAGAGCCCATCTTCTAGGATGGGTGTTGCTTCCCAGCGTCTTCTTTTCTGTGGTTGCAGCCGGACCAAAAGTGCGATGGGAAAAAGGGCTTCTCTAGCCAAAAAGCTCTTTTTAGCTCTCTTAAAGGAAAAGTGCCCACTAAAAGGTTCCATCTGACAAATGAGTTTCTACCTTATTAATTCCTTGTCCCTACCTGAACCCTCTAGTCTACATGTGATAGGCAGCACTGAAACATCCTCAACCCCAGGAGCCCCAGATGCCCTATGGGAAATCAACCAGAGAGAGCAAATACAATAGGCTGCACTTTGTCTTCCTGGCTGCCTGTTCACCCCACCCCCGCCCAAGCCCCATTCCTCCGGAGCTTCGCAGCTGAGGTGCTAAGAGCAGATAGGAGTCCTCCCCTCGCTAATCCTTGAAAGCAGAATCCTGGAGATTCATTCGACAGGTACAGAGTTGATGCTCTATACCCCTGCCTGGATTTCTTTCTGTTCAGCTGTAAGTGGCAGTTAAGATCTTGACATAATCAGAGCAGCTTCATTGCCTTCTCACCCTCTCAAGGTCGCCCTCATTTATTTGGCTAAGGCATCCCACAGTGGCACTAGTATTATGCCACGAGTGTCAGGAACACAGGGCTTTTTGGCTCCAGCAGCATCACCTTCAGGAACTAGGCTGCGTGGAGAAAGGATGGCAGCCCCCAGGCTTTCTGATTCCTTTCACCACAAGAGTCCCTTGAAGGACGCCATCCTTGGCCCCATCCTGCTCTTTACACCCCACTCCTCATACGACTTGGGCACCCAGGCTGGTTCTTGGGCCAGGCAGTGGGGACCAAGTTCATTTCCTCCCTATCAGTTCTAAGCCAGTCGACTAGACCAGTGTTAGTGGGAAGAGCTGCATTCTCTGACTGTTCCACTGGATCCTATTCCTATCTGGTCAACACACTGCTTCCAGGTATGGGACCTGCAGAGAGTGGAAATACCTGCAGAAGAGGCAGAGGGAAACACAAGGAGGGACTCGGGAGATCCTGGCCTCAGTCAGCTGCCCACAAGCCATAAACCAATAAAACAAGAATACTGAGTCACAGTTTTTTATCCGAGTCCTCTTCATTCCCACTGCACTTGATGCTGCTCTGGCTGGCTGGGAACACCCCATGACCACAGAGACTGACAGGAAGATTGGAGACTGTCCACTTCCGGTTCCGAACTTACTGTGTAAATAAACTTCCAGAATTGCTTCTATGAAATGAAAATGCCACGTTCTGCTTTATAATTCTTGACCCATGCTGGGGAAAACTGGCTTTCCCCAGCTCTTTCCAGGGCATAAAACTCAACCCCTTCATTAGTAAGACTCATTGTCCAACTTTTTTCTTTAAAAGAGAAAACTTGTACTTATTTTTCTTTTCATGGTTTCTTCCTTTCTTACCCTGAAACCATGAACTCTGAAGTGTAAAAAAAATCTTGACCACAGCTTCTTGCTTGTAAAAATATGTATTATATATTTCTATTTTTAAATCTACGCCAGAAAAATGACTGTGCCATCTCCACTCACTGCATCAGGGGCCTTCCCCATGGGTCTGCATGGCTTGTACCAGTGCAGGCCAGGGGACAGAGGGAAAAGGGAGAACAACGGTGGCCAAAACCTAAGTGTTGCTTTTGGATGGATCCTGAACAAGAAAGCAGAGAGCGATGATGAGGCCTGGCCCCCACGCACAACCTCCACCACACTGACCCCCTGTGGCAGCCGGCTTTCCAGGGGCTTTCATTAGGAAGCAGTTAAGCCCCCTATCCCCTTCTTCTTTCTCTTTACTGCTCTGACGTCAAGAATTTGTGGGAAAGAAACAGAATATTCTTCATACCTACTTCTAATTTCTAAATTTTCATGGGATATTGAAAAATACAGCAAAAGGCCCGAAGGCTGCTGCAAAGTTGAGGGGAGATAAAATCTGAAGATTACAAGATAAAAAATGAATCCCTCCCCCAAGTGAAAAAAACAAAGGAACTGGTCTTCCACATTGCCACCTTCCCTGTTCATGACAGCTGCCAAACGGGAGACATTAATATGTCATTAACCAAAGAAAGTGGGTCATCTGACCTCTACAGTGGGGAGTGTTCAGGCCATTTCAATCACCCTACGAGATGCCAAGGAGATCCCGGGAAATCCAACTCCTTATACTGATGCCAGTCAGTAAACCTGGGCAAGTGAGACAAGAGAGGAGAAAAAGTCTGTTCATGACCTGACAGGCCAGGGTGAAAGACAAAGTAGGAAGCATCACATAAACACAGAGGAGAGAGTTACTTGCTCTGACAGGAAAAGTCTCTGCTACCCTCAAAAGTACTGCCAGTGCCAGTAAGCATTTCCAGGTCCAAGAATGGGAAAAATTCAGCTGTTGGTAATATAATAATATCCTTTCTCTGGAGCTAATTTTTTATTAATGCTTAATTTTTACTTGGGCTTTCCTGGTAGCTCAGCTGGTAAAGAATCCGCCTGCAATGCGTGAGACCCTGATTCAATTCCTGGGTTGGGAAGATCCCCTGGAGAAGGGATAGGCTACCCACTCCAGTATTCTTGGGCTTCCCTGGTGGCTCAGCTGGTAAAGAATCTGCCTGAAGTCATTTCCTTTAAGAGTAAAGATAAAAGGATAGGAAAAAATTCAAAGCTCTAATAGAAACTCAACTTTCCCAAGTATAAACCTAGGAACTGGAAGGGCTCAGTAAGAAGAGGTGGAAAAATGACTCAGTTCCAACTAGCTATCCACAGAACAAATGACTTATAAACTTGAAATCTAATCTCCCTTATTCATATTACTTTGGTCTCCATTTTCTCCCTAACAGGAAACATGTTCCCCTAGCTTTCTGACTTCAAAAATTCAAACCTATATCCCATGATCATTCTGAAAGTAATTTTGCACAGACATCTCCTCACCCCAGTGCCTGCCTGGAACTCACTCAAGGTCACCAAACAACTTGGTTGTGAACCAACCGCCTTAACCTTCAGGGGGAAGAGGGAATAGCTAGACCAGGAAACCATAAGTGAAGGGAAAGAGGTGAGGACTTCACAAGCTTGGTCTGTGAGAGCTTGATCAGAAGCCAAGGCAGTGGTGGAAACGGAGGGTGTGGCCCAGAACAGACCTGTGGGCTGTGCTAGCTTCTAAAGAGATGACTACCCAGGAAGCAGGGTGGATAGAAGTCTGTGGGAGGCATGGGGGCAATGGGACCTGGTTACACTGTTATTCTTGGACTGTGAATTTTGCTGATGTAAAACAGACTATTCTGTAAACCTAATGTCATGTACAAATAATGAGTGTTAACACAGTAAAACATTCAAAATGAAAAGTCAAACTGTCAGGGTTACATCTTGTTTTCCTCAATCAGTCTCATTTTCTCCATTTGGAGGAGAGGGGCTGAACAGCACTGAGGCTTCCGGAGGCTTTCAGTAAGCAAGGCATCTGGCTGAACAGCAGGTGAGCACCAGGGTTCAAATCTGCATACATGAGCCTTAAGAAAATGGACTAGAGGCTGAGCCAAACCAAAGCAGGGTGACCGTAAAGCAAGAGTAGCTTCCTAGCTGGTTTTTTACGTGTATCTGAAAACAGCCCTAGGCAGGAATATCGTAATTTCAAGGCCAAATGAAACATCACCTTACCTATAATCTGCTTCCCCCAGAGGACCTGCAAGGTGAGGGGGACAGACCATTTCTGCATAATATACATACTTTCATTTACGAACATTTGAATACAGACTTTCTATACACACATTACCTATATAATAAAAATGTACATGGCATGAGTATATGTCACTGTATAAATATAGAGTTTTAGAAATCTGGAACCCGCGCATCCTGTTCACATCAGTTTCTCCTCTTCATCCTCCCCAGTCAGGTCCGTCATTTAAGAGTTGGACAAAAGGGACAAGTGTCATTTGTGTTGGTCTGGGCCCAGAATTTGATACACTGGAAAGAAAGAAAGACATACCTTAGGTTGATCTGCAAAGATGGAGAGGAGTGGAGAGAGTGTGGTTAAGGTTTTCAACAGGTGTACGGAATGTTAACTAAGTCAGAAAAGCTCACTAGGGGACCTGAAGGGCTGGTTCACTGGCTTTTACCTCCAGAAGAGTCTTCAGAGCAGGTGAACCTGATTTTTTTTACAGGGAACACTAAAAACCAGCTCATCATAGTGTGAAGCTGCTTTCTGTTGACTGACTAGGCTTGCTTCTTACAATCCATTTAGGCTGAGATAAGCTTCCATCTCCTAATATGCACTGCCCTCAAATCTTGTTCAGGGTTTTCCCTTCCTAAGAATTTAGATGTAAATTTAGTTTCTACCTCTTAAAAAAACAAAATGAACAAAACAAAATAGTAAAAAGGAAATCATCCCAGGTGCTAAGAGACTTAACTCAGTCTGGTAACATAATAAGAGACAGGAATAACTTATCAGTTTGTGAAGATAATCTGTAACAGGTGAGTCGTCAAACTCTTTTATTAATGGAGTTATGCATTTCATATTCAAGTTCCCTATCCCATTCCTGTCACCTAAGCAAAATCTCTTGGCAATGGTACATCTGAAACAATGTCTAGATACATACATCTTTTTGTCAATTTTCCAAGACAGTGACTCTCAGCGTTCTAGTAAGAACTGTTTATCCAGTCCAGCCCCCTACAGGGAATGGGGTAGAAGGAAGTTGGGAGAGCCTAGCTGCCAGTATTCTGAATTCTGCTTATGTTTTAAGCCACGATTTACTGAAAACCTTATGTTTAGATATTAATGATGGCATCAACACTGTAAAAAATTCAGGAAAATTAAGATGATCACAGCTGTCAAAAAGGAAGAGCAGAAAAAGAGGAAGGGCTGCAGCACCCACCTCCTTGTGCAGCACGTGGGTACATGCCATCGGATGCAGCTCGCTGGGCTGGACAAGTTTCTGGCACATTAGACACAGTTTACAGGTGGCTGGAGCCTGCACAGCAGAGGAGGGACCGTCAAAAGAGGGAGGAACCTCTGGGTCTCCTTGCCTTTTATGCCCATGATTCCATCTACAATTTCCACGTAGCAAAAAGATTTTACACCACAGAAAGAAAAGTTCAAATACAGAGTACTTGCATTTTCCCAGCCGGGGCTACCAACAACCCAGCTGAGGAGATAATGGTTTCTTCCTGCACTCCACCTGTAAATCCACTCCCTCCTCACCACCCCCAGCTTCTCCAACATCCCAGTTTTCAAAGAAAAGAGTCTTACATGTGAAGACCTCCCAGGATATGACACTTGGGCAGAAGGCAAGAACATTGGGGTACTGATTTGGGCCAGTGGAGCAGGGTACAGGGCCCGGATCCGACCAAGTGGCTGTGGGCAGAAACATTGTCAGAGTGAGGCAGGAACATCTGAGTAAAAGGGCGTTACCAAAAGGAAATCATTCACTTCTCAGCCCGGCAAAGGAAGAAAGCAGGCCAGATACCCCTGGCTGCAATGCTGCTTCTCACCCCAAATTTTTCTGAAATCTGCCTCTTGCCTCAACATCTCAACAGGTCTGCTGCTGCTGCTAAGCTGCTTCAGTCGTGTCCGACTCTGTGCGACCCCATAGATGGCGGCCCACCAGGCTCCCCCGTCCCTGGGGTTCTCCAGGCAAGAACACGGGAGTGGGCTGCCATTTCCTTCACAGGCCTGAGGTCCCCCCAGATAGCTTTTCTCACCTGAGTACTCGCCGCCACCCGCTCGTGCTCTGCCAGTCGTGCGGCCACCAGCTGGATCAGCTCCTCCATGGTCAGGCCTGCCATGGTCGTACGTGCTGTCTTGATTTGCTGAAGAATGTTGGTCATCTGGGCCCTAAGAAAGACAGATGTTGAGGGGGAGAAATTTTGTGCTACCCTCAGGGGAATATCTATGAAACCTCTCCTATTTTAACCCATAAATATTTCTCTGGAAAACACTTTTTAAATTAATCCTTAAAGATACTTACTTATTGCATTGTGGGAACCGAGTCAGCAACTTCTCCAGAATCTTCTCCAGTTTGTCTACTGGTTGGGGCCGGGGAGTTTCAGTAGAAGCCTTAACAGCACCCAAGCCTGGAGGAGGCGGGATGGAGGCGGCAGGGGGCACGTGCGGACCATGGGGGCCGACAAGGGAACCCAAGCTGGGGCTATTTCTCCCGTGGGAGCCAGGAAGGGGTGGGGAAGGCTGGTTGGGCTGGGAAAGGGCAGGGTTCAGGATTGGGAAAGACAGGGACCGGGGATCTGCACTGGGCATAACCATGGGCATTGTGACCTGCCCAATGGAGAAGGGCATTCGAGGAGCCAGAGAGGGACTGGGCTGAAACACCTGAAGCATGAAGTCTGTCTGCAGAACGGAAGAGGTGGCAGATGAGAGGGAGAGAAAGAAAACAGAAGTTTAGGAAACTGACATCAATAAGCAACTCTTTCCTGTACCAAATAAGGACATCCAATGCCTTCATAAAAACAAGGGAAAGATTCTAGGCCCCGCCACCAACATGAAAAAGTAGACTCGCCAGAGCCAGCGCGCTTACCTCTGATGGGGGTGGAGGCAGGGTTGGGGTAGGGATCTGAGGAAGGCTGCTCAGCTTGGCTCCATTCCTCACGAGCTGGATGTGATTATTAAACTGGTCCTAGGAAAGAGAGAAGAGCGAGCGCTATCCTTTACTGCTGAGCAGAGTGAGGCTCTCTATACAGAGACCAGCATCCTGTAGCAGGAAGACAAGAGGAGTGGCAGAACAGGCCCTAAGGGCCATGCAAGTGGGCCTGCCCTGTGGCCAGGAGTGTGCACGCACAGATGAACTCCAGCTCAGTGATCACCCATCACTACACTTACCCGAACATTCTTTTTCATTATCCGAACTCCATTCAGTCTTGTCTCCCACTCCTGTTTGGAACGAACTGTCTCTAGTGTTGGGGGAGTTGACCTTTCAAGAAACCAACAGTGATTTACAGAATTAAAGAGAGTCCCATTCCTGACTCTTTCAGATAGCAGAAGAAGAGCTAAAGAGAAGGGCCTACAGAGAAGAGGTTGGAGCAGATACAGGAGAAGGCCATGGTCCTAAGTTGTTTGCCTCACTTTAACTCCAGCATCATGGAAGTCAAGCACTGGAGAAAGAGGACCCACCACAGAGAGAGGGCTCTCATCTGGCTGAAAATGCCACAGGGGTCTCCAGACTTCATGGCAGAAAGAGGACAAATGACTGTATAAGAAACACATCTCCAAAGACATTTGTTACGCTTGACAGAGTAAGAGATACTGTTTATCCAATTCAAAATAATACAAGAAAAAGTACAAAACTATAAAACTGTAGAAAGTGAAGAGCCAGAGAGTGTGTAAGTTTAGAATATGGAAAGAGAAATCACTGAACAAAATACTGTCACACAAAGATGATTTGCCGTGAAGACAGAATACATGCCAGACTAGCTGGCCTAGGGTTTCAAAGCCCTAAAAAGAAATTCCCCACAAAACACAAAACTGCAGGGCCATTAAAACCCTAGAAACAGAAGGTACTTACTTGAGGTAAGTAAGGTGTAGCTCTGCCTCTTTTTCTGCTTCTTCTAGTTTCAATACCAGCAACTCTTTCCGACTCTCTAATGATAAGATCTAAGGAAATCACACACACACACACACACACACACACACACACACACGCTTTATTAATTTTACACACACAAAGCTACCCCTAGGTAGTTAAAACAATGTTTAATGGCTCTATGGTAGGATACTTACATGGCCTGGTGTATAACACCATATTAATAGTATGTACCACCTAGAAGCCCCAAATCCAGACCTTCAACACAGTGGCTCTTCTCACCTCTGCCTTCCAGGCCCGTTCTGTCTCTTCCATAATGTTCCGATTTATTTCACCATCTTGATTCTTGAGCCTATCCAGTTCCATTTCCCACACTTCTCTGTAAGATAAGAAACAAGTGGAGATGTGAACATTTCTACTTTCAAATGTAGGGTGTTCATACAATTTCAGACCACTTTAAACATTCTCTGTATTTATCTATAGTTAACGCTTAGACTGATAGAGTCAACTCGTGTAATAGATGCAACGAGGAGGGCATATTCTTCCTCAATCTATATGTGCTGTCCTCCCCAAATAAACTTCCTGCCAGAGGAAGAACTGTCTAATAGTTAGACAAAGGTTTATAGTTAGATGTATTCTCCTAATATAGCTAATATTCCTCAAGTGAAAAAATATATGAAAAGTCAGAATCGTCCTACCATAACAATATGTGGAATATGTTATGGGGTCAATCAAGGATCCATTGAGCCTACTAGATACTCTTTGACAATGAGATACTTGTAGGAAAACATGTCAGCTGCCTTCTGTGAATGACATTATTCTGAAAGATTATAAGTGTTCCTCCAATACCTCTAACTTTCACTAAGTCATTTGTCAACTACGGTAACACTTATATTAGAAAAAGTCTCTTACTATGTCAGTGGGGGGCATCCCACAAATTCACACGCAAAAATCTTTTCCTCTGGGCATGTGGGAACATTATCTCATTGTGATCCAGTAAGACAAAAAGAAATATTAGCAACCACAACAAAAATGGTTAAGGAATTCTTAAACAGTCATAAAAATGGTCAGCCTTATCATATCTTCACTAGCCTGTAAGATATGTATCTGATTTCACTTCATTAAGAGGTACTAGCTGCAACCCATGCTAGGAAAAAAAAAAAATCAGTTGGCCATAATAGATGGTCAAAAAATTCCTTGGTAGAACAGAAACCAATGAGTATGTCTTAACTCTTTAAATGCTTGGTTTAATTTCTCTCAAGTCCCATGCTGCTGTTATTTTGCATAGCCATTTTAAGGAATCAATGGTTCAAATGAATAAATCCTACCAGATCATACAAGTCTGACTTGCTGCAGGTCCCAAGATGTTTGCATTTTACATAATTTAAAATTTTAATTTTGCTTTTGGTCATATAAATAATACAGATTATAAAAAGTTAAGAAAATACAAAACAGAGCCTACTGATTCAAAAAGATAACATGTACCCCAAAGTTCAGAGCAGCACTATTTACAATAGTCAAGACATTGATGCAACCTAAGTGTCCTCTACTGACGGATAGATAAAGAAGATATGGTTTATATATACAAAGGATATTAGTCAGTCATAAAAGAGAATGAAATAATGTTATTTGCAGCAACAAGGATGGACCTAGAGGTTATCATACTAAGTGAAGTAAGTGAGACAGAAAAATACCACTTATATGTGGAATCTAAACAAATGATAAAAATGAACTTATTTACAAAACAGAAACAGACTCACAGAGACAGAAAACTTATGGTTATCAAAGGGGAAGGGGGAGGGGCTGATAAATTAGGAGCCTAAGATTAACAGGTACATACTACTTTATACAAAATAGATAAACAACAAGGTCCTATTATATAGCAAAGGGCACTGTATTCAATATCTTATCATCTATAATGGAAAAGAATCTGAAAAGAATATACATACATATATATGTAAAACTGAATCACTTTGCTGTACACCAGAAACTAACACATTATAAATCAACTATACTTCAATTAAAAAGCAGAGTCTCACAGACTTCACGAACGAGCTTATAGTTGTCTGGGGGGAAGGGATAGTTAGGGAGTTTGGGATGAACTGTACACACTGCTACATTTAAAACGGATAACCAACAAGAACCCACTGTATAGCACAGGGAATTCTGTGGTAGCCTGGATGGGAGGGGAGTTTGGGGAAGAATGGATATATGTAGATGTATGGCTGAGTCCCTTTGCTATTCACTTGAAACTATCATAACATTGTTAATTGGCTATATCCTAATACAAAATAAAAAGTTAAAAAAAAAAAAAGAGAGTGTGTCTAATACAGATGTCCCAACTCTTCTACTTACTGCTTGAATGCCCCTTGATAAGTTAATCTTTCTAAGGCTCAGTTTCTTCATCTGAAAAATGAGTAGAATGTACGTCATAGGACTGATGGGAGAGTTCACTGAGGAAACACACAAAGAATTTAACAGGGTGCTTGGCACATGGGAAACATCCAACAAACTGCTCTACAACTGCAACTGCTCTACTCACAAAACATCACTATTATACGTCTTTCCAGTCTTTTAAAATAAATATTTGTGTGCATATATATATATATGCATGTTGCTGTTGTTTAGTTGCTAAGTCATGCCTGACTCTTGCAACCGCATGGACTGTAGCCCGCCAGACTCCTCTGCCCCTGGGATTTCCCAGGCAAGAATACCTGAGCGGGTTGCCATCTACTTCTCCAGAGGATCCTCCCAATTCAGGGACAGAAGCCGTATCTCCTGCACCGGCAGGTGGATCCTTTACTGCTAAGCCACCAGCGAAGCTCATATACATAGACATGTAACATATAAATCCATTACATACTTTTTTCAAACAAAATGTGATTTTTTGTTACTTTTTCATTCTAAGATATTTTTCCATATCATTAAAATATTCTTCAAAATGGGATTTTAAAATAACTATCCATTATACATATATCTCATTATTTATTTAGGTATTCTCTCAAGTTATTTTTAATTTCACAATTATAAATATTATAATGAACATCTGTACATGTGTACTAACATAGGTTGATGATAAGAGTAATGTATTTAGATTTGAGAGGGAGTTTCTTATAGCAGTTAAGAGCATAGCTCACAGCTCAAACCCAGACCCTATTACTATCTATTCAACTTCTGGCAAGCTACTTAATCTTTCTGTGTCTTATTTTCCTTGAGTAACATGGAGACAATGAAATCATCTACCTTCCACATAGGGCTATTATGCAGATTAAATGAGTTAATACATGTAAAACAGAACAGTTTCTGACATATAGTAAGAACTTAATAAATGTTAGTTATCATTTGGATGTTAGAACATCTTCCTTCAGAGAAACTAAAATATATGAATACATATTTTCCACCACAGGTGGAGAGAAGCAGATGCTAAGTGTCTTATAAAGTAACATAGAGACAGAACTAAAAATTAAGATCTTGAGTCCTCAGCCCAAATACTCTTTCAGAATATATTATACTCCAAACAAGGCAAAAGGAAACAAAACAAATACTGGTGGATAAGGTTAATATAGACCTTATCTTGGTTGTCCTGAATTTGAGGTAGGTTATGAAGTCCTTTTCTCTGAACTGAAGCTGTTGTGTTGGCCAAGAAGTTCATTCAAGTTTTTCCATACAATCGTACAGAAAAACCTAAACAAACTTTCCAGCCAATCCACTAATACAAACCAATACAGAATGTATGAATCAGACAAAAACAGAAAAAAACTTTACCCTGAGATGTAATGCAAACTTGTTTATGAGACTCGAATCCTTACGTGATTTAACTCAGTATCTGCTAAGCAGCCTACAAAGTGCTGCTGCTGCTGCTGCTAAATAGCTCAGTCGTGTCCGACTCTGTGTGACCCCATAGACGGCAGCCCACCAGGCTCCCCCATTCCTGGGATGCTCCAGGCAAGAACACTGGAGTGGGTTGCCATTTCCTTCTCCAGCGCGTGAAAGTGAAGTCGTTCAGTCATGTCTGACTCTTAGCGACCCCATGGACTGCAGCCCACCAGGCTCCTCCGTCCATGGAATTTTCCAGGCAAGAGTACTAGAGTGGGGTGCCATTGTCTTCTCCGACAAAGTACTAGGAAAGCGAAAAGAAAGTGTGAGTTATGTCTGACTCTGAGACCCCATGAATTTCTGCTAAAAGCTGGGGATAGACGGATGCCTAGTTCCTGCCCTCAAGCAGTTCACAATTCAGTAATCATCCAAGTGAACAAAAGGAACAGGAAATTCTGGACAGATCAAATAGCATGTGCAAAGGCCAAAGAGAACGAGAGCACCAAGCTGAGGAAAGAGTCCAGGTAGCCAAGGAGTATATAAGTAGTCCAGGCTGGGATACAGATGGGAGTGTCACCGGCATAGAGATGGCAGTATGAGCCCTAAGTAAGGAAGAGTTAACCTGGAACAGCAGTTTGAAAAACACCGTCCGCAAAACCCTTTGAGGGCCTGGTCTATGAAGCAAAATTAATTTCATGACAACACTACATCTATTTGTTTTTTTCACTCTCATTCTTTTATGAGTCTACAGTGGAGTTTTCCTGATGCTACACAGCATGTAATGATATCATCACTCTAGTGGCTAGTGGAGTATACGTTTCTGTAGTCTAATGTTTTCTAGTATTTTCGAAGGTAGTAGGCTTAGGATATAATTCAAGTTTTTTTCCTCCTTAGTACTTCTGTTTGGGCTCTTATAATTATCTTCAGTTACACTTGCTGTAATCTCATTATTATCCAATAAATCATTACTGCAAAATTTCAAAGTTCTCCACACATCAGATAGAAACAAGTACTTTTTGTTATTTTGCTTTGCAATAATACTTTTTAAATTTGGGGGAAACTCTTAATTTTTCAGTTCAGTTCAGTTGCTCAGTTGTGTCCAACTCTTTGCAACCCCAAGGACTGCAGCACACCAGGCTTCCCTCTCCATTACCAGCTCCAGGAACCTGCTCAAACTCATATCCAATGAGTCAGTGATGCCATCCAACCATCTCATCCTCTGTCATCCCCTTAACCTCCTCCCTTCAATCTTTCCCAGCATCAGGGTCTTTTCGAATGAGCCACTTCTTTGAATCAGATGGCCAAAGTATTGGAACTTCCGCTTCAGCATCCGTCCTCCCAATGAATATTCAGAACTGATTTCCTTTAGAATGGACTGGTTGGATCTCCTTGCAGTCCACAGGACTCTCAAGAGTCTTCTCCAACACCACAGTTCAAAAGCATCAATTCTTCGGTGCTCTGCTTTCTTTATGGTCCAACTCTCACATTCATACGTGACTACTGGAAAAACCATAGCTTTGACTATACGGATCTTTATTGGCAAAGTAATGTCTCTGCTTTTTAATCCGCTGTCTAGGTTTGTCATAGCTTTTCTTCCAAGAAGCAAGCATCTTTTAATTTCATGGCTGCAGTCACCATCTGCAGTAATTTTGGAGCCCCCAAAACTAAAGTCTGTCACTGTTTCCGTCATTTCTCTATGTATTTACCATGAAGCAATGGGACCGGATGCCATGATCCTAGCTTTTTGATTGTTGAGTTTTAAGACAGCTTTTTAACTCTCCTCTTTCACTTTCATCAAGAGGCTCTTTAGTTCCTCTTTGCTTTCTGCCATAAGTGAGTGAAAGTAGCTCAGTCGTGTCCGACTCCATGGAGTGTATAGTCCATGGAATTCTCCAGGCCAGAATACTAGAGTGGGTGGCCTTTACCTTTTCCAGGGGATCTTCCCAACCCAGGGATCGAACCTAGGTCTCCCACATTGCAGGCGCATTCTTTACCAGCTGAACCACAAGGGAAGCCCAAGAATTCTGGAGTGGGTAGCCTATCCCTTCTCCAGCAGATATCTTGACCCAGAAATTGAACCAGGGTCTCCTGCATTGCAGGCGGATTCTTTACTGACTGAGCTGTCAGGAAAGCTCTTCTGTCATAAGGGTGGCAGAAATTTTTAAATTATACCTAATGTGTATTATTTTAGAATTTATTTTTCCTAAAATAAAAGAAAATTTATTTGTAATTTTTCATTTATTTTTAAGAATCATTGACTCTGGAATTCCCTGGCAATCCAGTGATTAGAACTCTGCACTTTGACTGCTGAGGGCATAGCTTCAATCCCTGATTGGGGAACTAAGATTCTGCAAGCTGCCTCGTACAGCCGAAAAATTTAAAAAGAAAAAAAAAAATCATGGACTCAAAACAGGGAGATTAGAAAACTTACTTTCTCAACCCACAGCTGCAATACATACATTTAAAGAGTGCTAAAATAGATGTAACTGGCCTAGAGTCTCTGACTCATGGAAAGGAAGGATCTACTCCAAAAAAAACTGGGCAAAATTATATATAAGAAACCACAGTATGATACGAGCCATTTTTCTTTCTCTTGACTTTATAGATGTTAATAATTTAACTAACTGTATCTTAAGCAACAGAACATTTTCTAATTACATTATGCCAGTTAAGTTACAGTGACATTTTGAGATCAATCATTCAGAATTTAAAGTAGTTGAATATTTTAAATGCAGATGTGATGAATCTTTACAATTCTTAAAGATTGTTAACACCTTTCAATCTAGAAATGAAAAAGCCATTGAAATATCTTAGGGTAAGTGACTGAACTTCCTTAACTGGAGAAGCACAACTTGGTACAGCTGACATTGCTACATGCCTTCTGAATGAAGTCAGTAAAATAAATCATGGCAGTGCCCCTCTTTTAATGATATACTTTCAATTCACCAAATTAAAGATTCTGCTGCAAATCTAAAGACTTGATTACTATCTTATCTGCAGAACTAGAATTTTACTTTACAAACAGATGAATCCATAGACAAGATGAGACCTGCCATTTTGTTTATATTCAACTAACACTGGCACCAGTTAATCACTGACAGTGATGTCGTGTATGAATTCTTAGTAACAAACACAAGTGATGCTGACATAATCCAAGATGAATATAACTGTTTTGAATCTCATGGTTTATATTAGAACAACTGTGCAGACACTTACTTTGCACTTACTAGTATGAAAATTACAGTGGATACAAACATTGGCACCATATACAAATGACGTAAGCGGCATCAAATTACACTACTAGTCACTGTATTCTTTGCTGCCACACATGCAGTTGGGGGATGGGCAGTTTTACTTCAGGATGCCTTGACAAAAGCCATCAAAAGTAATGATTTTATTAAATTTCAACCTTAAACACATATATTTTCAATATTCTGTTTATGAAATGCTACATGCCGAAATACTACACTTGTCTTGAGGAAAAGCACACGTGAGCCTGTTGGAGTTGAACCAGCCTCTTTTTTCATGTAAAATCATTTTTACTTCAAAGAACAGCTGACATGCTCTTGAAAATGAAAAACTCTTGTTATTCCAAAGGAAACAACTGACAGTGTTTGTTGCCAACA
This sequence comes from Ovis canadensis, assembly GCF_042477335.2. Classification (NCBI taxonomy): domain Eukaryota; kingdom Metazoa; phylum Chordata; class Mammalia; order Artiodactyla; family Bovidae; genus Ovis; species Ovis canadensis. The sequence continues at coordinate 35,822,846 of NC_091259.1, read as the reverse complement.
ATAACATTTGAGCTTTCAGGCAAAATTTAAAATTTTTGGAAAGTCTACAGGGGCCACTGGGAGCTTGAAGGCTTCCATTACTTATTCTGATGAGATCACAAGTGACATAAACAAATGTGATTCTTTAAATACTGTATAATAAAATGTATTATTACTTGGAAGAGCTGCATAACTTTGAACCAGTAGTTTCTAAACTATCAATGTACTTTTCACCAATTCAACTGCAGGACCCACCTGGAACCCCAGAGTTGGTATAAAGATTATTTTCAGCTGAAGACATTTAAGTTTCAACAGATGCAGGAAAAAGCCTCCTCAGAGCTTTCTCTAGCTAACAGCAGCAACTTCTGGGAAATAAGGCTGTCATAAATTCCTCTTCAAGGCAGATCTACTCCCAGAAGAAAGAATGCAAATAAAATCTACCCAAATCCCTTCTCCGGTGGAATTTCATGGCCCTGAAGGAGATGGAAAAACCATTCATACCTATATATATATTATCACAAATTTAGAACTACTGCTTGTTCTCCTGAAAACTCATTTATCTTTCCCCAAATCCAAACACTGTCCTTCCTCCCCACTTTTAAGAAGTCTTTTGTTTTTGAATAAGCCCCAGATTCTAATCATTCCTTTGAGCTAGTCATCACTGAGTTCTTCCACTGTATTCATGCTGCATGTATAAACTGGGTTTTTTCCTGCTGTTACTCTGTCTTTTGTCAGTTTAATTCACAGTCCTCAGAAACTGAACCTACTAGGGTAGAAGGAAAAGGTTTTCCTCCCCAAGTCAAAATAGTTAAAGATCCACTGAAAGTGCAAGTAAAGACAGTGAATTTTAATGTAACAGTACGAAATCACTGATGTGCTTTCAGATTCCACAATACAACGAAACTGTAAGAAACTATCAGCTGTTGAGCTGTGGAGCACTATCAAAGAAGAATAGCCACAATTATCTAAAAAGGCTATTGGGACTTTCCTGATGGTCCACTGGTTAAGACTCTGCACTCTGGTCCAAGTTTGATTCTGGTCGGGGAACTAGATCCAACATACCACAACTGAAAAAAAAAGATCCTGCATGCATCAACTAAAAAGAAAACTACCACATGCTGCAATGAAGATCCCATGTGCTATCTAGTGCAAACAAATAAATAAATAAAAATAAACATTTAAAAAACTATTACAATACCCCTTGCTTTTCCAACTGCACACCTGTGTATCACCAGACTTTCTTCCTATACTTTAACCAAAACAACATATTGCAATAGAGAAGTAGACAGGATTAAAGAGGCTTACAAAAATATAAACAATGTCATTCTTCTAACTAAATTGATATTTGCTTTTTGGGTTAGGCATAGATTTCTTGGAACACAAAACACAGGAACCACAAAAGAAAAAAAAAAAAGGTAACCTGGACTTCATCAAAATTTAAACTTTTGGAAATAAAAGGAATCCAAATTGGAAAGGAAAGAGGTAAAACTGTCACTGTTGGCTGATAACAAGACACTATACACAGAAAAGGCCTCCCTGGTGGCTCAGATGGTAAAGCATCTGCCTGCAATGCAGGAGACCTGGGTTCGATCCCTGGGTTGGGAAGACCCCCTGGAGAAGGAAATGGCAACCCACTCCAGTACCCTTGCCTGGAAAATCCCATGGACAGAGGAGCCTGGTAGGCTACAGCCCACGGGGTCACAAAGAGTCAGACATAATTGAGTGACTTCACTCACTCAGTCATACACAGAAAATCCTAAGGACACCACCAAAAAACTACTAGAGCTCATCAATGAATTTGGTAAAGTTGCAGGATACAAAATTAATATATAGAAATCTGTTGTGTTTTTATACACTAACAAGGAACTATCAGAAAGAGAAATTAAGGAAACAATCCCATTATTACCATTAAATCAAAAACTAAAATACCTAGGAACAGGCCTACCTGCAGAGGTAAAAGACCTGTACTCTGAAAATGATAAGACACTGATGAAAGAAACTGAAGACAACACAGATGGAAAGATATACCGTGTTCTTAGACTGGAAGAATCAGTATTGGTAAAAATGACCATGATATCCAAGGCAATTGATAGATTCAGTGTTATCTCTATCAAAATACCTAAAGGCATATTTCATAGAACTAGGACAAAAATTTTAAAATTTGTACTGAAACTCAAAAGACATCAAATAGCCAAAACAATCTTGAGAAAGGTTAGAGCTGGAGGAATCACACTACCTGACCTCAGATTATACTGCAAAGCTACAGTAATTAAAATATTAAGGCACTGGCACAAAAACAGACACATAGATCAATAGGATAGAGAGCCCAGAAATAAACTCAGGCACCTATGGCCAATTAATTAAAAAAGAAGGCAAGAATATACAGTTCAGAAGACAGTCTCTTCAATAAGTGGTGCTGGGAAAACTGGAGAGCTACATGTGAAAGAATGAAATAAGAACTTTCTCTAACACCATATACACAAAAATCAACTCAAAATGGATTAGAGACCTAAAGGTAAGACTGGATACTATAAAACTCCTGGAGGAAAACATAGGCAGAACATTATATGACATAAATCGTAGCAATATTTCTCTGGATCATCTACAAGTAAAGGAAATGAAAGTAGAAATAAACAAATGGGACCTAATTAAATTTAAAAGCTTCTGCACAGCAAAGGAAAGCACCAACAAAATGAAAAGATAATCTACTGAATGAAGAAAATATCTGCAAATGATATAATTGATAAAGGATTAATATATCCAGCACACATAAACAGCTCATACAACTCAACATCAAAACGAAGTGATTAAAAGATGGTCAAAAGAATAGACAATTTTCCTAAAAGAAAATGCATATGGCCAACAGGCACATAAAAAGATGTTCAACACTGTTAATCATAAGAGAAATGCAAATCAAAACCACAGTGAGATATTACTTTACACCTGTGAGAGTGGCTATCAGTGAAAAGAACACAGATAATGGGATGTAGAGGAAAGGGAACTCTCATACACTGTTGGTGGGAATGTAAATTAGTGCAGCCACTGGGGAAAACAGTATAGAAATTTCTCAAAAAACTAAAAACACAAATATCATATGGTCTAACAATTCCACTTCTGTGTATATAACCAAAAAAAAAAAACAAACCCAAAACCAAAACAAAACCAGAAAACCCCACAAATTCAAAAAGATTTGTGCACCTCAGTGTTCAAGGCAGCATTATTTACAACTGCCAAGATATGGAAGCAGCCTGTGTCCCCTGACAGATGCATGGACAAAGATGTGGTACATGTATGCAATGAATGCATTCAGCCATAAAGGAGAAAGAAACGCTGCCATTTGAAGCAGCGTGTATGGACCTGGAGGGCACTATGCTAAGTGAAGTCAGTCAGATAGAGACAAATACTGTACAATATGTGGAATCTAAAAAACACAACAAGCTAATGAATATAACAAAGTTAGAAGACTCACAGATACAGGGAACAAACTAGCGGTTACCAGTGGGGGGTGGCAATACAAGGGTGGGGAAGTGAGAGGTGTGACTACTGAGTGTAAGATAAGCTAGGAGGATGGATAAACAACGGAAGAAATATAGACAATATACTGTAGTAAGTGTAAATGAAGGAAAATTATATAAAAATAATTATTTTTTAAAATTAAATGTTTGCATTTCAAGATACTGTTACAAAATGCAAAGAAAGGCAAGTTATATACTGGGAGAAAATATCTGTGAAACACAGATAAAAGGACTTGTACTAAGAATTCTCAATAAGAAAACATGTCTTTTGGGGTTTTTTTTAGAAAACATGTTTTTAAATGGGTAAAATATTCAAACACTTCTCCAAAAAAGAACAACAAATGGCAGATATGGACATGAAAAGATGCTCACATAAATAGTCATTAGGAAAATACAAAATAAAACCACAACAAGATACTATTAAACACTTATCAGAATGGCTAAAACTAAAAAGACTGATAACACCAAGTACTGGTGAGGATATGGAGTAACCAAAACACTTATGCATTGCTGGTGGGCATGCAAAACAGTAAAGCAACTTTGGAAAACCATTTGCCAGTTTCTTATAAAGTCAAGCCAACACATAGTCCAGCAATCCCACTCCTACCTATTTACTCAAGAGGAAACATGTTCACATAAAGACTTGCACTTGAGTATTCAGAGCAGCTTTTTCTTCATCTTTTTTTTTGGCCACACTATATGGCATGCAGGATCTTAGTTCCCCAACCAGAGATCAAACATGTGCCTCCTGCAGTGGAAGCATGGAGTCTTCAATCACTGGGCCACCAGTTTTATTTATAATAGACAAAAAATGGATATAGCCTGAATGTCCAAGTAAATAAATAAACTTAGTATGTAACCTCAGTAAATAAGTAAATACTATTCTTTAATAAAAAGGAATTAAACTACTGATACATGCAACAACACGAATAAATTACAAAAGCTTTTATCCTCAATAAGGGACAGAAAAGGCTGTATATTCTATGAGTCTATTTACACGAAGTTCTAGAAAAGGCAAACTACACTGAGAGAAAGCAGACCAGTGACTGCCAGTGCCTTAGGGTGGTGGGGGCAACTGATTCCCAAGAGATATGAAGGAACTTTCTGGAGTGATGGAAATGTTATACCATGACTGTGGTGGTAGTTATATGACAGTATACATTCTTCAAAATGCATCATTTAAAACTGGTGAATTTTACTGCACTGCATGGTATCTGCACTCAGCAGTTTATTCTTGCTGGGTGTTCAAAGCACAGTGCTAATACAAATTTAGTACCTGGCATTGTTGTTTTTCTTGGCTTTGTGCATGTTAGGCTGGTATTTTTACTGACACAGTATCCCTGAAGTTTCTCATACTGTAAATTTGACATAATCTTCAATAGCAACTAATACTTCTCTTTCTCTAGGGTCTCTAAAATTCAGAATCAGGCAGATCCATCTCCTCTGACCCTAAACATGGTCCTAATGTAATTGTTTGAGAAAACTGGATTCCAAAGATTACTGTTGGGGAATTGTTTTTAAGACTTTTTTTTATGAGGACCATTTTAAAGTCTTAATTTGTTACAATATTGCTTCTGTTTATATTTTTTGCTTGTTTTGGCTGAGAGGTATGTGGGATCTTAGCTCACCAACCAGGGATCGAACTTGTACCTGCTGCAATGGAAAGAGAAGTCTTAACCACTGGACCATCAGGGAAGTCCCCAGTGGGGTATTTTTGAAGTATGTTCATATGTCATTGGAGATCAAAGAAATCCAGTTTAAAAAATTGTGGCAAGACTGCTTGACACGATAACTATGGATTAAGCAGAATTCTTTCTCAAAGGACCACCTTGAAGATTATGATCCAAACACTGGAGGAACTAAGGTGACTGGCAGTGGATGGAATCAGAATATGTGAAATTTCTTTAAAACTTACTGACTTACATAATTTTGCCTATGTTACACATAAAGAAAACCCTTTACACTTTGTAGGAAAAAAAGGGTTAATTTTATATAAACTATACCTCCTTAAAACTGTATCTAAAACAAAAATTAACAGCCTCTACCCTCAAGGCCACTGTCCTAAATCTGCTGCACTTTCTTTATTCATCACCTCTGCCATCTCAGCCACCTCATTGTCACTACTCCTCTTCTCCCTCTAATAATCAACAAATCTCACCAATCCTACCTCAGAACACCCCTCCTTTCTCTTTTTCTTCCACTGAGATCAGGCCCTCATTTTATCTTTTCAAAACTCTGTCTTCCTGACATAAATTTATCTTCACTTTAGCACATCTAACTTAGTGAAGCCACAACTGTCCCTCTAAAAATTAAATCTGTAGAGCTTCCACTTCCAGTGAGGGTAGTTGTTTTTTGTTGCTCAGTTGCTAAGTTGTATCCAAATTTTTGTGACCTCATGGACTGCAGCACGCCAGGCTTCCCTGCCCTTTACTATCTCCTGGAGTTTGCTCAAACTCATATCCACTGAGTTGGTGATGCCACTCAACCATCTCATCCTCTGTTGTCCCTTTTCTTCTTGCCCTCAATCTTTCCCAATATCAGGGTCTTCTCCAATGAGCTGGCTCTTCACATCAGGTGGCCCAACTATTGTAACTTCAGCTTCAGTATCAGTCCTTCCAACCCAGTATTCAGGGTTGATTTCCTTTAGGATTGACTGTTGTGATCTCCTTGCTGTCCAAGGGACTTTCAAGAGTCTTCTCAAACACCACAGTTCAAAAGCATCAATTCTTCAGCCCTTAGCCTTCTTTATGGTCCAATTCCCACATCCATACACGACTACTGGAAAAACCACAGCTTTGACTAGACAGATCTTTTTCGGCAGTGATGTATCTGCTTTGTAATATGCTATCTAGGTTTGTCATAGCTTTTCTTCCAAATAGCAAGTGTCTTTTAATTTCCTGGCTGTAGTTACTATCCGCAGTGATTTTGGAGCCCAAGAAAATAAAATCTGTCACAGTTTTTACTTTTTTCCCATCTATTTGCCATGAAGTGATGGGACCAGATGCCATGATCTTAGTTTTCTGAATGTTGAATTTTAAGCCAGCTTTTTCACTCTCCTCTTTCACCCTCATCAAGAGGCTCTTTAATTCCTCTTCACTTTCTACCATTAGAGTGGTACTATCTGCATATCTGAGATTGTTGATACTTCTCCCAGCAATCTTGATTCCAGCTTGGGATTCATTCAGCCTGTCAGAGTTGCTCCTAATAGACCAATGATTTCTGCAGATAAAAAACTATAAGTTCTACACAAAATGTAAAAAAGCACTAAAGAGCAAACATAAACCAGAAGACCTGACAACTGGAAGTGAACATCATTATTGTCTTCTGTTTTTTATGGCTAATCATCATTCAGCTAAGGACAAACCACAGATAGCTCTGTGATGACAACTAAAACTGAGATATAAATTTTGAAGCCTTACTAGTTCAAGAACAAAAAGGATAAAACTGGGAGCTACCGTAACAGCTGGAAAGTGGAGGAGAAATCCCCAAAAGATAAAAGCCATGGACAGGGAAGCCCCAATTCTGCATAAAAATTGATTTAATCTCTGGATGATCCCTGAACCACCCATGCAGAGAGGAGACTCCAAGGAACTCATCTACAGATACATGAACTGAACAGAAACCACAGCTGCTGCCTACCAAGCAGGTATGTATGATGTTTAAGCCTAGAAAATAGCCTGATGAGATAAATTTTAAAAAAAATAAACAAACCACAAGATTTTATGGAAGAATACAATAGAATCGAGAGTTTCTGCAACATATTATTCACATATTCAGGATCCAACCCTCAATTATCAATATAAGAAAGGGGAACCATGATCCATACTCAAAAGTAGGGTCTGCACATTATGGTCTGTTAGATCAAACTCTGGCTGCTACCTGGTTTTACAAATACAGTTTTATTGGAACACAGCCATACTCATTTTGTTTACATATTGTCCACGGCTGCTTTCATGCTTCAATAGCAGAGTTAGTGTTGCAGACTGTGTGGTCTCCAAAACCTCAAATATTTACTATATGCTTGCCAATCCCTTCCCTCCACCCTGAGCTATTTATGACCAGTGATCTGCTTTCTCTCACTATAGTTTTGTCTGTTCTAGAACTTCATGTAAACAGAATCATACAGTGCATACCTTTTGTGTCTGGTTTCTCATTTAGAATAATACTTTGATTCTGACTCCCGGTCAAGAAAAATGAGCAATCAGTGGAAAGGACTCCAAGGAGACCAAGATGCTAGAATTAGCTGGCAAAGTTTTAAAGCACTTATTTTAATTATGCAGAGAACATAAAGAAAAATATGCTCACAAGGAGTGAATACATAAGAACAGTTTTGCGGAGAAAGAGATACTACTAAAAAAAAAAAAGAACTAAATGGATATGAAAGAACTGAAAAATACAATATTGGAAATATAAAATTCAATGCATGGGCTTAACAGCAGCCCGGAAACTGTAAATGATATAATAAAAAGTAGGATTTCTCAGGCACTCCAGTGGTTGCTGCTGCTGCTACTGCTGCTAAGTTGCTTCAGTCGTGTCCGACTCTGTTCGACCCCACAGACAGCAGCCCACCAGGCTCTGCTGTCCCTGGGATTCTCCAGGCAAGAACACTGGAATGGGTTGCCATTTCCTTCTCCAACACATGAAAGTGAAGTCACTCAGTTGTGTCTGACTCTTAGCGATCCCATGGACTGCAGCCCACCAGGCTCCTCCGTCCATGGGACTTTCCAGGCAGACTCAGCAATTCCAATGCAGGCGGCACAGGTCTGATTCCTGGTCAAGGAACTAAGATCCCACATGCTGTGTGGCATGGCCAAAATAAAAAAAAGTAAATCTGAAGATACATAAATGGAAATTATCCAATATGATGAACAATAAACTAGAAAGAAATAAGAGCCTCCATAAGCTACAGGACAATATCAAAAGTTCTAACATGTTAAAGTGGAGTCCCAGAAGCAAAGGAGGGAGTGAGGAAGGAAAAATATTTGAAAATTATGTCAAAATTTCACAAATATGGTAAAATACATAACTTTATAGAATAAGCAGATGAGAAAACTTGAAACAGGAATAAAAGGAAGAAAGCCATACCTGGGAAAATCAAAGTCAAGCTGCTGAAAACCAAACACAAAATATTGAAAGAAACCATAGGAGAAAAATGACACAATACACAGAAGAAACAAAACAACCATTACTGAGTTCTCATCAGAAACAATGGAAGAGGGTGGGCTGAATTGAGAGAGTAGCATTTAAACATTTACATTACCACATGTAAAACTGATAGCTAGCGGAAAGCTGCTGTGTAACACAGTGAGATTAACCTGGTGCTCTGTGACAACCTAGAAGGGTGGGATGGGGGAGGGTGGTGGGATAGAGGTTCAGGAGAAGGAGACATATGTATACTTATGGCTAATTCACATTGTTCTATGGCAGAAACCAACACAACCTTGTAAAGCAATTATCCTCCAATTAAAAATTTTTTAAAAAAATTATAGAAGACAGTTAATATTAAAACAACATTTTCAACTGAATAAACAAATTGCTAGATAGTCACACAATGGACTGACTATATTCAGCATTAAAAAGAAATGAACACCTATACCTATTTTAAAAATTGATTTAATAATTAATAACCTTCTAAAACAGAAAACACCAGGCCTAGATGGGTTCACTGGTGAATTCTACTACATATTTAAGGAAAAAATTAAACCAATTCTCTGCAATCTTACCCTAATACTAATACCAGACAAAAATAATAGAAGAAAAAAACTACAGACCAACATCTCTCCTGAATAGAAACACAAAAATCCTCAACAAAATACTAGTAAATCAAATATAAAAAAAGTATAAAAAGGATTTTGACCAAGTGGGATTTATCCCAGGTATGCAAGCCTAGTTCAACATTAAAAAATCAACTAAAATTATCCATCATATCAAAAGACTAAAAAAAGAATCAAATGATCATGTCAATATATGCAGAAAAAGCATTTGACAAAATCCAGCACCCGTTAATGATAAAAACTCAGTAAACCAGGAATAGGGAGAACTCTCAACTTGGCAAAGATTATCTACAAACAATCTAACATCATACTCAAGAGTGAGAAACGGGAAGCTTTTCCAAGATCAGGTACAAGCTAAAGATGTCCCCTCTCACCATCTGTTTTCAATATTATACTAACAGTTCTTGCTAATATAATACAGCAAGGAAAGGAAACCAAAGGTATACAAATTGGAAAGTTAAGACATAAAACTGTCATCATTTGCACATGATGTGATTGTCTATGTGGAAAATGAAAAAGCATAGACAAAAAAAAAAAGAAACCCTTGAACTAATAGGTGGTTAAAGCAAAGTTGCAGGACATGAAGTTAATATACAATAGTCAGTTGCTTTTCTAAATGTTAACAGTGAACATCTGAAATTAAAAACACAATATCATTTACATTACATACATTTAGGCATAACTCTAACAAAATATGTACAAGATCTGTATGAGGAAAATGACAAAAACTCTGATAACAAAATCAGAGAACTAAATAAATGGAGAGATATTCCATGTTCATGGACAGAAGACTCAACATTGTCAAGATGTCAGTTTGGGGGACTTCCCTGGCGGTCCAGTGGTTAAAAGTCCACTTGGCAATGCAGGGGACACAGATTCGATCCTTGGTTGGGAGGATGCCACGTACCGTGGGGCAACCAAGCCTGAGCATCACAGCTACTGAAGCCCACACACCTAGAGCCTGTGCTCTGCAACAGGAGAAACCCATTGCAATGAGAAGTCCACCGACTGCAACTAGAGACCTTCAGCAACGATGAGAGCGGCCCTCACTTGGCACAACTATAGAAAGATCACACATAGTAACAAAGACCCAGCACAGCCAAAAAAAAAAGTCAGTTCTTCCCAAGTTGACCTATAGTCAGTGCAATCCCAATCAATTCCCAGCAAGTTATTGTATGGATATCAACAAACTGATTCTAAAGTTTATAAGAAGAAACAAAAGACCACAACATTGAAGGAGAAGGACAAAACTGGGAGACTGATGCTACTTGACTTCCGGACTTACTATAAAGCCATAGAATCAAAACAGTGTGGTATTCATAAGAGATAAATGGAACAGACCAGAGGGCCTAGAAATAGAACTCCATGCTGCTGCTGCTAAGTCACTTCAGTTGTGTCCGACTCTGTGTGACCCCATAGACGGCAGCCCACCAGCCTCCCCCATTCCTGGGATTCTCCAGGCAAGAACACTGGAGTGGGTTGCCATTTCCTTCTCCAATGCATGAAAGTGAAAAGTGAAAGGGAAGTTGCTCAGTTGTGTCCGACTCTTAGCGACCCCATGGACTGCAGCCCACCAGGCTCCCCCGTCCATGGGATTTTCCAGGCAAGAGTACTGGAGTGGGGTGCCATTGCCTTCTCCAATAGAACTCCATAATACAGTCAAATGATCTTTAATAAAGGAGTGATGACAATAAAATGGAGCAAAGAGTCTCTTCAACAAATAGTGTTAGATGTGGATATGTTAGGTGGCTTCAGTTCTGTCCAACTCTTTGTGACTCTATGGACTGTAGCTCACCAGGCTCCTCTGTCCATGGGATTCTCCAGGCCAGAACACTGGAGTGGATTGCCATACACTCCTCCAGGGGATCTTCCTGGCCCAGGGATCGAACCTGCATCTCTTATGTCTCCTGCATTGGTAGGCAGGTTCTTTATCACTAGAGCCACTGGTTCTCCACCTGGGAAGCTCGTTCAAAGAGGACATCAACATGCAAAAAAATGGATCTAAACACAGACATTACACCTTTCACAAAGGTTAACAGAAACTGGATCATGGACCTAAACGTAAAACACAAAATTATAAAACTCCTAGAAGATAACATCAGAGAAAACTGAATGAACTCGATATAACACCAAAGACACGACCCATGAAATACCTGATAAATTAGGCTTCATTAAAATTAAAAACTTCTGTTCTGCAAAAGACGGTATCAAGAATAATAGAAGACAAGCCATAGACTGGGAGAAAATATTTGTAAAAGACACATCTGACAAAGGAACGTTATCCGAAAAACACAAAGAGCTCTTAAAATACAACAATAAAACAAACAGCTCTTAAAATTCAACAATAAAACAAACAATAGGGGAGTTCCCTGCTGGTCTAGAGTTGGGACTCCGGGCTTTCACTGTTGTGGCCTTAAAAAAGGTTTAATCCTTGGTTAGATAACTTAGATCCTACAGGCCATGCGCCACAGCCAAAAATATAACAATACAATTAAATTAAAAATATAATCTCTCAGTTAAAAAAAAAAAAAGATTTAAAAAAATGGGCCAAAGACTGACAGACAGCTCACCAAAAAAGATATACTGATAGCAAATGAAGATGTGAAAAGATGCTCCTCATCACTTGCCATCAGGAAAATGAAATTAAAACACCAATGAGATACCACTGTATACTAAGCAGAATGGCCAAAATCTAGAACACTGACAACAAATGCTGGCAAGGATGTGGAGCAACAGTAACTCTCATTCGTTTCTGCTGGGAAAGCGAAATGGTACCGCAGCCACTTTGGAAGACAATTTGGCAGTTTCTTATAAACTAATCTTATTCTTACCATACAATCCAGCCATTACACTTCTTGGTATCTACCTAAAGGAGCTGAAAACTTATGTCCATACAAAAACTTACACATGGCTATCTACAGCACCTTTATTCATAACTACAAAAACTTGGAAGCAACCAAGTTATCCTGCAGTGGATGAATAAATAAAAAACTACTGTACATTCAAACGATGGAATATTCTTTGATGCTAAAGAGAAATGAGCTATCAAACCATGAAAAGGCATACTTTCAAATGCATATTGCTAAGTGAAAGAAGCCAAACTGAAAGGCTACATATCGTATGATTCAACTATATAGCATTCTGGAAAAGGCAAAACTACAGAGACAATAAAAAAAATCAGTGGGGGAATGTGGGATGAACCAGTAGAGCACAGAGGATGGGGAGTGAAAAATGCTCTGTATAATGATGGATATATGTCATCATGCTGCTGCTAAGTCGCGTCAGTCGTGTCCGACTCTGTGCAACCCCATAGACGGAAGCCCACCAGGCTCCTCTGTCCCTGGGATTCTCCAGGCAAGAACACTGGAGTGGGTTACCATTTCCTTCTCCAATGCATGAAAGTGAAAAGTGAAAGTGAAGTCGCTCAGTCGTGTTCGACTCTTAGCGACCCCATGGACTGTAGCCTATGAGGCTCCTCCGTCCATGGGATTTCCCAAGCAAGAGTACGGGAGTGGGGTGCCATTGCCTTCTCCAATATGTCATCATACCTTTATCCAAATCATAGGCTGTATAATACCAAGAGTAAACCCTAAGGTAAACTATGGACTTTGGACGATTATGACGTGTCACTGTAGGTTCACCTTTGGTAAAAAATGTGCCATTCTAGTGAGTGACATTGATAAAGGGAAGGCTGTGCATGTGTGAGGGCAGGGGGCATATAGGAAATCTCTTTACTTCCCTCTCAATTTTGTTGTAAATGTCAAACTACATTAAAAAAAATTAAGTCTTTTATTAAAAAAGTAATGAACTATTAATATAGTTCACATTCATCACAACATCATAAATGAATCTCAAAAATGTGGTAAGTTACGAGATTTCTCTGGTGATCCAGTGGCTAAAACTCTGTGCTCCCAATGCAGGGGGCCAGGGTTCGAACACTGGCAGAGAACTAGATCCCACATGCTGCAAATAAGAATTTGAACGCCACAACTAAAGATCCTGAGTACCACAACTGGGACCCAGTGCAGTCAAATAAATAATTTTTTTCTCAATAGGGTGAGACTAGAAAAGATAATATAGTAACACAGAAGGAAAGTGTTCACCTGGGAATAGAGAGGAGGAAGCAGAGTGATTGAGAAGAAATACAGGGAATATTTTAGGGTGATGGTATATGCTACACCTTGACTGTGTTAGCATTAACATGTGTGATCAATCTGTCAAAACTCATCAAAATGTAACTTAAAATAAGGGTATTTTATTAGTAGTAAATTATAAGCAAAAAAAATTTAATTTAAAGAATAATTCTAAGTTTCAGCAATTAAGACTATGAAAATTTCCCAAATACTTCATCAAATAAAATTATAAATCCTTCTAATGTAGTATAATCACCAGGCATGTAATTTGTTTTTATGATACATTTTGCCAGTGAATGAAATAGATGTGTATTCAGGGTGAAAAAGGCCAAATTAAAATAGAATTCTACAGAATAGTCAATGAATTAATATTTAATTTACACAGTAAAGAGCAGACCTAAATCTAATCATATCACTAGCTGTATTAAATACAAATATACTAACAGCCTCTAAAAGGAACCTTGTCAGAATAGATTAAAAAAAAAATTATATGTTGATAGGTTGAAGGTAAAATATGGAAAAATATATACTATGTAAAGAGTAAGCATATCGAACTGCAATATCTATATCAATATTACATAAAATAAACATTAAGATTATGACCAAGACAAAGACATTTTATAATGATTCAATGTCAATGATGAAGACAATTTATCAAGAACACATAATAATAATAATTGTATATGTATCTAACAACACAGCTTCAAAATATAACAAAAATTGACAGGATTAAAAGGAAAAAGAGAAAAATGTATAATCACAAGAGAAAAATGTATAATCACATAGATTTTAACACTGCCCCCTCAGCAAATGATATAACCAAATATTTTAAAACATAAAATATAGAAACACTTTATTCTATATAAATTATATCTAAAATTTCATTTTTTTAATTTAAAGGATAATTCTAAGTTTCAACAATTAAGACTATGAAAGTTTCAATTAACACAGACATAAAAATCCTTTTCAAATATCAGAGAGTCAAATTCAGCAATACATAAAAACAACAATATATCTTGTCCAACTTGGATGCATCCCAAGAATGGAGAAATAGTTTAACATTTGAAAATAAATCAATGCAATTCATTATATTAACAGAATATGGGAGAAAAAAAATTTGATAATTTAATAGATACAGAAAAACCATTTGACAAAATTATGCATCGATTCACATTAAGAACTCTCAGAAAACCAGGTGTTTTTATAGAAACTGATAAGCTGCTTCATATATAGACAAATATACACACACATACATATACACACACACACACACATACATAAAGGCAAACAACCTAAAATGTCCAAAGTAATCTTGAACAAAAAGCAGATTTTGCATACTCTGACTTCATGACTTACTATAAGTCTATAATAATCACAATGCTATGGTTTGGCATAAAGATAGGCAAATATATCAATGCAATGGATTGGTACTGTACCCAGAATAAACCCACTATTTGTATAAATGACTCAAGGTGCCATTTGGTTTTTGGCAAAGGTGTCAAGCAACACAATGAAGACAGGAACATTTCTCAACAAATGGTACCAAAACAACTGGATATTAACATGAGGAAAAATTAACATCAACTCCTACTCATCACCATACACAAAAATTAATTTGAGATGGATCACAGACATAAATATTAAAGCTAAAATGATAAAAATCCCATGAGAAAACAGAGAAGAACACCTTTGCTACTTCAGAGTAGGCAAAGGTTTCTTAGGACAGAAAATACAATAACTATAAATGAAAACTTAATAAATTAGATATCACTGAAATCAAATTTTCTGTTCACCAAAAGATGCAATTTTAAAATAGATAAATCAGAGTAGAAGAAAATTTTCACAGAACATGTAACTGACAAAAGACTTACATTTGGAATATGTAACAAGCTTGTACTACACAGTTACAAAAAACAAAACCTCAACCTCTGCCCTGCAAAAAGGTGGTGATGGAGAAATATCTGACAGAACACTTCAGAAAAGCAGATAAATGAATGGCCAATAAGCCCATGAAGAAAGTGGTCAACATCATAGTCACTGCTGTTGTTCCTGTTTAGTCGCTTCAGTCGTGTCGGATTCTGTGCGACCTCATGGACTATAGCCCACCAGGCTCCTCTGTCCATGGGATTCTCCAGGCAAGAGTACTGGACTGGGTTGCCATGCCCTCCTCCAGGGAATCTTCCCAACCCAGGGATCGAAACCAGGTCTCCTGCACTGCAGGCAGATTCTTTACCACTGAGCCACCAGGGAACCCTAATAACTAATGGGAAATGCAAATTAAGCCCACAATGAAATACTTACTGCAATCATTTGAATGGCAAGGATGGCAATTCTCAAACATTGTAATAGAGTATAAAATATCATATAAACTTTGACATATGTCTGGCCTTTTCTTATAAAACTAAACATATACCTACTACCCTACAACCCAATAATTCTATTCCAAGGAATATACTGAAGAAAAATAAAATCATATGATCACACAAACACTTGTACATGAATATTCATAGCGGCTTTATTCATAATTGTAAAAAATCTGGAAACTGTTACTTGCCATCAATAGGAGAAAGGATAAACTGGTATATTAACAAGAGGAATACTACTCAAGAATAAAAAAAGACAACATGAAAAATTCCAAAAGCACTATGCTAAATGAAAGAAGTCTTATACAAAAGAGTACAATGTTGTATGATTTCATTTATATGACATTCCAGAACATGCAAAATTAGTCTTTGAAGAAAAATTCATAACAGTGGTTACCTTTGGGAGCATAAGGACAGGGAATGATAGCATGAGGAATTACTTGGTTTAATGGCAGTATTTGCTATATCTTGATGGGATTTGAATTACACAGGGATATATTGATTGTCAAAACTGACTGCATGGGGGTTTCCCTGGTGGCTCAGTGGTAAAGAATCTGCCTGCCAATGCAGGAGGTTCAAATCCCTGATCCGGGAAGATCCCACATGCCTCAGTGCAACTAAGCCCATGAGCTACAACTATTCAGCTTGGAGCCACAACTAGTGAGCCCACATGCCGTAACACTGAATCCCATGTGCCCCAGGGCCTGTGGTCTGCACAAGAGAAGCCACCGCCAGGAGAAGCCTGCGCACCAAAACTAGAGAGTAGCCCCACCCACCACAACTAGAGAAAAGCCTGTGCAGCGGTGAAGATCCAGCACAAACGAAACAATAGTAAATAGAAGAATTCTAAACTCACTGACTGGTGTACTTAATGTTTATATATTTAACTGCATATATGATTTATTACCACAAAAAAAGGAAACACAAACTATATAAAATCTAATTAATGAGACACCTTTATGAGTTTAGAGGTGAAAGTATTGATGACTACCTCTTACTCTAATATGCATAAACAAATAACATGGACTAATGAATAGAGGAATGGACAGAGGGAAAGACTGTTAAAACAAATTTAACAGAATGTTAATTGCTTTTTTTTTTAATTGCTGTTTTTAATCTAGGTCATGAGAGTTAATGTACAGTACTTGCAGTTTCTATGAATGAAAAATTTTATAATAAAATATTGGGGGGAAAATAAATCCAATATCCTAATTCCCCTGCCTAAAAATCCCTACTTACATTTAATATTTATCAATAGCCTTTACTCAGACCTGGTTCTCATTTATACCCAACAGTTTCTGACACTGTTAACCACTTTCTCCCTTTGAAAGCTTATACTACTTACTATTCAAAACGGTTTCCTTGTTTTTCTCTGATTATTCTTTTTGCCTTCTCTTCCTCTTTCTACTCCCAAACTGCAAAATTCAGAACTGAGCCCTACTCTATACTTTTTCCCACAGAAAATTCACTTATTTTAACTATTGCTTATATGCAACTCCAAATGAAGACACAGCATCTTTTCTGTATTCAGTCTCCCATTTGTAATTGTCTACTAAGTATTTCAACTTGCATATCCCAAACCATCAAAAGTATTACTTTATTCTCAAATTGAGAACTGGTATTCTACTTCCCAATTATTGTCCATGGTGGCACAGTTACGCAGGGTCAAACTGTGAAGTTATTTTTGACTCCTCCCTCCATCCTAATCCTTAAAATAATCGGATACCAAGTCCTCCTAAATCCATTTTTCCCTTTTCATTCAGTCACCATTATTAGTCTTATAATAATTCTTAGAAACTCACTTTATTCTAAGAGTTTACTGGTCCATGTCCTAGCCTCTGTTTCTTCGCATATTTCTAAAACATCTTCAGTTATGTTACTCCTGTTTATATATAACTTCTATGATTTCCCAGATGGCTCAGTGATAAAGAATCTACCTGCCAATGAAGGAGCCGCAGGAGATGCAGGTTCAATCTCTGGGTCGAGAATATCCCCTGGAGGAGGAAATGGCACCCCACTCCAGTATTCTTGCCTGCAGAATCCCATGAACAGAGAAGTCTGATAGCCCACAGCCCATTGGGTTGCAAAGAGTCAGACATGACTGAGAGCAATGGAGCATGCACATGATTTCCCATATCTAGATAATACTGTTACATGCCGAGCAGAAAAAGTTAAACAAGATGTGTTACTTGCTGCGGTAGCAAATCTCCAGGAACGGAGTCTTCCCAACGAACCAGGCCTCCTCCTCACAGTCCCCTCCCACATCGAATCTGGGCTGGCCCTATCACTCACATTAACCAACAAAATGCCGCAGGAGTTGCACTGTGTCGGTTCCAAGTCTACGCCTTAAGAAATTCTGGAAACATCCACTTCTGCACTCTTGGAAGCCCTGAGCTGCCAAGTAAGAAATCTGACCCCTTTGCAGGAAAGACCACCTGGAGAGGAAAGAGTCCTGAGACAGCATGGAGAGAGAGAGAGAGAGAAAATCCTAGACATCCCAGGGTCCCGCCTGAGCCCAGCGGGACTCACAGACCGTAGCTTTTCAGGTGGCCCTGCCAAGGCAGCAGAAATATGAATGAGGCCATCTTGGACATTCCAGCCCCAGGTACCGTGAAACTGAAGCTACAAGAATGACTCCAAAGGGGACTAGAAAAACCACCCATCTGAGAATCAACCCAAAGAACTGAGTGCTTTTTTTAAAGAAAGCAATAGATAACTGAAATACTTGCTCTCAAGAAGCTAACTATATAATGCGGGGAAACATTCCAGTAAACAGAAAGGACCATCAGAGGTCAATGTTATGACAGGAATATACACACCATGCCAGATGAATACAGAAGAGAGTCATCTAAATTAAATGGGCACAGTGTGTGAAGAGGTGGATAAGGGGTGTGTTCCCTTTTCCTTCTTCAATGGTGGTTTGGGGGAGTGCTAAAAAGTATAGCAGGTTTCCCTGGTGGCTCAGCGGTAAAGAATCCTCCTTCCAATGCAGGAGACACAGGTTCGATCCCTGGGTCAGAAAGATCCCCTGAAGAAGGTGGGAAATAGCAACCCACTCCAGTATTCTTGCCTGGGAAATCCCACGGACAAAAGAACCTGGCAGGCTACAGTCCATAGGGTCACAAAAGAGACAAGACTGAGCAACTAAGCCAACACCACCAAAAGATAAGCTAGGGACATAAATAGGAACGAGATAATTAAAGGCTTCTTACACTAAATACAGAGTTTAAACTTTACCCTAGGAACTAGGAAGGATTTTAAGCAGGGAAATGACATTTTCAGATCCACATCTTAGAAAGATTTCTATGGAAGCTGTGTACTAGACAGACAAGAATGGAGGCAAAAAAAGTTCAGTAGCCTGCATCAGAGCTAGAAGAAGGGATAGAAACCCGAAGGAAGAGTGGCGGAGTGAATGGAGAGGGATCCCTAATCTACAGGACATGGTAAAGCACATGCTGTGGAGAGGGCCTAAGAGAGAGGAACGTGGAATGACTCATTTCTTCCACTGAGGCCTTGAAAGAGGGTATGGTGCCACTTATGAAAAATTGGGAGAAACAAGGCAACAGGATTCACACACAAGTAGAAAGTTTAGACTCAGATACAAGAACAGGAAGAAAGCATGGATGCGTCTACTGACAGGAAACGGAAGGAAGATTTACTCAGTGGCCCCTATTTTTTCAGTGAAATAAAAAGTAAGCTCACATGCTAAAACTAATGAGAGAAATGGTGGAGATGGAAAGTTTAGAAAGAGAAGTAATAGTTAGGGACAGCCCTCGGAGGAAGAGGGAGCCCTGAAGATCTATCTGAGTGCTTTTGAAAGTCAAACTCATTCTGGCCTTAAGATGCTCAGTGGAAGGATTTCCTCCAGCAGACTCAGCAGCCCAACTGTAAGAATAGAGACGTTAAGTGGCTAACTTGGGCCAGGACTGGAGTACTACGACAAAAATGAAAGGAAAGGAACAAGTCTCAGCAGAATTGATGGCAATGGTATAAAAGTAATTCCAGTAATGGACTTTGAGTCTCAGCGGGCTAGGTAAAGAAACACTTCCGGGGAGCTGGAGGACTGGCGGAAAATGTAATGAGGTCAACAAACAAGAAAGGATCTGACGTGGTCAAAGTGTACATTTACTGGGAATAAGACAGAAAGCTGGAAGGACTGAAGGCTGTGGTCAAAATATAGGATGTTTCAACAGCCTGGCTCATTGCTTTGCACCTAAGAAATACTCACTGAACTTAGTGATGGCCAGACAGGCTATTAGGACTTCAAAGCCTATCAGTTAAACAAACTAGCATTTGGTGAGAAATTTCCAAAAGGAATCCTCATGCACACTGTCAATTCAATATAGCATAAACTCTTATATCACATCCAAAGTAAGGCTTCCAACATTAACTCCCCCGATCTGCTATTTACCTATCACAAGCTCGTCACACAAGCTCAAAGCATTAAAAAAAAAAAGGAGGATCTTGCTTGATACTGCAATTTTTCTGCTACTTGTCCCAAGCTACCTCTGAATCAACTGACACTGTCTTTTAAAGTGCAAGCTCACCATATTTATTCAAGAAGAGCCCTATTTGCTGTTATTCTTGATGAGTCACTATTCAAGGCAGAGAGCTTGAAAAGAAGTTTGGCCCTAGAAAAGACCTAGCTTGGCAGTCTCCCCTTTCTAATACCAGCAATAGTCTTGAAGCTGGGAACTAGAAAGTGTGCCCTCAAAAGCAAGACAACATCACTGTAAGGCAGCCAGGTGTCAAGGAGAAAAGAAATCAAATTTATGACTAAACTGAATATTTGGTCCTTTACTTTTTTGTCGATTCATGCTGTCTTTCTTAAAAAATTACAGTTATATTTATAAAACAGTAACTACCTTCAAATAGTACAAAGCACTTAGCAGATTTCAATTAAGTAAATTCATTTTTCTATAATATCAATCAGAAATTATCTTAATTTCCTATCCAGTAATTCAAATTCTTCAGTCTATCAGGGAAAAATCTCAAACCCCTTAACAAAGTATATAAAGCCTTTGTGATCTGACTTCTGACTCCTCCACTAGCCTCATTCCTCTCTACTTAACCTCAGTTGTTATTCTCTCTCCTCTGTAGGTCCCCTGCCTGCAATATCCTTTTCCTTACTCACTGCCTGACTAATTCCTCCCTGTATCTACCCTGCAACTTTTTCTTTGAAAATTTCAAACCAACATAAAAGTTAATAGAAGAGTACAATAAACATATGTCCTAAAAATAAATAAATATATGCTCTTCATCTGGGTCCACCAGCTGTTACGCTTTTTGCCACATTTACTTTACCCCTCTCTCTGAACTATCTGAAAGTTATAGACATCATGACACTTAACCCCTAAAACTTCAGCAAGTACCTCTGAAGAATAAGATCCTTCTATGTAATCACATACCATAATCACCCAAAATATTTATCACTTGATACAGTATTACCTAATATGCAGTCCAAACTCAAATTTCCCCAGGTATTCAGAAATGTTCTTTCATAGTTACCATCTCTCATATTTGAAAAATGGTTTGGCAAATGAACCTGCTACTTTCCACTTAGCTCTCTGACACATAAGCAAGCCAAGATTTTCTTGATAAATAAAAACGCATTTTAGTAGAATTTAAGTAAAATCACAGTATTCACAGCTATTTTGATTTCCAAACAGGTCACAAGAAGAAACTTGGAAATCTGAAACTATGACCGAATTTTATGCCGCCTTAGTCCTACTGCAGTACCCTGAAAAGGACACAGATTCATTAAATAGCTTTCCAAACAGCCTACAAACTACTTTTGAAATTTGCTTTTGGTGTTGAACATAAATACAATCAAAGTAGTCTCATCGTCTAAACTGTAAAATATCAGTCAAGCAAGTGAAACAGGTGCTAGATATATACCAAAATCTTGATCATACCTGGGACCAAGCAATTCACTACTACCATTTCAAGGTATTAATGAATTCCTGAGGCACTTTTTGTTAAATTTAACATAGGTTGCTGAAAAAGCTAAAATTACTAGAGGATATTAATTTGTGCACTTGTTTTTCAAATAAAAATTAAAACTGAAAGAAAAGGAACTAGAAACAAACAGAACTGGCCTCTTATATTCAAACACACACATTCACAGAGCATCATTTACCTTCTGCCCTTCTCACAAAGCTTCTCAATTTCAGCTTTTAGATCCTGCTCCTTCTGCAGAAACTCCTTCTTTTCTTTCTCTATTTTCTTCTTCGTTTCTTCTCGCTTTATTGTTACGTCTTGGATAGCCTTTAATATCTCCTGAGTCCCACACAATTATAGTCACACACAAAGAAGGAAATGAATTAGTTCTTTTGGTCTGAAGGTTACTTTCAACTATCACAAATTAACACTGAGTTTAGAGAATTTAAAATGAACTAAAGGAATCTAGTTCATGAGTAGTCCCAAAAGCCAGTACTTAGATATAAGGGAGTAAGTAATAATGCAGATATCAATTCAACAGGAGGAAGAATTTCTAACAATCACAACTATTCAAAACTGGAATTTACTGCCTTGTGAAGCAATAATCTCCCCATTACTGGTGCTCAAATAAAGTCTGAATGAACACCTGTCAAGACTGCTGAGAAAGGCATTCTTGCACAGGGTGGGAGTTTGTTACTTCCAACAAATAACGGTCTTGCTTTGTTTTGTTATGGTTCTACTTTATTATGTGTAGGGATTATCTGATCTTTTTGAATTATCTGACTACATGTATAATAAGTCAAACAATTAAAAAGTGATAAATTTAAGTCATCTCTTATTCAGTCGCTCAGTTGTGTCCGACTCTTTGAGACCCCATGGACTACAGCACGCCAGGCTTCCCTGTCCTTTGCCATCTCCCAGAGCTTGCTCAAACTCATGTCCATTGAATCAGTGATGCCATCCAGCCATCTTGTCGTCTGTCCCTTTCTCCCCCTGCCTTCAATCTTTCCCAGCATCAAGGTCTTTTCTAGTGAATCAGCTGTTTGTATCAGGTGGCCAAAGTCATCTCTAATTCACACCAATTCCACCCATAAAGTAATTAATGTGTTAAAGTGTTTGTACTATGCTTTCACAACTTTATGCATCCTCACACCAACACATGTACTTATATACGTATTTCTTTGCTTTTGTTTTTTTTATGAGGTAGTTTTATATACATTATTCTGCATCTTGCTTTGTTCAACTGACACGAACATACTTACAGCAAATATAGACAAAACTAAAAAACAGCTGCATAACACGACATGACACATGTACTTAGCCAATTTAGCCACTTTCTATTAAAAGCGTCCATCAGGTTTATTCCAGTTTTCTTGTACTACAAACAGTACTACAATAAACATTCTATGTCTACACTTTCATATAAAAACCTTTTATTTCTGTTGAGTAGACTTCTAACAATGAGGAGTCTAGGTCAAGGTATATATACATTTTAAAACTTAACTGACAATTTCCCAGTATCTTTTCTTAAAAAAAAAAAATCAGTAACAATTCACACTCCTACCAATGTCTAAAAAGAGGTCATTTTTTCTTACCCCGATAGCTTATTTTGTTTTGCCCAATCTCATGGGAAAGAGGGAGGAAGAGTATCTAATAATTTTAATGAGCATTTTACCACCTCCTATTCTTTTACTGTTTTCATTGTCTGTCTCCTCCAACTAGAATAAACATCCAATGAAGGCAAAGACTATGTTTTGTTTACCACTAAATCTTCAGGGACTAGATTGGGAACTCAAAAAATATTTGTTGTATGAATGAATCAACAATAATAAGGATGAGTTTATTTTCATATATTTATTCCCCATTTGCTTTTCCTCTTCTGTGAATTACTGTTTATAACTGTAGGCAAAATAATATCCCCTGGCTCACAAAAATGTCCATGTTCTACCCCCTGGAACTTTTGTTACCTTCCTTAACAAAAAGATAGAGAATCCTGGATTACCTGGGTGGGTCCAATCTAATCACAAATAGGTCTTTAAAAGCAGAGAAACCTTCCCTGTCATGAGCAGAGGAAGATGTGATTAGGGAAGAATGGTTACAGAAATGCAACACTGCTGACTGTGAAGAGGGAGAAGGGGTCACAGGTCAAGGAACGCAAGAAGCCTCTAGAAGCCAGGAAGGCAAGGAAATGTCTTCTCCCCTGGAGTCCCAAGAAAGGAAGGCTGCCATCCCAATACCTTGATTTTAGCCCAGTGACACCCATGTTGGGCTTCTGACCTACAGAACTGATTTAATAAATGTGTTGTTTTAAGCTCTAAATTCATGACAATCTGCTACAGTAGCAATAGGAAACTATTACAATAGAAAAGTAATACAATAACCTTTCCTGGTGTTTCTTTAGACTATTTGGCTTTTACTATGAATTTAGGGCTTCCCTGGTGGCTCAGTGGAGAAGGCAATGGCACCCCACTCCAGTACTCTTGCCTGGAGAATCCCATGGACAGAGGAGCCTGGTAGTGAAGAGTCAGACACGACTGAGTGACTTCACTTTCACTTTTCACTTTCATGCCTTGGAGAAGGAAATGGCAACCCACTCCAGTGTTCTTGCCTGGAGAATCCCAGGGACGGGGGAGCCTGGTGGGCTGCCGTCTATGGGGTCACACACAGTTGGACACGACTGAAGTGACTTAGCAGCAGCAGCAGCAGCAGCTGGTGGCTCAGAGGTTAAAGTGTCTGCCTGCAATGCGGGAGACCCAGGTTCGATCCCTGGGTTGGGAAGATCCCCTGGAGAAGGAAATGGCAACCCACTCCAGTACTCTTGCCTGGAGAATCCCATGGAGGGAGGAGCCTGGTAGGCTACAGTCCATGGGGTCGCAAAGAGTCGGACACGACTGAGTAACTTCACTATTCACTATATGAATTTGTAGGAATCAAAGTGTCTTAGATCTTAAACCCTTCATCAGATCTGCTAGAAATATTTTCTCTCAGTCTAATATTGATCTTTTGACTGTTTTCTGTATCATTTGCCATATCAAAAATTTTAACTATATATAATTAAATTAACTTTTTAAAAATCTTCTGGGTTTTCTGCCTAGATTAAGAGGACCTTTTCAAACTTAAGGAACATACATATTCTCCTAAATTTTCTTCTAACTTAAAATTTTTTTCCAGTTTTCTATGTATATTTTTAATCCACTTAGAATTTTATTTTTAAATACAGTATGAGACAGGAATCTAATCAAATGACTTTCCAGGTAGGCAATCAATTACATCAACAAAATATATCAAATAAATATATTCTGAACTAAAATAGGAGTGAGAATTTGGACAAGATGCCCTCAAAGTTCTTGTTTATACTTAAAATTCTATGATAACTGTTAGGTAGGTAGAATAGGGAAAAGGAGTCCAAAACAGCGGTGGCTAAAAGACAAGGAAGGGAAAAGCCCGAGAAAATAGAACAAAAGAAGGTCCGAGGACCGGAGTGAGGACCTCAGGTAAAACAAACAACACTCCTGCCTGGCCCAGTTTACATAGGACAGGCCCAGGGAGAGATAAACATATAAAAAGAGCCAAAGCTAGCACTCTCTCCCACATGCTAGGGCGCTCTTCTCCTTGTGTCTTTGGATCGACGTGCCCTCACGCCTCGAAGACGGATTTAACTGCTATCTTCTAAATAAAACAGAGCTGTAACACTGAGCTGGAACACTGATTTGTCTAAGAGCTATAATATGGTCCTTTCAAGACCTGAGAGCTATAACACGGTCTATCCAAGACCTGAGAGCTGTGACACGCCAAGGGGGCTTTAATGTCCATCACTCCAAATCTTTGTTGTGACGAGACAAAGAACTGAGGAACAGACACTCGCGTGACATAACCATTAAAAAGTTACTTGCAGATTGCCTTTGGGGGAGGTTGATTTGTGATGCTGTCTACAGCTCACCTGTGCAATGAAATCTGTTTATTCCATCTTTTGTTCCTAGGGACTGTTTTAATTTTTAATTCAAATACATTGTTATCCTTTAGTCAAAGGACATGGGAGTATGTTTTAGGTCATTTTAACCTAGCCTTGCTAGGGCTTCCCAGCTGGCTCAGATGGTAAAGAATCTTCCTGCAGTGCAAGAGACCTGGGTTCGTTCCTTGGGTTAGAAAGATCCCCTGGAGAAGAAAAGGAATGGCAACCTACTCTAGTATTCTTCCCCAGAGAATTCCATGGACAGAGGAGTCTGGCGGGGACAGTACACGGGATAGCAGAATCAGACAAGACTGAACGACTTAACACACACACACACACACACACACACACACACTGCTTTTTTATTTCTATTAATTTGAAAACAAAGTTAAAGTCTAATTAGGGACTATAGCTTCACTTTTTGCCAATTTTAATATAAGCAGGATACCTGGTGATTCTTCATTTCTTCTTCTCTCCTTTGCTGAAGTTGCTTTAATTGCACTTGGAGCTGATTCTCCACTTGCCTCTGCTTGTCCAAGACCTCCTGGTAACGCTCCTTCAACAGGGTTCTCTCTGTCATCATTTTATCCTATGGGTAACAACAGAAAAGCAGTTGAATTCCTCAATTTAACTGCAAGAAACATTCACCGTAGGCTTGTTCAAGGCATCAAGCAGAGCTCTTAGGCTGCAGGGTCCAATACTGGCGCTACCAGCCATGCTGTCTGTTATGTAAATTTAAAGTAATTAGAATAATAAAATGTAAATATCCAGCTCTTCAGTCACCTTGCCACATTCCTAGTGCTAGGTAGCTTTGCGTGAGTAGTGGCTACTATGCTAGACAGCAGACATAGAGAACCCTTCCATCGTGAAAGGAAATTCTGCTGTGCAACACTGCACTAAGATGTGGGTGGCAACCATGGCCTATGAGCCAAATCCAGCCATCGTCTGATTTTATAAGTAAATGTTTTCCAGGAACGTAGCCATACCCGAAGCTTTACCGGCTGCTTTCACACTACAACAGCAGAGGGGAGCAGTTACCAAAGAGCCCAGCTCACCTAGAAAGCCTAAGATCTCTACTAACTGATTCTTATATAAACTATTTCTCTGCTCTAGGGAATAAGAGAAATAAGGTATTTTATCGTCTATTAAGAAGAAGAAGAATGAGCAAAAAACAAAGAACAGATCATTTACTCAAAATGCATCCAGAAACTGAATTCCTTACTGGTCATTAGCACTAAAAACTGACAAACCCACCAGTGCTCTGGGGGACATGCGATTCAGATCAGGCAAATCGGCAAGTTCTCACATAAAGTAGGAGCAGGAGTAAAGCGTTGAAGGGCCACAGTTCAGCTCTGCCTCCCTGACATTAGTAAGTCAAGAAAAGCAATGGTTAGCTTTCAAAGGAACACTAAAACTTAGAGGGTCAACTTAAAACACATTTGGTACAAGGCAGCCCATGTAAAACTTAAACAGAGCATTAAACTGAATTCATTCACCAGACAATAACTACTATTTTCAAAGAAAAGAAAGGTTTTAGAAGTGAATGGGGGGAAACTTATCACCCTATGATAAAAAAAAAACCAGAAGCTCTCAAAATGGGACTTTAGCTTTGGGATAAGCTAGTCCTTAGTCCAGGTACTGAAATGTGACTGGTGCTGCTGCTGCGGCTGCTGCTGAGTTGCTTCAGTCGTGTCTGACTCTGTGCGACCCCACAGATGGCAAGAACACTGGAGTGGGTTGCCATTTCCTTCTCCAATGCATGAAAGTGAAAAGTGAAAGTGAAGTTGCTCAGTCTTGTGTGACTAAGGCTCCCTAAATAGATGACTACTTAGCATCATAACTTTAAAGGTTTTCTGAACCTGAGGTCTATGGATAGGTATGTACAAAATTTTTTGAGAGAATTCAGTTTTCAAAAGATTCTGAAAGATCTTAACCCAAGAAAAGGTTGAAAAAAAAATGTTAAGAACCAACTGACGAAACTAGTAAATATGAGCATTCTTTTCTTTTCTTCTCTCTTTACTTTCTTATGGAAACTTTTTTGTCCATAATGCGTCTTTATATACAACACAGAATGGGGAAAAAAAGAACTCAAGTCTTCACAGAAAGAAGTTTCAAGGACACACTATTAGTACATGCAAATTGATGACTTAGAGGTGTAGAGGAAATTACTTGATCCAATTCTCCAAGCCAAAGGGTTACACACTGCTACATTGTTTCATTGGTGGCTAATTGGTTCTGAGAGCCCAGAGGCCCAATTTGAAATGCAGGCAGTGGGCAATTACTGTAAGTGCATGGAAAGGGTAGCAAATAACACAAGAGCAAAGTTCCTTGCATTGCTGTCCAGCTTAATACCTGACTAGTTCCACTGCCTTTTTTAAAGCATGTGGCCCACATCACCACCTATTAAAAACACAGCCAAAGAGACCACAGCCCTGGGCCTCTTTCAGTCCAATGGCTTGCCAGTCTCTACCCGTTTCAGACTGATGCTAAAGCTTATCTGCAACTTCTTAAGTTGGCCTCTTCAACTGCTATAGTCATGCCAACTCCACGTTACAACTGTGGGGACCAAATAAATACTACATGTAAAGTGCCTAGAGTAAGTGCTCAAGAAAAGACAACTTCTCCTCCCCTTGGAGGTTCTCTTCTAGCCTCATTCTCAGCTTGCACGTGGCCATCAGGTCGCTCATCTCTGGTATCTTTTTACTTGCCTGTTATAAATAACTCCTGAGTTGCTACCCTCTATTTAAAAGTTTTTATTGGCCTCATGTGGTTAACACACTCCAATAACTGACTTCTTTCCATCTGCCCCTCAATTTCTTTGACTTGTGCCAAATATCTACTTTATTTCCTCTTATACACGCTTTCCTCAATAGTACTTACTGTTCTAGAAAATTCAAAGACAAACAACAAAATATTAACTGGTTTTCCTCCTTATTTCCACTCAACTAACATGCTGCTGCTGCTGCTGCTGCTAAGTCGCTTCAGTCGTGTCTGACTCTGCGCAACCCCACAGACAGCAGCCTACCAGGCTCCGCTGTCCTTGGGATTCTCCAGGCAAGAACACTGGAGTGGGTTGCCATTTCCTTCTCCAATGCATGAGAGTGAAAAGTGAAAGTGAAGTCGCTCAGTCGTGTCCAACTCTTCGCGACCCCACGGACTGCAGCCTACCAGGCTCCTCCATCCATGGGATTTTCCAGGGGTGCCATTGCCTTCTCCACTCAACTAACATATCTTATCCTAAAGACCTCTTCCTGAACCAAGGGTGCCTTTCTGCACATTATCCTTCCTCTTAAAAACAGACATTCAGATATTCACACACATACAAGGTAGAAGTTTTTGCCACAAAATGCCAGGGACAGATCAAGGGGACCACTTTAACAAAAATAAATGTGAAGCTCTCTAAGTTTTAAAAACCATTACCTACGAATATAATAGGAAGACACAACTACGCAATACATGAGAAAAAGACATGATGAAGTTTGAGTGCAAGCTCAACAGTGTGATGAGATGGCCAAAATAAGCTGCTGTCAGCTTAAGAAATGGTGTCTCGAATGAGAAAGAGAACAAGGGTCCCATTGTGTTGTGAAGTAATCATACTGTCTGTGCATTACTATGTTTAGCTCTCAGGATCACATTTTAAAAGCAACATTGAGAAGATGGAACCTGTCGAGGTGGAAAAGAAGTCAGGATGATGAAAAGCTGAAAAATATATGAAGAAAAGAAGAATATTAAAAACATCTGGGGACATTTCACCTGGAAAGGTTCAGACCTGAGAGGTAAGAGGAAAAGGCATTAAAAAAAAAAAACAAAAAAAACACACTTTGACTACATTGGGGGCTAACAAGTAAAACATGTTAGATTTACTCTATGTAGCTCAGGAGAGAACTATAATAAGAAGCTTCAGAGGTTCTGTTCTCATCTCATAATAAGATCTAACAGTAAGATCTATTTTCTAAATGTGGTATGTTGCTTTGTGAGTAGTAAGTGTCCCATCTCTGGAAGTAATCAAGCAGAAGTTAGCTGATCACCTGTCAGGGATTTTATAAAGGAGATTCCTGCACCGTTTCCAATTGGGATGATGTGACCCTAGATCTTCCGCATTAACAGTTTCATATACCAACAATGACAGTTTAACTACTCACCAGATTCTTTTCAATATCTTGATCTGTGTTTACCTCGGAATCAGTCGTCTTAAAGTCAGTCTATAAAGAAAGGAAACAATCATATTCAGAACTGTTCAGAGACATTTTAAAAGGCAGAATTATATAGTCCGTTAACTGAGAAATTTGTCACAAGTAACAGAGAAATTAACTTTTTGTTCTTTCTCCTTATCAACTTCACAGTAAGAGAACTGTAGTTCTGGCAAATGCCCTCTGACACCCATGCTGCATTAAGCACTTATCCCACAAAATAACCTGAATGAGACCCAACAACTGATGGGGAGACAACCCCAAAGCTGAAACAAGAATTTGGGCCCCCTACAATTTATTGTGCCCATTCTTTCTACGACAAAGCATATCAGTCACTATAAGGCAGGAGACACTGTACTTCTTAAGATGTAGGTCAGAGAATTAACAAGGATTCCTCCTGCAAGTGCGAAGATGGGAACTATGAATACTAATGACCTACGCTCATCAATTACTCAGTGCAAGCGATTGTATGTAGGTCATGAAGTTCCTAGTCGCCATGATTAGATCCTGGCTATTACTTATGGAACATCAGTAACACCAGAATGAAGTTATCACAGAGCACCATATGAGAGTAGTATGAGAGTTGCCATTAAAAAAAAAGAGAGAGAGACAGAGCAGTTCTCCACCAACTAGGAAGAAGTATCTCCTGCCCTCCAAAAAAAAAAAAAATTAAATTAAATCAAAAGCCCGAATTCCATGTTAGTAGTAGAAACTTGATACTTGACCTGGACAGCAATGTTCTGAGAAAGCTTCAGGGAAGAGCTATCCTGATCATCATCCTGATCCACTCTGACTCCTTCAACCCCATTTGCTGGAGGCACCACAGGTGGGAACTCCAAGCCTGGGTCCCTGCTCCCTTCCTTTAGGATGGAGGCTTGTGGGGCCTTCTCTTCAGCACAATTCCCGGAGGCAAGCTGCTTTGAATGGCACCCTGCCTTAAGAGACCGAGCGGCGGGGTGGAGGCTCTCCTGGAGGCATGTGTCCCCCTCCTCTCCTGCCGTGCTGGCCACGTCCTTCAGATCAGACTGGGACCCACCGCCAGACAGACCAAGGGCCGTGGCTATCACGTTTTCTCCTAAAACCGCCCGGTGCGCTGCTGAAGTGTCACCTGCTGATGAGCCAGGATTCTGCTCTGGGTGTTCCAAATGGGCATTTCTGTTATTCTCCTTGGTTATCGTTTGGTTACTTACACTCGACAGAGGCGAGTTCTTATGCTTCTGTGCAGGGTCTTTGGGGCTATGAAAACAGAAGATAAAAAGTTTCTCTCTTCATCCAATCTTAAAGAGGCTGAAACATATAATACTTTTAATACAACCACTAGAAGAACAAGACTGGCCTATACAAGCCCCTCCAAATTATCAGGATGAAAAGGAACTTAGCTTCCATTCAGTAATTTTGATC
Source organism: Ovis canadensis (assembly GCF_042477335.2). Taxonomy (NCBI): domain Eukaryota; kingdom Metazoa; phylum Chordata; class Mammalia; order Artiodactyla; family Bovidae; genus Ovis; species Ovis canadensis. The sequence continues at coordinate 35,791,599 of NC_091259.1, read as the reverse complement.
ACACACACAAAGAGTATAGCACAGTGGTGAAGAATCTGAGTTCTGGAGACAGTCCACAATAAATAATCACACATGAATGACTCTGGGGACCCAGAAATTGGGGGATGTCAAATTTAATAATTGGGGGAATGCAGACAAAATAGCCTACTGTTAGACTATTTCATTTAAGTACATGTACTACTTTTGTTACACATATTTTTAATAAATAAAATATTAATTTGGAAACTGTTTTTATTCTATTCTCATTTCACAAAAATAATTCACACTCAAATTCCCTAGACAGATTTTTGACCAGAAGATTTAGGTTCTTCAACTGCTTTCTAGAGCATAGCATCACTACTTCATGTTGCCTGAAGTACAGACAATTTTGAATCCAAAATTGAAGCTGCCAGTAGAAATTTTATCCCAGATGACACATGTATAACACTGGAAAAACTGTTTTTATCATTTGCCACAACCATTAACATACTACTTTTAAGAGAGATCTTCAAAATCTATTTATAAGGGCATCCAACATTCACAACTCTAAGTCTTTCACCCAATAATAATGACTATATATGCATTAAATTCTTTTGCCATTAAAAAAATTAAAACTGATTCTGTCCACCGATACCCTTAAGGACTCCAAACCAGCACTGACTGAAGCTTTAGGTCATTATGCCTTTCTTTCCTCAAGTACCTACTTATCTAGAAAATTCAAAAACAAACAAACACAACAACAAAATAGTACCTACTGTTCAAAATAAAACAACAGAGAGCATCTTGTGACTTGAAAATGTTTATAAATGCTCTTTGCTGACTCCTGGGATCAAGTGGGGTACGGGGAAAAAAATTATGAATTTGGACAGACACAGTACCTAGGCGAGAATCCTGACTGCTATTTACGAGTGGTTTAACTCTGGACAAGTTATTTAACTCCATTTGTAAAACAGAAATATTACCTACCTAATAGGATTATTGTGAGGATTACATGAGATAAAGTATCTGAAGTATTTAGTTCTGGCATACAGTAAACACTCAATAAACCTTGGCTGCTATTATTATTACTAGTAGTATATGCCTGTTTTTTGTGTGTGTTTTTTTTTAAGCTACACCATGCAGCATCTGGGACCAGGGATTGAAACCATGCCCCCTGCATTGGAAGGGCAGAGTCTTATCAACCACTGTACCACCAGGGAAGTGCACTCTATATAAAATGAAGATGCAAGTTTATGGTGAGGTTTTACTTAACTCCTGTCCCCATTACCCACTAACAAACCTCTCTTCTTCATTTAAATAGATGTTTATTAAGTACACTGGAGTCAGACAAGCCTGAGTTTAAATCCTGACTCCAACATAGCATGGTAACCTTGGGCAAGTTACTAACCTCTCTATGTCTTAGTTTTCTCGCCTGTTAATGGGAATAATATTATTAGCACCTACCTCCTGGGATTGTTAGGAGAATTAAATGTATTAACACATACCGAGCTGCTAGGACACTGTTATCTATTGCATTAGGTCCTACGTACTCTACAAAAGTGTTGAGGTAGCCAACCTAGTACAACATTATACATAACAATGGTTTCATCACTATAAAATGCCAAGGCTGGGTAATCATAATTCCAGTCTTCAAGAGTTTAGATTCAAGGCAAACTACACACAAGAAGTAGTAAGTCATACTAACAAAGCTGTCTATTTATCTATAGATACAAATGTAGGTCCAGTACATATGCATATACAAAGCATACATATATGCACACCCAGGTACAATACATAAACATACAGTTAAACAGTCCATGTAGAAGTTGGGAAATATTTGCATTTTCAAATAAGTCTGACCAACTGTATTCTAATCTATGTACTCAACAAACAATTAGCATGCCTGCTGAGTGTCGGATACTGGTGCAGGGTACCAAATATACAAATAGAGATCAGACAGTCCCTACCTTTAAAAAAGCTTCATCGAGGGCAACGCCACTAGAGCCCAAAAGGGGAAAGACCAACTACACTTCTGTAAGAAGCCCATCTCCAAAGCCCCTCACCCAAACGCAATCTGCCCTGTCAGGAGTCCACACGTTACCTTAGACCATCTGGAGGACCTTCGTCTGGTTTGGAAGCACAGACACTAGAAGAGGATTCCGGAGGATTGGGAGCAGTGGCCACCACGCCAGCTACCTCAGATGCTGCCATCGTGCTCTGCACATTCAGAAACAAATCACAGCTACAAGTTCCAAGATTTCAAAACAAATGTATCTTTCCCCATCAGAATGTCCATACAGCAGAATCATATCAGGAAAGAAACACAAAGAAAAAGCTGGTCTCCAGGAGAAAATACTTGAGTATTCCTCAATAGGATATAAAAAGAGCCATGGCATGAAATAGGTCCCAAGGGACATCAATCCTCAAACGTCATTATATATATCATTACATATATTACACACACATATATATATGTGTGTGTAAACAACACTATATATGCCTGTCAAAGCTTTTTCAGTTTAGGAGAAATGCAGTCTCACAGACTGTGAGAATCCTCCAAATGATCCACATACCTACCTTGCCTAATATCATTTACAAAAGATGTGATTTGGGGCCTAATATCAATGGTATCTTATGTTTTAAAATCATTTTATGCCTGTCACATTAAAAGCATTCTCCATTAATATAAGTAAAGTTTCCTGGAAGTATTCTTGTGGGAGAGAAAAAATAGTATTTAATTGGGCAATCCAAGTATCTTTTACTTGGTGTTCCCCACAGATGGGAAAAGTTTGACAACCACTGACTGCGGAAAGTACACTCTTCAGAGTTACTGGAGGTGCAAAAGAGTATGAGAATCTCAGTTACTCCAGCATGAAAATGAGAAGCTGAAAAACTGTAATCCAAGTAAGGGAAGTGGGACAGGGGCCTTTTTTAGATCAAAAGGTCATCCTTTATGTTGCAGGACAAATTCATGGCCTTCTATGGTGAAAAGATAAAAAAGAATATGGGAGGAGGGAGGTGTAACATAAGGTTAGCTTAAATTCTCGTTTTTATTTTAATAGCATCCCAGGTACATCTCTGACCCGCGAAGAAAGCATAGGGCAGGCATGGAGGCTGGCCTGTGTCAACACTTAAGTTCCAGGCCATCGTCCCCCTGTGCCTCAGTTTTCCCGATCATACGAGCTCCCAGGAGAAAAACGGGCCCCAGATCGCCATTACTGTTCTCACAGGTGCAAAACGTCCTGCCCCATCGGAGCCCGGGCCGGGGGTTCCCGGCGCCCGGTCAACAAAACCACAGGTCACGGGTCCTACGTGCAACTCGGTGGCTGAGAGCCGCAGAGGGGAGGGGGACGGGGACATCTGGCAGGAGGCTGCGGCCGCCGCGGGGGGCGTTAGGTCGAAGAGGCCAAGGGGAGCCTCGCACCGCAACCCGGCGGCGATCTGACGGCGAAGCCGAGAGCGACGGGTCATCGGGGGAGATCCGGGGACGGTCGCGAAAGGGACAATGGGGGGAAGCGACGCCGAGTGGTCCCGGCCGCCCTCCACAGGGGGGCTGGCGCCGCCGGCCGATCCCTCCGGCCAGAGCCCCCTTCGCACCTTGCCCTCGGCCCCCCGGTCAGGCTGCCAACCCCCAGTCCCACTTCTAGGCCGGGACCCCCATGCCCGTCCCCACAACTCCCTCCACGCACCACCGCCCCCCGGCAGCCTCGACCCCCGCCCCTCGCGCCGCAGCCCCTCGCCCGCGCGCCCGCCCCGCACACACCTCCCGCGTCGCGCCCCCGGGAGCGAACGGGGGAGGGACGGGACGCACCTGAGCGGGCGGAGCGGGGGGGAGGGGGCGGCCGAACCTGGGGGGGAGGGGTCGAGCGCCGGCCCGCGCGCGCGACACCTCCCACTTCCGGCGGCACGAGCGGCGGGGGGCGAGGCTCGGCCCCGGGAGGAGAGGCCGCGGTGGCACCCGCGCCGCCCCAGATGGCGCCCCCTGGCGGCCATAGCCGGCGCGGTCGGGGCCGAGGGTGGGGGACCCCGGGGACGCGGACTTGGTGGAAACCGCCCCCCGCGCTGAGATGCTAGTGGATTCCGCCCGGGCGCAGGCACTTGATAGATGGCGACCGCGAGAAGGACTTGGGACCTGGCGGAGGGAGAACCCCTCTCTAGGAAGGTTATGAGGCAAGAGTCAGGGTCATGGCGGTCAGAGAGAGAAGAGGAACAAGTGTTGTTTTAAAGGTCTCAACCGAGATGCCGTGTCCAGAGGACGCCATGAGGGAGAGGGCCGGCCTTATGGAGAGGGCAGCTTCTACAGGTGCCCCGAGGGCGCGGGGCGGTGGGCCAGCCGCCGCACACGCTGCTCCCTCGGCCGAGGACGCCCGGAGGGGCCGCCCCGCCCCCCGCGCCCCGCAGCGTCGCCGGCGGCTCCTGGCCGCTCTCGGCCCGGCCGGGGCCCGCCGCTGATTGGCTGCGCCGCCGGGCGGAAGTGATGCTGCTGTCACCGGCTTCTCGGGCTCCCGCGGAGCCGCGAGTTTCCGCAGGCGGGCGGCGGCGGCGGCGGCGGCCGGGCCGGTGAGTTGGGGCGGGGCATGGGAAGTCCGGGTGCTCTAGAACTGGGGGTGGCGGGGGGCTGCAGCCGCTGTCTGAGGATGAGCGAGCTGCCCAGAGGGTGCCTTCATTCCCCGCGTGCGCGAGCCCCGGGAGAAGGGGCCACGGCTTCCAGGATTCCAAGATCGTGCGGGTCCTCTGAGGAGAGGGGGCCCTTTGCACCGGGCATTGGAGGCCAGCGGTCGGTGAAACTGACCTCTGGCAGGCAGCCTGATTTCTAGGAACAGGTTGTAGAGGTTGCGAGGTTCCCAAAAGGAGGAGGAGGAAGACAGCCTCTTGGGAACAGGAATCTTGGACTCGGGCTGCCCTCCTTGGCACCTAAGAGCTGTAGAGACACGCCTAGTTAGTTGGGGGCAAAGTTGAGATCTGCTTTCAGATGATATCTAAAGTTCCTTTCCCAAAAGCCGAGGGTGGAGGTGAGCTGCGGAATCAAGTCCTGCCCTGCCAGAAGGACTGGAGGATGTGGTGGTCAGGTTTCCCCTGTCTTCCGGAAATCTGTGGGCTCCGCTTAGACTGAAGGAGCCTTGCCCAGTTGGGTCGCTGTCAACGTATCTCACTTAAGAATTTTGTTTTGCTTCAGTAAGGCCTGCAGACTGGGAAGGACACCTGAATGTCTTGGGACAGTGAAGGCTGCTGGCGGGCAGGGAGGTATTTTCCTGGGAACCTAAGAGAGAAGGAGATACATGGATCTGGGGAAGGAAATGTTAGGTGGCGGAGGTTCCCTTCTCCCTTTCCAAAGAGACTTGTGTACAATACCCATATTTTCAGACTGATCCACTTGGGTATGTGTGCAGGTACTAAGCCCTGCCTCAAGGTGACCCCCTCCACCCCCACCCACCCACCCCCAGCTCACCAGAGAGCAGATGCTTCTGAAGGAGCTCAGCCACCAGTAGGGACACACTTGTCCCACGGCCCAGTCACCTGTCCCTGTCCCCACATTTGCCCACTAATTTGGCCCTTCTGTCAAGCCATGGGTGGCCATCCCAGGTTTAGAACACTTCACAGACAACTTGCTGAGCTAGTGACTAAGGGAAGCCCTGTAGTGGTACTTTCCAATCCCCACCCCACCCACTTGCCTCTTATCCCTGTTCAGTTTTGTTTGCATTCTGAGCTTTTCCCCATTTTTCCCCTGCCTCCTCCTACTCTTATTTCCCCTGGCGTCTTTCACAGGTACAGAAACCAGGAAGTGAGCTACCACCCAGACTTCTAAGAAGCAGTCCTACCTACTTTTTTGTTCTTTTTTTTTTTTTAATATTTAGTTATCTATTATTTATTTCGGCTGCACCAGGTCTTAATTGTGGCATGCCGGATCTTTAGTTGTTGCTTGTGGAATCAGTTCCCTGACCAGGGATCAAATCCAGGCCCCCAGCATTGGGAGCACAGAGTCTTAGCCAGTGGACCAGCAGGGAAGTCCCTTTATCTACTTTTTCAAGAGAAGTTTTGGGTAAGAGTTCAAACCCTCTTCTCGGCATCTAGGAAAAAAAAAGAGGACGGCCCGATGATTAGGATGAGAAGTACGGTTTCTGGGTTTTGTACCCATCTGGCCTTACAATACCAGTTTGGTTCTAGTCTGTGACCTATTTGAGATTCCTGCAAGTGCTCATTGGCAGTTTCTTTGGTCACAGATCCCAGGGTTCCTGGATAGCCTCTGCCTGCTCCACTGGGTTTGGGAGGACACCGTTTCTTGTTTTCTTGGGACCTACAGGTCTGCGGTCTGTGCTGGGAGTCACTGCTACTCACAGCGGAAGGAATGCCTTTTCTCCATTTGCACAAAATGAGCGTGAGGTGGTTAACCAGACCAGGAGCTCAGCCTCACTCTGAGTCCAGGTGGGAATGGGCCCCCACCGTGGGAAGTTAGCTGAGAAGTCAGCTGGGGGAAGATTTCTGTCCCCTCTGAAGAAGGGAGGAGGGTCTTTTCTAAAGAACAACCATGGAGCTGCCAGGAATTGGCAGGAGCGATACGACTTCTGAGCTCAAGATGGCAACAGTGGGGAAGAGCAGTGTGGTACCCGTTAGCACCTGGGCATTCCTGCTTGATTGTCTCGCGATAATCGTGCCATCGACGGACCCACTAGGCTTAGTGCCGGCCCCCCACTCCCCCCAGGGGCTTATCCCTGTTGGTCAGAGATCTGTGTGAATTAAAAGAGAGGATCACACATTTTATGATTTAAAAGGCATGGGTTAGGAGTCTCCGGGTGTGGTAGGTTGGTGCTCGGTCGCCCCCTGAGATGCCTGCCATTATCAGCTCTCTTACCTCTCTTGTCCTCTTTGTCCGCAGACTACTGCTCTGATGCCGAAAGGGAGGCAGAAAGTGCCACACTCAGATGCCCCCCTGGGCCTGCCCACGGGCCTCTGGCTGGAGTTAGCTGGGCTCTTGCTACTGCTTCCCTGGGTTATGGGCCTGGTGGGGGCAGGTGGGCCCGGGGCCCAGGGCCCCAGGGGGCTAAGCTGGGCAGTGCGTCTGGACGGTCCGGAAGGCGAGGGTGCAGAGGAGTCGCTGGAACAGCGGGCAGATGCTCTGGCTCAGGCGACGGGGCTGATGAACGCGGGGCGCATCGGGGAGCTCCAGGGGCACTACCTCTTGGTCCAGCCAGCGCGGCATCGCCAGGCCCGGCAGGTCGAGGCCGTCCGGCAGCAGGTGGAGGCCGTGCTGGCCAGGCACGAAGCTGTGCGCTGGCACTCGGAACAGAGGCTGCTCAAGCGGACCAAGCGCAGCGTCCACTTCAATGACCCCAAGTACCCGCAGCAGTGGCACCTGGTGAGCCCACCCCTGCCGCTTCCAACTTCAGACAGCTGGGGCGGGGGTACCCGGTGCTCTAGTGGGCGTTTGTCTGTGTTAACTCTTCAGGGGCCTCCCATCCTTTGCTTGAGGAGACATTTCCGTGGGCTTCAATGGTAGGCTTCATCCTCGGGCTCCACGTGCCCTGTGCTCACTCCCAGAGAGCCAGAGGACTGCGGTGCCCGGCGCGGGTGGCTGGGGCCAGGCCGCCTGGGCTGCCTGCCACTGACTAGCCTGTGCCTTTGGGTGCACTGTTTAACCTCTCTGTTAATGGAGACGGAATGGTTACAATTAAGTGAACTAATGTATGTGTGCCAGACACATGGGAAACACTTTACAAGAGTTAGCTAGTAACATTATATTATACAATGTTAATATAATGTATATCATGCCTGTGTGGGGTTAACTAGTAACGTTATGTTATACAATGTTAATATAGTGTATATCATGCCTGTGCAGGGGCTAGCTAGTAATATTATATTATACAATGTTAATATGATGTATATCGTGCCTGTGCAGGGGTTAGCTAGTAATGTTATGTTATATAATGTTAATATAGTGTATATGATGCCTGTGTAGGGGTTAGCTAGTAATATTATATTATACAATGTTAATATAATGTGTATCATGCATGCAGTGGATACTAAGTCGTTTCACTCATGTCCTACTCTGTGACCCCATAGACTGTAGCCATCAGGCTCCTCTGTCCATGGGATTCTGCAGGCAAGAATACTGGAGTAGGTTGCCGTGCCCTCCTCCAGGGGGTCTTCCCAACCTAGGGATTGAACCTGCATCTCTTATGTCTCCTGCATTAGCAGGCAGGTTCTTTACCACTAGTGCCATCTGGGAAGTCCCAGTGTATATCATACAGCATATTAATACCCAGCCCTTAACCCTAGTCACTGTTTCACCCTTGTTGCCCATGAGTGATGCCAAGCTTTCCTGGACACCTGGGCTGTGGCAGAGCTCTCACAGGTTCCCTCCTTGGCTCCGTCCCCATCTACCCCTGTTTGTCCACCCCTCTCTCTGGCCCCCTGACAGCGGCCAAGAGTGCGAAGGGGGTGCTTGCTATGCTTGTCTCCCTGTGGGCTGTGCTGCACATCGCTGGACTCCCAAGGCTCAGAGAGCAGTTCCTGACCCCGTCTCTCCCCTAGAATAACCGGCGGAGCCCCGGCAGGGACATCAATGTGACGGGTGTCTGGGAGCGCAATGTCACTGGGCACGGGGTGACCGTGGTGGTCGTGGATGACGGCGTGGAGCACACCATCCAGGACATCGCACCCAACTACGTGAGTGGTCCTGGAGCTAGTCCCGCCCCCAGGCCTTACCTGATTCTTGATGTTGCCTCAGGCCTGTTCCCTTTCCCAGTGACCTCTCACTGGGCCAGAGGAAAGGGCCTGGGAGGTAGGATGCTGCTCTTCATCAGCTCCTCTCCCCCAGGCAGTCTTGTGGCCTGGCAGCTAGGACACAGGCTGCAGCCCAGCAGAGAGATACTTCCCGGATCCTGCTGCCACTCCCTGCCCTGGGAAGTAAGGAGGCAGTTCAGTTCAGCTCAGTCGCTCAGTCGTGTCCGACTCTTTGCAACCCATGAATCGCAGCACTCCAGGCCTCCCTGTCCATCACCAACTCCCGGAGTTCACTCAGGTTCACGTCCATCGAGTCGGTGATGCCATCCAGCCATCTCATCCTCTGTCGTCCCCTTCTCCTCCTGCCCCCAGTCCCTCCCAGCATCAGGGTCTAAGTCGAAGTGCCTCCCCCTCTGTAAAGCCTGCCCTTTAAGTAGCCAGAAGCCTCTTTTATCCCCGGCTTACCATGGAAGAGCTCCAGGGCATATTTCTATAATAATGGCCAAGAGAGAAGTTTGCCTAGAGCTATAGCACTTCTGGCGCTAAAGACCCTGCCTACCAATGCAGGAGGCCTAACAGATACAGGTTCAATCCCTGGGTCGGGAAGATCCTCTGGAGAAGGAAATGGCAAACTCTTCCAGTATTCTTGCCTGGAGAATCCCATGGACAGAGGAGCCTGGCAGGCTACAGACCACGGGGTCGAAAAGAGTCTGGCACGACTGAAGCGACTTGGCACAGCACAGCACAACACGCAGCACTTCTCAGCTTTGCCCTAGGTGTCCTGTCCTTATGCCGCCCATGTGGGTGGCAGAGATGGGCCCGCAGCGTTGGCTCAGAGCCCCAAACCCCCAGTTCTCTCTCCCTGAGCTCCAAGACCTGACCGGTTGGAACCAGTGAGTGATCACATCTCCCCCCTCCTCCCCTGCCATGTTTCAGAGCCCTGAGGGCAGCTATGACCTCAACTCTAATGACCCTGACCCCATGCCCCACCCAGACTTGGAGAATGGCAACCACCATGGCACGCGGTGCGCAGGCGAGATTGCTGCTGTGCCCAACAACAGCTTCTGTGCGGTGGGAGTGGCGTTCGGGAGCCGCATAGCAGGTACCTCCAGTCCAGCCTCGGTACACCCCCCGCCCCCCCACCCCGTGACTGCTGTCTTCATCCTCTGTCCCTCCTCCTTGAATTTCAACACGACTTTATTTCGCCTTTAACACACAGCAGAAAGCAAAGGGTGCGCTCATAAATAGGTGTCTGCAGGACAGATCGGCTCATTGATTTTTTTCTCAGTGCTTTAGTGTTTCTAACATGTTTTTAGCGGCAAACCCCACCTTAAAAAGGACTTCCCAGGTGGCTCAGTGGTAAAGAATTCGCTTGTCAATCAGTGTAACAAACACAAGAGATGCGGGTTTAATCCCTGGGTCAGGAAGATCCCCTGGAGTAGAAAATGGCAACCCACTCCAGGATTTTTACCTCGAAAATTCCATGGACAGAGGACCCTGGCAGGGTCTGTGGGGTCTCAAAGAGTTGGACACGACTGAGCGCGCATGAGTATATAAAACAGCTAAGAGCGTGAAAATGAGGTGGATGAGAGATGGAGGCCCAAGGCCAGCTGCTCAGACTCCGCTTCCCTTTTCCTGATCATGGTTAGGCCCCACCGGTGCTCAGCTCATTGTAATGATAGCTCCTTTTACTTATCCATGTTTTCGTATCTTCATGGTTTACCAATGGCCTCCTCATCTCCCCTTCTTTCTTGATCCCGTGTGTCTGTGGAGGCCCCTCTCCCTTCTCCCAGCTCTCTAGCTCCCACCCCTGCTGATGGTCACTGTCTGCTCCCCATCCTTTCAAGAGACTTGAGTGGCCCTGGCCCATACTGGGGTGGTTCTTTGGCTCCTCGGCCTCTCAGTCTTTGTCCATCAAGGCAGAGGGTGAAGGGAATGGATGCGGACACCTTCCTGGTGATTTCTCATAAACGCTTGGAGCCTGCATTTACAAGGCTGGAACAGATTGGCTGCATTCCTCCTATAGTCCAGCAGGGGTCAGCAGCCCTCTCTGTAAATGAGACTACGGAGGGAGGGAGCCCAGGTCCCTTCTGAGAGCTCCACCGGATGTGACCTGCCCCTTAGAAGGTGAGACTAGATGTCCACTAGACGTCTCAGCAATGGGCTGAGAACCATCTGTTGAATACCATCTGTGTCAAGCACCACTGCAGAGTTTTATGAGATAAAGGATGCGTGAAAAAAGGGAACTTTGGATTCCCTACCTTCTAGCCTATGCCTCTGGCCACCAGACCCCAGGATCCGTAGAGTCTAAGATTTAGCATTACATTAGAAAATATTTTTGGCCAGGTACATGCACATGGTATAAAGGTTCAAAAGATCCGAGAGCACTTAGAAAAGTAAGTCTCCACAGGGGGCCCCCACAACCACCCGGCTCCCTATGTAGGAGACCAGCATTATTAAGGAGCTGGTATGGCCTACACCGCCTAGGTATCCGAGTACTGGATGGACCCCTGACAGACAGCATGGAGGCTGTGGCGTTCAATAAGCACTATCAGATCAACGACATCTACAGCTGCAGGTGAGGCGCAGCCAGGAACAGTGTAAAGGGGCCGGAGGTGGGGCACCGGGCGAATCCCCCAACCAGAGGACAGCGGTGTGAGGACAGAGGGGCTTTCCCATGGGGTACAGCCTGTAAGTCTACCGCCCTTATTTCTCCAGACCCCCAGCTTCTGGGTTCTCTGTCTTAAGCCCCAAGTCACCCCAGTGATCAGGTTGCCACACAAGGAGTATTCCATCCTGCCTCGTGTGTATTTGTTTAATAAACTCGTAATGCTCTGGAAGAAATTTAGGATTCCTGTCCTACCACAACTGGGCTGAATACCTAGCACAAAGCCCCTCTGCCCCGACCCAGGGACACACCGGCAGCTCCAAGTTGTGGATCTGGCAGGAAGGGGGTGGATGATGAGGAGGAGCTGAGGTTGGGCTGCTCGTGCCGCATCGACGGCAGCCTGTTCTTCCCCAGCCAGCATCTCCTGTAGATACACAACGCCCTCCACATGCAGAGAAAGGACCGAGAACTCCTAGACAGCTTACACAGGCCGTCTACTTCCTTCACAGGCGCTCTGCCATCAGGCCTAGAATTGGCTTCTTTGGTGGGAAAGGGGTGGTCTCTCATCCCTTTCCACCACACTGTACTCCCTGGGGACCTGAGAAGGGGGTTTTAGGAGCAGGTTAGAGTAGTCCTGAACTGGGAAGGTTTCCAAGGACAAGAATGTTAGCACGTCCTGTTTTCCACTTTGGAGTGAGGGCTGGACTCTTATGTCCTTCCATCACGCGAGTCCTGGGCTGGAGCCCTTGGAAGGAGGGGAAGCGTGGGGCAGAGGGACGGCCCGCCGAGGCTGGGCTGGGTGGGCAGCCACGGCCTGGCCCTGGCTCTTCCCACTGGGTGTCTCTCCACAGCTGGGGACCAGACGATGATGGGAAGACGGTGGACGGCCCCCACCAGCTGGGCAAGGTAGCTGGGAACCGTGGAGACCTTGGGGACCAAGTTCACCCTCGTCATCCCATTCCCGGAACTGCTCCCGCCCTCCCCCAGACCTGCCTTGTAGCCCCGACCGCTCCTTTGGGAACAGCACTCCTGCCCCGGGGTGAAGGGGTGAGGGGGACTTTCTTAGAATGGAGCAGTGCTTTGCTCTGATTTTGTGCTCGGCTCTGCATTTCTGGCCCCACCTGCTCTGATAAGCAGAACACATCCATCAAGCAGTTGTTCCACTAACAGCCCCCTTACCCTCTTAAGGCCATCTTTAAGTCTCTCTCTCCCTTGTCCAATGCCCTTGGGGTTTTGTGTTTTCCTCTAGAAGGGGGCAGGAGGGCGAGTGGCGTGGTGGGTAGGGTCTTCCTGTGAGCTCCTCAGCTGAGCTGCGTGTTTCGCTCCTCAGGCCGCCTTGCAGCACGGGGTGATCGCTGGCCGCCAGGGCTTTGGGAGCATCTTTGTGGTGGCCAGTGGCAATGGGGGCCAGCACAACGACAACTGCAACTACGATGGCTACGCCAACTCCATCTACACCGTCACCATAGGTAGTGGGCCCGGGGTCCCACAGCGCACGGGTGCTCACGTGTGTGTGTGTGTGTGTAGGAGAGAGAAAAAGAGAGACTCAGCAGTGAGGAGACTTGTATCTGAGGGTGTGTGTCTCTTAGAGGTGACCAGACCATGTATCTCAGTGTGTGTGTGTGGTATGTCACTCAGGGGTGAAGAGACTGTGTATCCGTGTGTGTGTGTGTGTGTGTGTGTGTGTGACTCAGGGGTAAAGGGACTGTATATCTGGGTGTGTGTGTGTGTCAGAGGTGAGGGGACCATGTATCTCAGTGTGTGTCACTCAGGGGTGAAGGGACTGTGTATCTGGTTGTGTGTGTGTGTGTGTGTGTGTGTGTGACTCAGAGGTAAAGGGACTGTATATCTGGATGTGGGTGTGTGTGTCAGGTGTGAGGGGACCATGTATCTCAGTGTGTATATGTGTGTGTCACTCAAGAGTAAAGGGACCATGTGTCTGGATGTGTGTGTGTGAGGGGACCAAGTATGTCAGTATGTGTGTATGTGTGTGTCACTCAGGAGTGAGGGGACCATGTATCTGGATGTGTGTGTGTGTATCACTCGAGCTGAAGGGACTGTGTGTGTGTGTGTGTCACTCGGGTGAAGGGACCGTGTGTCTGGGTGTGTGTCACTCAGGAGTGAGGGGACCGTGTATCTGGGTGTGTGTGTCAGTGGTGAGGGGACCGTGTGTCTGGGTGTGTGTCACTCAGTGGTGAGGGACCATCTATCTGGGTGTGTGGGTGTGTGTCACTCAGGGGTGAGGGGCCGTGTGTCTGGGTGTATGTCACTCAGGAGTGAGGGGACCGTGTATCTGGGTGTCTGGGTGTGTGTCACTCAGGGGTGAGGGGACCGTGTATCTGGGTGTGTGTCACTCAGGGGTGAGGGGACCATGTGTGTGTCTGGGTGTCACTCAGGGGTGAGGGGACCATGTGTGTCTGGGTGTGTGTCACTCAGGGGTGAGGGGCCGTGTATCTGGGTGTGTGTCACTCAGGAGTGAGGGGACCGTGTGTCTGGGTGTCACTCAGGGGTGAGGGGACCGTGTGTCTGGGTGTCACTCAGGGGTGAGGGGACCATGTGTGTCTGGGTGTGTGTCACTCAGGGGTGAGGGGCCGTGTATCTGGGTGTGTGTCACTCAGGAGTGAGGGGACCGTGTGTCTGGGTGTCACTCAGGGGTGAGGGGACCGTGTGTCTGGGTGTCACTCAGGGGTGAGGGGCCGTGTGTCTGGGTGTGTGTCACTCAGGGGTGAGGGGACCATGTGTGTCGTCTGGGTGTGTGTCACTCAGGAGTGAGGGGACCGTGTGTCTGGGTGTCACTCAGGGGTGAGGGGACCGTGTGGGTGTGTGTCACATGTGTGTGTGTGTGTGTCACTCAGGGGTGAGGGGACCGTGTATCTGGGTGTGTGTCACTCAGGAGTGAGGGGACCGTGTGTCTGGGTGTGTGTCACTCAGGGGTGAGGGGCCGTGTGTCTGGGTGTCACTCAGGGGTGAAGGGACCGTGTATCTGGGTGTGTGTCACTCAGGGGTGAGGGGACCGTGTATCTGGGTGTGTGTCACTCAGGAGTGAGGGGACCGTGTGTCTGGGTGTCACTCAGGGGTGAGGGGACCATGTGTGTGGGTGTGTGTCACTCAGGGGTGAGGGGACCGTGTATCTGGGTGTGTGTCACTCAGGGGTGAGGGGACCGTGTATCTGGGTGTGTGTCACTCAGGTGTGAGGGGACCGTGTATCTGGGTGTGTGTCACTCAGGGGTGAGGGGACCGTGTATCTGGGTGTGTGTCACTCAGGCGTGAGGGGACCGTGTATCTGGGTGTGTGTCACTCAGGGGTGAGGGGCCGTGTATCTGGGTGTGTGTCACTCAGGGGTGAGGGGCCGTGTGTCTGGGTGTGTGTCACTCAGGGGTGAGGGGACCGTGTATCTGGGTGTGTGTCACTCAGGAGTGAGGGGACCGTGTATCTGGGTGTCACTCAGGGGTGAGGGGACTGTGTGTCTGGGTGTCACTCAGGGGTGAGGGGACTGTGTGTCTGGGTGTCACTCAGGGGTGAGGGAACCGTGTGTCTGGGTGTCACTCAGGGGTGAGGGGACTGTGTGTCTGGGTGTGCCCCCAGCTTCCATGTGTCTGTCTGAGTGTGTGTGCACAGTCTCTCTTCAGACTGATAGTGAGGAAGAACCAGCCCTGCTCTCAGGGGAGGTCAGGACTTCCTTATAAGTTATTCCTGGGAGCACTTTCTACCCATCATCTGCGATAACCCCCTCTGCGCCCCCAGCCCCCAGCTCCACCACCACAGCTGGTTAGGCCTCTGCTCCAACCTCTCTCCCCACGGGTCACTTCCCTCCTGCTGAAACGTTCCCTGACCTCCCCGCCACACCAGCCTAAATTAACTGCCTTTTACCTATGCTCCCTGCTGTAGGCATTTACCGTCCCAACTGTACTTACTTCCCTGACCTCGGCTCTGACCATGGGCTCCCTGAGATCAGGTCTGCGGCCTTTCCCCACAGTCCCCATCTCTCACTCACACAGTGTGTGGCTCGCGGTAGATAACCGACAAGTAACTGAGAAACGCATGTGTGAATGGGTGAGTCCGTGTCGAGTGGCCACCCCCTGCAGTCTGCTGAAAGAATGGTCTCGGCACATACTACCCTCTGCCATTTGAGACCGCTTGTCCAGGGGAGGCATGTGGGTACTTGAAGGACTTGGACCACTGAGATCATTTTTTAAGCCCAGGACCAACCCCTCAACAATAACTCAGAGGTAAGTCTGACGTTCTCAGACCCTCACCTCCACTCCCATTTCTGTGCTCCTCCCCCAGGTGCTGTGGATGAGGAGGGACGAATGCCTTTCTATGCAGAGGAGTGTGCCTCCATGCTGGCGGTCACCTTCAGCGGCGGGGATAAGATGCTCCGGAGCATCGTGAGTGCTCTGCCCCACCCTGCCGGCCCTTTGCTCCCCAGCCTGGCTCTCGGGATCCTCTTCCCTAGCACATCTGTTTCCCTAAGAGTCTGCCCCTGTTGGTAGAATGGAGTTGAGGACTCTAAATGTATCTGTGTAAAGGGTCTTTAATCTTTAAATTTTTAAAAATCCTATTTACGTATGGCTGTGCTGGTCTTCCTTGCTGCATGGGCTTTTCCCTAGTTTCAGCAAGAGGGGGGCTCTGTCATTACAGGGGGGACTGTCATTACTACAGTCCAGAAGTCTGTCTGGACTTCTCGCTGGGGTGGCTTCTCTTGTGGCAGAGCACAAGCTCTGGAGCACATGGGCCCAGCACTTGCAGCTCCCAGGCTCCAGAGCACGGGATTAGTAGTTGTGCCGCAAGGGCTTAGTTGCCCCGAGGCATGTGGAATCTTCCTAGCCCAAGGATTGAACCTGTGTCTCCTGCATTGGCAGTCGGATTCTTTACCACTGAGCCACAAGGGAAGCTCCTTCATCTTTAAATTTTTAACTTAACAAATAGGCATATCTTTATAGGAATCACTCTGAGCACACATGGATGAAAGAACCTTTTTGAAATGTCTTCCTTTGGTAGAATATGGGCTTTGCCTAATTTCTATGGGCTTAAAAAAAAAAAAAATCATCATTGCATTGCTATGCAGTCCTTAAGTAAATACTGCGAGTTCTGATCCTGTTCATCCTCAGGAGTAAAGCTAGTGGTTGTCTGCACCGCATGGGTGGGAAAAGGAGTCTGGAATGTCCCCGTCAACCCCAGAGATAGCTCTTTCCTTGGAGCTGGGCTTGGAGTCACAGCAAACAAGAAGTTGGAGCAAGGAAGTGGAGTTTCTCAAGCTGTGGGAACCTGTGAAGGAATTCAGAGTGCAGTGCCTACCCCCAGCTGGCTCAGCTCCAGCCCATCATCTTAGAGCTCCCTGGCCGTCCCGATGCCCGTAACAGAGTGACCCGGGGACGGGGGGCTCTCGGGCAGGGCTGGGCTGCAGCCAGCCGGTGTCACATTTCTCCAGTGGCTCGCGCTTGGGAGGACTCTCTGGGGCCGCTGGGAATTGGGCTGCTGCCTCTGGGTCAAATTCTCTTTCCCAAACTGAAATTCTGTTTTTGCCGCTCAATGACTTCTGGTCAATACAATGTTCCAAGGCTCTGGGCCAGGTGACCCCAGCCCCTTCCCCCACCCTGGGAGAAGAAAAAAGGGAGTGAGCTGAAGTAAGCGGGTAGGAGGCTTTGCTTAACAGACAGGAGTCTGGGTGCAGAGGGACACCACGCACCCCCAGCCCAGGCCAGGCTGGAGGGGGAGGAACAACAGGAACATCCTGGCAGGACTCTTGCTCACCCCAGCCACAGTCGGGGGCCGAGAAGTTACCAGGCATACAAGATCCCCTTGTTCTGGGGCGCCTGTCTTTTCTCCTCTGGACTCAACTCTGCTTCACCCCCACCACTTTCTATCTGAACTATAATTTGTCCAGAAATGCAAAGAGAGTTTGTTCAGCCAACCTCCCATCTTTGAGTTGTCCCTGTCTTGAAAACCAGTTGCCAGTTTCTGTTCAGTGACCAGCTCAGTGGGACTGCCTCCCCCAGGGCAGGCACGGAGGGACATGCCACCCCACCGTCTGCTGCCCAGGGCTCCTGCCACCGGAGGCAAGTTCACCAGCCTCCCAGCTCCACACTAGACTGTCACTGTGAGGCTGTTTCCTTAACAGGAAAAAATTAATCTGCTCCCTGGCACAGACCAGGCTTCCCACCCTCATTGAGACTTCCACTTGAAGAGTTTTTCCCTTCTCTTCTGTGAGAGCACAGCGTCTGAGTGGAAATGACATGTCTTGGCAGCTGCTAAAACAGCTGGAAGGCAAGCAGCGAGGATGGTGGAGAAAGGGCAGCTCTTGGCAGAAGGTAGCACCTTGGTATCTGACCCAGGAGAGAAGCCTGGAAGGAAAAGATGTTCTTGTGTTAGCATGGGCACCACATGCTAGATCCAGAGGGCCATGGGCTGAAATGGATTCAGGCAGGGCCCTCCCTGGCTCCACCCTGTGTGGCTCCAGGGAGGATGAGAATGTGGAAAGAACTGGATGCCATACAGGTACCATGTCCCTCCCCCTCAACCCCCACTCTCACCTCCCACCTCAGGACTGCAGGTAGAGAAGGGGGACCTGAGGCACTCGGCCCCAAGCAGGGAGGTGGCCCGGCCAGTCGATCGCCACAGGCCAGGGTGGGCAGCGGTGCAGATGCTCCGCCCATGCTGAGCCCACCACTGGGCAAGGGGGATGCTGTCCTCTCCCTGGGACGCACTCCCTGTGTTCACCCTGAAGTCAGGCTGGCCCGTCTCTGAGCCGCCAAGCTGGAGTTCCTAGCCCGGTGCTGTCACTGTTGTTCCAGCCCCAGCTGGGGGGCCCCCAGAGCTCCCCGGCCACTCCTCTGTCTCCACGGCTGCAGGGGCAGGGGCCGGGGGGGCAGTGATTGGGAAAGGGATCATCAGCTGAGCAGGAATCAGGACACATGAGGCCTCTCCCCTCTCCACCTCTTTTCTGTGCTACTGCAGCCAAGACCCTCAGAGTAACTCGTTTTCCTCAGCTCTCCAGAGGTTCTCCTGTAAGGCCCAGGAGGATAAAGAATCTCCTTCATCCTGACCAGCCAGACGGAGAGGTCCTGGGAGGCTCGCTCGCTCTGAGGCCCCGCCCTGCCCTCTCCCCCCACCGCCCCGGAAACTCTGGCCCTAACCAGCACCCCCCCATCCCCCTCATTCCTCTTCCCAGGTGACCACCGACTGGGACCTTCAGAAAGGCACTGGCTGCACCGAGGGCCACACGGGGACCTCAGCCGCCGCGCCCCTGGCGGCTGGCATGATAGCCCTGATGCTGCAGGTGCGGCCCTGCCTCACGTGGCGTGACGTCCAGCACATCATAGTCTTCACAGCTACCCGGGTGAGCCCTTCGCAGGCAGATGCGCGGCCTGGCCCAGCCCACTTCAGAGTTTTGATCCCGAGGGCTTGGAGGTATCAGGAGGTTCAGATTCTAGATGTCCCAGGCATTAGGTGCCAGTGTCTCCCAGAGTTGCGTTCCTATAGAAGCAGTGTGGAGACCCCACCAAGACCGTAGACCTGAATTCACTTGTCCCTGTCCTGCTGCGGCCATGTCACCTGCAAAGGAGCATTCTGGGCGGGCTCCCAGGTCCTTCTGTAAGCAGGCCATTGGGCTGGTGACATCACAGGGCTTTGCCCTTTTGTCCCAGCTTTCCTCAGGGAGTCCCTTCCTAGCAGCCTTTGTGGGAGAGTCTGGGCTGGATGAGCCATCAGGGTGAGTCGGGAAACCTAAAACCTGCAAGGCTCACTAGGACCCCTGTGCTGTCAGTACGAGGACCGCCATGCAGAATGGATCACCAACGAGGCCGGCTTCAGCCACAGCCACCAGCACGGATTCGGCCTGCTCAATGCTTGGAGACTCGTGAACGCCGCCAAGGTGAATGGCTGTCCTGCGTGGAGGGGCCAAGGGGGCGAACTGAATGCCTGAAACACTGCCCATCATGTCATAGGTGCTTAATAGATACTCATTCACCCAAGACCCATTTTACCCATGAAGAAGCAGGCTCAACACTCTATAAAGTTTCTTAAACTGACAGGAGTAAATGAGACCTTGGTGTTGCATGGAGCCCTCAGGGTGTCAGCTCCCCATCTGCTGCCCTGGACCCAGCGTGTTCCCCGGCTCTGCCATAGGGAGCAGTCCAGGTTGTCCGCAGAGTGAGACAGTGATGATTAAGGGAGAAATAAAAAGAGTGCAGCCCTAGGGGTCAGGTAGGCGAGATAGGCTGTGCGAGGTCTCTACGTTTGTTCATTCGCTGCCCCCTCTTCCTTTCACAGGTCTGGACGTCTGTCCCTTACTTAGCTTCCTACGTCAGCCCTGTGTTGAAAGAGAACAAGGCAATCCCACTGTCCACCCGCCCCCTGGAGGTGCTGTGGAATGGTAAGCGGTCAGCAGAAAGGGAGTTAATCCCGGGCCAGAGGCTCAGGGCGGGGTGATGGAGAAGTTAGACTCGTCCTCCTGCCGGTCCTGCCCCTTCCTTTAGGAGCTGAGCTCCAGCCAGATCTGCGGCGTTCTCTCTGACCATTTTAGGACATGTTGCTGCTTCTGAGTTGGCTGGCCCCCTGGCTGCTTGAGAGACCTTTCTCCTGAGTTGCAGGTGGTGGGAGGGAGCTGCTGAGCAAGCCATTAGGAAGGCTGGCAGAAGGGCTGGGCCAGGACCTGGGAGGACAGGCACGAGTCGAAAGATGTTCCTCTGACTTCCATGCTAGGAACTTGCCAGATGATCCTCTGCAGCCCAGTGGGCTTTGGATGAAGTGAAGGAGCTGGGAATGTCTCCCTTTGATTCACAGGCTTGTCTAATTACAGAATCAGCTGGGACCTGTTGGGGGAGGACAGAGGAGTCCCCAGAGGGCTCTCTAGACTGGAGTGGCCCTCCCTCCGCCTCCACCTCCATCCCACCCAGGGCCACAGGACTGTCCTAATGGGTGAGGGCTGTCTGTGGGCAGTCCGAGACGTGGTCTCATGTTGAGCCCAGAGGTTGAAACCCTTCCCAGAGAAGAGGGCGGCTGGGCTGGGGTACCATGCTAGAGGATCCTCTCTGCAGACTTCCCAGAGTTGCCACTGGAGAGTTTTCCATACCTCCAGTTCTTTGGGGATTTTTTTTTTCCTCAAGGAATTTTGACAAGCAGAGTTCTCCACTGTTTTGTAAAGTCGGAAGCATGCCATGCTTTGTACCCAGGTGGAACTTTGTCCTTGCTGTTCCCATCCTCCTAGGAAGTGATCAGACCAGCACAGTGGCCATGAGGAGGGATGGCCAAAGATGGGAGAGTAGAAGGGAGGGTTGGGGCTGCTCCCCTGGGTGGGAAGAGTTCCGTTGTCTCTCTCCCTAACCATGTCCAGCACTTGCCCAGTTTCCCCTCTACGTGGAAGGAAATCCATGGGCCCGGTTCATTGCATTTTCCGTAAAAGGAATGCTATCTTGGAAAGGGCATAAAGCATCAGCCAAGGCAGAAGAGTGTAGGAACATTCCCAGGAATGCAGTTCAAGTAGGAACCTCAGGGCTTTGCATTCACATGTCTTGGAGACAATACATCTTTTAACTTTTATTACCTCCTATCCAGAGCTGCTGTCTCTCATTTAAGTAACAGTAACCCACAGTCACATCCATCAAGTGAGGCAGTCAGCTTAGAAGCAGGTTAGGGTCCTTTTCAACTTCATCATCCTCTGCCTCCCACTAACCAGGGACGTTCCCCAGCATGTCTGACAAACTCCCTCGGTACAGAGGCATCTGGAAACTGCTTGTTTGTCACGAAGAAACAGGAGAAAGAAGGACAGATTGTCCTGGGAGGAGGAGAGCAGGAGTTGGAGTAGGGGAGAGAAAGACGGAGAGAAGGGAGGTGGACTCAGCAAGTTTTGCTAACGAGCCCTTCACGGGTTTGGAGGGCAGCCAACAGTCTGTTGATCTCCAGGGTCAGCAAAGATGTCTTCCCCTCTGTTGTTGTGACTCCAGACAGAACTGAAGGTCCAGGCTCATGGGCATTCTGGGAGGCTGCAGGAAGTCAGTCCAGTTCATGTAGAGCTGAGCAACTCAGTCCCGGACGGTCAGCAAACGTCTTCCTCTATGGCCAAGTGATAGTCTTTCCCACCAAGACCTGGCCAAGTCAGTGTCCGAGGGCTAGCAGGTGAACTTTTTTGTGAGAGAAGGAAGTGAATATTCCTGTTATGGAAAAGGAGGTGAAATTCCAAGACTCTAGAGAAGTGGTGGCCAAGAGAACTTTCTGTGATGGTGGAAATGTTCTCTATTTGTGCTGCTAAGCTGCTCCATGGCACGAGGGATCTTAGTTCCTCGACCAGAGGTTGAACCCGTGTCCCCTACATTGCAAGGCAAATTCTTAACTACTCGACCACCAGGGAAGTCCCTGTAATTGATTTTAAATAGCCACATGTAGCTGGTGCCACCTTCTTAGGCAGGGCAGCTCTAGAGCAAGACAGGTTGTCATTTCTCCCCATTGGCAGGAGGGCCCTTTGGTTCCTTTAGCTCTGACTCTGGGTCTGAAATGTCTTTGGAGGGCGAGAGAGAGGGTGGGGCTTGGGAGGCGGATCTCAAACACAAGGGAGCCTGTGTATATTTACAGAAGATTCCTGAACACCTCTTGCAAACACCCTTTTATCCTTGTTTGCAGCCCCAGCTGACTACCGCCAGCTATGTTTCAGTCCTGTTCCTTCCTGGCTCCAAATCTTCCTCTCCTGCCCAGTCTTTCCCTCCCCATTGATTCCTCCTTCTGCCTTCCAACTCCCTCAGCACATCTGTTAGGAAACACCTTTAAACCCCTGACTGCCTCCAGCTAGTAACCTTTTCAAATGAACTAACCAAAGCAACTGCTCACCTTTATCCCCTCTCTCCACTGCTGAAGACTTACTTCATCACTCTGAGGTGCCCCTCTCAGGCTCAGACCCGGGGCCAGCTCACAGCTCATCTCGGTCGATGACGCTTAGCCCTGTTGTCAGACCAGATTAACGAGGCCTGTGTGTCAGCCTTCCCCCTCCTCCACCTCCTCCTCCCTGCTCCTCCTGTGGCTCCAGTGGCCTCCTTTGCTCCATGGTCCTCTTCTGGCCTGAGGAACTTGGTTTTCTGTTCACTCACCTCACTACTTCCAAACCATGAGTTCCGTCTGAGATTCATGCCATATTCTTGACCCTCCCTCTACGTCTTCATCCTCGATGGCCCAGTTGTACTTACGGCTTTAGTTGCCACCTCTCCACAAATGATTCCTAGATTGACATGTCTTATTCAGATCCCTAAACAAGGATAGTGACAAGGGTAGAGATTTTTCTAGTTTCTGTAAGATGATGGGCAAATAAAACCCTGGGATCTTCTCGGCAGTGGTTGAACAAGATCCCGTCTTGCTGAAGGTAAAATAATAACATGATGATGATCATCAGCTAAGATGAGTGCCCTGGGACTTCCTGGTGGTCCAGTGGTTAAGACTCCGCACTTCTGCTGCAGGGGGTACGGGCTTCATCCCTGGTCAGGGAACTAAGATCCTGCATGCCATGCAGGGCAGCCAAAAAAAAAAAGATAAATGCCTTTTATGTGCCAAGCACTGGCCTGAGGGTTAACTCGTTTAGTATACTAGCTCAATTCTAATGAAATAATTCTCATGTTCTCACATGCGTGGCCACCCAAGTCCCTGTACACGCCAATAAGTAACTGCACGCAGCATGCCACTCTGTGCACATGCTAACACAGACCAGCACGCTCAGGTCTCTTTTAGGATTCTATTCCGTTCTATTATGCTTTGTAATGTGTCGCTTGGTGGCTCCGATGGTAAAGAATCTGCCTGCAATTCAGGAAACCCAGGTTCAATCCCTGGGTCAATAAGATACACTAGAGAAGGGAACGGCAACCCACTCCAGTATTCTCACCTAAAAATTCCATGGACAGAGGAGCCTGGTGGGCTACAGTCCGTGGGGTCACAAAGAGTTGGACACAACTGAGGGACTAAGCACACTTACATGCATAGTAAAAGTTTATATGTATGTAAGTTTCACATATAAAAATGTACCGTATGCACAACCTCACCACACCAAAGTAAGACTGAAGGAATGGAAGTGGAATGAGCACAAGGACAAAGAGAATGAGAGAAGAGATCACAGCGAAGTAGAGATTGCAGTACGTTTTTGGAAGATAGAGCATGAATGGAGAAGTGAGCAGGGCTAAGAAAATTGCAAACCAAATACCTGCCAGAGTGATCCTAGGCAACAAGCTCGTTTATGCCACAGAATCTCCAAAGACTCAGGGCTGGGAATTCCCTGCAGTCCAGTGGTTAGAACTCTGAGCTTTCATTGCCAGGGCCCAGGTTCATTCACTGGTATGGGAACTAAGATTCCACAAGCCACGCAATGTGGCCAAAAAAAAGGGCTCAGGATTCGGAGGCCCCATGCACTTCAGAGGACAAAGATGAGGTATGAGAGTAGAACCAGGTGTCATTTAAAAGGTGGACGCCCAGGTGCCTTCTCCCATGCTTAGCAGCCAGGTAGTGGCAGGAGTTGGGAAGTTTATTCTCCAGAGCCCGGAGCCCCCAGGTACAGCAGAAAACAGGAGACACAGGGTGTATCTTAGAATGATTAACCATGAACCATATAAGGGGGACGTGTTACAGATAAGGGAACTAATTCTTGTAGCTAGTACACGGCTGGCCTGGAATTTGAGCCCAGGCTGGGTGGCTCCAGAGCCCAGGCTCTTAGCACTAGTAGGCACAAGTGATGAGTTGAGAAAGGGTGTGTTTTCCCTTTGTAGTGGGAAAGGCGTAAGCAAGAAAATCCAGCCAAGAGACTGTATAATTGGTCTGATCCAGTGTTGGCCTTTTGCCGGATAGTTACTGTGAAAGGAAAAGAACACAAGGGAATGTAAATAAGAACGTGTTGGAGAGATGAGTTGTGGGATCTTAGGCGGTTAGGGAAGAGGAGCTTGACAGATCTCTTGAGGAGCAAGAAAATGAAGGAATCACGAAGGTGGTGGAGGGACTTTCCTGGTTGATGGTCCAGTGGTTAAGACTCCACACTTCCACTGCAAGGAGTGCAGATTTGATTGCTGGTTGGGGAACTAAGATCCCACATGCCGCATGGTGCAGCCAAAAAAAGAAAGTAGTGGAGAAAGCGAAGGGACAGCTGGTTGCTTTCTGGGAAGGCGGAACATTGGCTTCCATGAGTTGCAAGAGTGAAAGAAAAGACACACGTGCACACAGACAAACGCAGTGAGAATGCTCAGTGTGTATTTACCAACACAGCATCAAGAATTTGCAGCTTTTTTGTTCTCATTTTTGCTCAACTACTGTTCTAATTTGTGTTGTTTACATAATAAATCCCACAAGGGAAGTAACTAACCCATTCAAAAGTGAAGCAGTGCCAGATAAGCAGTGCCAGAGGCCCGGGGTCTGGCCATGGAAGTCTTTGCTGACGTGGGGTGGAGAAAGGTCTGTGGAGTTGAGGAAAGAGAGGGATGTGAAGAGATGGCATCGAACGGGTAGACCCATGAACACTGGTCTCTTCTGATAATGGGTGGTGGCCCTCCTCCCTGACGTGAGCCCAGTGAGAAGGGGACTGAGTGGAAGGCCAGGATGAACAGGAAGGATAGACAGTGGGGCCACAGGAAGCCCTGGGCCTTTTCTTCCTCCTCTCTTCTTCTTTCTTACCTTGGCTGTGCTGCACGGCTTTTGCGACCTAGTTCCCTGACCAGGGATTGAACCCGGGCCCTCAGCAGTGAAAACTCAGATTCCTAACCACTGGACCATCAGGGAACTCCCCCCTCTTTCTTCTTTGACCAGTTATCCACGCCCGCACCACCTCACCCATAGACTAGAATCAGCTATTTTAGCTGGCCTTCCTGTCACCTGTTTCTTCTTTCTACTCCAGTTCAGCCTACCCACAGCTGTTAGGAGTAACCTCCCTTTAACACTTTTTTAAAAAAATTCCGTCCTTGCACAGTAATCTCTAATAGTTCTCAGTTGCTTGTTTAAAATAAAAATGTTAAAGCCTTTCCTATCTGAGGTCCCGTGCCCGTCATCTCTTACTTCCTCTCTGAGCTTCTTCATCTTGGGTATTGGGTATTGGGAATTGGGTATTGCTCTCTGCTTTGCCTATTGGCCTGAATTAATGGAAGAGAAGTTGTCTTGGAAAGAGTCATTTCTCATCACAGCCTAATTTCTTAATATTCCTCAAGTGAGTCTCCTACTTCACTAGTTCGGTTTTTTAACTTTTTATTTTGAAATAATTGTAGATTGACAGGAGGGTGCAAAGAACGGTTCAGGGAAGTCCTATGAGCTCTTCTCCTGATGTTAAATGTCTTCGAATAGAACAATAGGAAAAACAAGAAAATGGTATTGGTCCAATTCATAGAACTTACTCAGATTTCACCAGTTAGAGATTCTGTGTGTGTGTGTGTGTGTGTGTGTGTGTGCAACTTTACCACGTGTAGTCTTGTGCATCCACCACCACAATCAATGCCGAGAGCCATCGCGTCCCAGGACTCCTCTGTCACCCCCGTATAGCCATACCTGACCCCCTGGCCCCATCCCTGGCAACCGCTCATCTGTCCTCCGTCTCCACAGTCAACATGGTTCATGAATATTATGTAAATGAAATCGTGCGCCGTGTGTCCTTTCAATGTTGGCTTTTTTCCCTTCAGTACAATTTCCTTGAAGTTTGTTCACTTCACTAGCTTGGGTGGGTTTTTTGTTGTTGTTGTTCGTTTTTTTAAGTGCATAGCTCATCTTTTATTTACCTGTGGCTCTGTTGGGTCTTCATTCCCAGGCGCCGGCGTGTCTCTAGTGGTGGCAAGCAGGGCTACTCCTCGTTGTGGTGGCTCCTCTCGTCGCAGAGCGCAGGCTCCAGGCGCGTGGGCTTGAGCAGTCTCAGTGCTTGGGCTCAGCAATTGCGGCGCACAGGCTTAGTTGTGCCACAGAATGTGGGGTCTTCCTGGACCAGGGATCAAACCTGTGTCCCCTGCACTGGCAGATGGATTCTTAACCAGTGGACTACCAGGGAAGCCCGTCACTTCAGCAGTTTTTTCCTTTCCCCCCAAAAATGTGTGTTTCCTTCAATATGAAACTTGGTCATTTCTACCTCTGCCTTTATATGTACCGTTTTCCCTTCTAGAGTACCCTCTACCAACACTCTCTACCAATCTGTATTCACTTCCTTCCTCAGAGTGTGTCTCACAGTTGAGTGCCTAAACCTGTCTGCCTCATCTCTGTTCTGGCATCAGTTATGTGGACCTCATACGATGTCATTTTCCACTTGCAGGTAGAAGGCAGAGGCCGTATCCAACTTACCTTTACATTCCCAGCATCTAGTACAGTGCCTGAAATGTAGGAGGTACTCAGGAAATTACTTTTTGGATAAATGAACGTTGGAAATGGCTCCGTTTGTTTCTTGTCTTGTGTCTTGGTTATGTGTTGCCTTCCCGACTGGACTCTAAACTAAATTTTAAACTTGAAATCAGCAAGCGTATTCCCTTTCCTAGTGTACACAAGGTTCAGTCAGGGTTGCCAAAGATACTTGTATATGCCTTTGTGTTTGGTGGGGTGAAGTGAGGGCGTAAGTATCTGTGGGGCTGGTTTCCCAGCTGCCCAGCCTGACTTCCCACAGTCAGCAGGACGGACCTGGACATGTCGGGGCTGAAGACCCTGGAGCACGTGGCCGTGACTGTCTCCATCACCCACCCACGACGTGGCAGCTTGGAAGTGAAGCTCTTTTGCCCCAGTGGCATGATGTCCCTTATCGGCGCCCCCCGCAGCCTGGACTCGTACGTACTTGTGCCCCTACCTTTTGAGCTCTCTTTGCAGCGGGGGCCTTGTCCAGGAAAAGATCTGGGAGGAGTAGACACTCGCCTTGTCCTAAACTCCCCTGGTATTGGCTTTGTGACCTGCTTTGTTCAAGTGCTTACAGCGTGCTCGGCACTGCACTTGACGTATGTTTTCTTCAGTCCTTGTAAGAACGATGCAGAGGGACTTCCCTGGCAGTCCAGTGGCTAAGGCTCTGAGCTCCCAGTGCAGGCGGCCCGGGTTCAATTCCTGGTCAGAGAACTAGATCCCACCTACCACTCTGCACGACCAAGAGAAAGACGATGGAGAGTAGACTTTGTAACCTCCTTTTACAAGTGAGGAAACAAGTCATAGACCTAGTAAGCACCTGAGAGAGTAACAGTGAGCCTAGATCTGTGGGACTCCCAAGCCTGTGTTCCCTCCACGTTTGCTTTTTCCACTTCACCACGTTGACACACGCCCCTCAGCTCCTGAGACCATCCCGGGGAAAGGGCCAGCACTTGAGGGCCCCTCGTGGCACCCTCCTGATTGGCTGTAGCTCAGACCGTAACTGCTACTACAGTAAGAAAGTGCTCCTGGGCAAAGGGGTCAACTCCCTGCTCCACACCCTCCTCTGTCTCCTGTGCTCTTGCCCCAGGGATCCCAACGGCTTCAATGACTGGACCTTCTCCACGGTGCGGTGCTGGGGGGAGAAGGCGAAAGGAACCTACAGACTCGTCATCAGGGATGTAGGTAAGCCTGCCTGCCTCCCAGCCAGTTCCTCTGGATCTCAGAGTCCCCACAGAAAGTGTCCCAGGTGGAACACCTAGGGTGCCATCGGACCATAAGGGTAGCTGCCAAGAAGTATGCCTCACCCACAGAATGGGCACTGAGACCTGTTCGTTACTTGTTCATTAATACTACCTCTCATCTTCCTTGGCAAAGTGACTGATCCATCTTTCCTCAGGATAGCAACACAAATTCCTTGTTGAAACCACATTTCAAGTTCTTTCACATATAACCGTCCTGCGGCCAGCCCTGGTAGGCAGGTAAGGGCAGGACTAATTTTCACCATTTTTTTTTTAAACTGAGGCCCACCCAAGGTTTGAAGTAACATATGTGAAATCATACAGTATTTTTAAGGAGAAAATTGGAAACTGAACCCAACCCTCCCAATTTCTCCCAAGTTAGGTATACATCAGGCTTTCCTCATAGCTCAGTTGGTAAAGAATCCTCCTGCAATACAGGAGACCTCGGTTCAATTTCCTGGTTTGGGAAGATCCCCTGGAGAAGGGAACAGCTACCCACTCCAGTATTCTGGCCTGGAGAATGCCCTGGACTGTACAGTCCATGGGGTCGCAAAGAGTCTTTCACTTTCAGGTATACCTCACCAGACCGGTGGTTTTCAGACCTTTAATTTAGCAGGACTGTTTTTTTTTTTTTTCCCAAGAAAAATCCCAGCTGAAACCCTAAAACATGAAAGAGGAAAAACTTCTTAGCTTTGGAGTGCTCCCTTTCACCCTCCCCTTTCATTCCCAAGAGCACCCGAGAGGCAGGTCTGCAGAATCCCGGGGTCAGTGGGACACAGTTAGACGACTGTGGCCGCCCACCCATACAGGCTGAGTCCCTCCGGGTGGCAGGGCGGGCGGGCCTTCTGCCGTCTGGCCAGCCATGAGGCGAGACTCACGGACCACCCTGCTTGCCGCCCTAGGAGACAAGACATCCCAGGCCGGCGTCCTCCGGCAATGGCAGCTTATCCTGTATGGCTCTGTGTGGAGTCCAGTAGACATCAGAGACAGACAGAGGTAGGTGTAGACATGGGCGTCAGAGGGCCGGGGACTTGGGGGTGGAGGATGGGGAGGCCACCTAGGGAGCCCCACTTCCTGCGTCCCGTTTGCTGTGGGACCTCGCCCTGTCCAGCGGGCAGGCGGAAGGATGGGCAAGGCAGGCAGGTAGAGGAGCCAGGCTGATGGGGCATCATTGTCTCCTCTCTGCTCCACAGGCTACTAGAAAGCGCCATGAGTGGGAAATACCTGCACGACGGCTTCACGCTGCCCTGCCCGCCCGGGCTGAACATCCCCGATGAAAACGGTTACACCATAACCCCCAACACTCTCAAGGTGCGGGCAGGCAGGGGTGCCCTGGGGTGTTGTCCTCAGTGGGCGACTCAAGGCTTCTTGGGAGTGATGGACTGGGCAGACCTGGGTCCCCATTTTCCTGGCTGACTCTTGTCGGGGGGAATAGAGGGTGTGGCTTGGGGGTGGGAGAGGCAGCCCCCAGAAGGAGAGAGACTCTCTGAGCTCACTGTTCTGGGCTGAGAAAGGCTGCAGGCTTCCAGGAGAGCAGCCCTACATAGGTGCTTGCCTTTCCCCCAGACCCTGGTGCTGATTGGCTGCTTCACCATCTTCTGGACCATTTACTACCTGCTGGAAGTATACTTGAGCCAGAGGAACGTGGCCTTTCGCCCAGTTTGTCGGAGTGGACCGTGCCACTGGCCCCAGCGAACCCAGAAAGCCAAGGAGGAGGGGACAGAACTAGAATCAGTGCCCCTTTGCAGCAGCCAGGATCCAGACGGAACGGGGCTGGAGAGCGAGGGCTCTCCCACCACCTCAGGGCTCCACGCCCCGGACCTGCTGGGTCAGGGGGACTGGAGCCTGTCCCAGAGCAGGGGTGCCCTGGATGTCCCTCAGCTCCTGCCCCCAGACCTGCTGCAGGGGAAGGAGGCGCAGATGTGCTGACCTGGGACCTGACAGCCACCGTGGGATGGGCTCTCACTTCCTAAGACTGCAGGAGTGTGGAAGGCTGCTTCCTAGTCCTGGGAGCTCTGGGCAGAAAGCAGTCCGGGTGCTTCCGGCTGGGACCACAGGCCTGAAGACGCCCTCTGGCTAAAGACCACGCTCAGGGAGGGCACGGGCCTGCAGAAGGTCCAGTCAGCAGACCAGCGGTGCCAGAGAACAGGCTGGCAACAGCCACGGAGCCTTCCTCCAACAGAGTAGGAGCTTTAGGTGAGAAGGTCTCGGACGACGGCTTAGGGCTTCCACTGGGCCAGCCTCCATCCTTGCTTCTCCAGGGCAGGCCAGCAGTGTGGGTCACCTAGACCCTCAGCACGCATGGCCAGGAGAGCATCTCAGCAGAACTGTCACTGGGGTCCCTTGGGAAGAGGGCTTAGGGGTGGAAGCTGGAAAGAGCCCCCCGCATATGCCTGTCCGTGTAACGACCCCTCGGCCAGAAACGGCAGCCCTTCCCTCTCTGCCCCTCACCATCGAGCCTCAGCCTTGGCCTTGGCCATGTTGGTTTGGCAGTCGGCCCCCAACTCAGCACACGTGCCCTGAAAGCAGCTGCCTGCATCAGTCCTGATCAGCAGAAGCCCACCTTGAGCACGCCCCGACCCCTTCGTCCTGAATGACCAGTACAATGCGCCTGGCAGGGCTGTGGATGGGCACGGCCCCAGGCCCAGGCCGCTCCACCGGGGCATCTTCAGCAGGTCTGCCGCCACCCCATCTTCCTCTGCAGAGTACTCAGGGAAATGGCCGTGCCCACCGGAGGCCGGCCGGCTGCCTGTCGGGCTACGACTCCCTCCCATTCTTGGCCTCCTCCCCTCTGAGCGAGTTGGTTGATTGGAACTTTGGTTTTTTTTTAATGCTTACGATTTGGTTTTCTCTTTCCACAGCAACATTTTGTTGAATTTTTTCGGCACAGCTTTTCCAAAATAAAAACCTTCCAGTGTCGCCCTTTGCCCACTCCTTTTGGCCACCTCCCCAAAGCTAACACAAGTCGCCAAGCTGCCCCTCTTTCCCTTCAGAACTGTCATCCATGCCCCTCTTTCACCCCCTGAAATCGTGGAACACAAGGAACACATGAGAACCCGAGCTGCCTGCCTGTTCCCCACTCAGACTTCCTGGAACCAGAACCAAAGCGACCAGGGCAAATCAGACTCTGGCAGCCAGGCCTGAGAAAAAAATTTATGTATATTTTTTTTTTCTTTTTGAATTTCAACCCCCCAAATATTCCAGCAAAAAAAAAAAATCAAGGGAGGTTGGGCTGGGTCTCCTTCTATGAGCATCTGCTTCCAAGGAGGACAGTGGACTTGCCCACGCCCAGGCTACCGCCAGCAGCCCATGTCTCCCCTGCTCAGCCCAGGATGGGGAGACGGCAGAGCTGGTGGGGGAGCTGGGAGGTGGGCCGTGGGAACAGTGTTTTGGGGTCAGGAGTTGGGCTGAGGCTGAGGGGTGGGGGCGAGCTGCCCAAGTGCAGTCACCTTTGCTCAGTGACGGAGCCTCGAAGCTTGGCCGGGGCTGAAGGAACTACACGGCTGTGTGTGAGGCAGGCGAGGCAGGATGCTGTGGCCAGCGAGCTGGGCAAAGGCGGGGCTGGGTGCCGGCCCTCGCCCTCTTAACTGATGATCTGCCGGGGCCGCCCATAGCCCGTCATGCCAGCCTGCGAGGCCCCTCTGTTGCTGCCCATCTGTAGGCCGATGACATGCTTGCCCTCCTGCAGCTGGCTCTCTGTGAATTCCCTCTTATGCTCCTGGGCTTTCCTAGGAGAGGAGGAACCAGGACAAAGACTTGCCGGGACTGTGTGTTTTCCATCTGCCTTTGGTTTCCTTTGTTACTTCCTAGCCTGATGCCATCCCCTCCCGCGTTTCCCTGCTCTCATTTCCTTATTGCAGTTGCCCCGCAGCACGGGCTGGGACAGACAGGAGGGTAGAAAGGGAGGAGTCAAGGTGTACTATGGACCCACTTGCCCCACCCTAGCCCTTCACTGTGTACCTTTGCTGGCTTTCTGCTTCCTGTAACGACTGCACTAACCGGCTAGCCCCCCTCCTGTAGAAACCCAAGCTTAGCGTGCAGGGAACCCCTGGTGGCCACATACTTCATAAACCAGTTGGGATCTCCACGGTAGTGTCCATCATTCTTGGTCACTGCCAAGCTGCCCAGGGCCATCAGGGTCCTCTGCACCGCAGCCAGGTCTTTGCCTGTGAGTAGGAAGAGGGGAGGGGAGACAGCCTTTAGGACTGTAAACAGAATCCAAGGCAGAGCCAGCCTGTGCCCCTTAGAAAGATGGCCAGCCCAGGGGCAAAGGTGGTCCTGAAATCAAAGGGGGTGCAGAGATCCCATTGTGGGAATGGGATTCTCCTGGTGTATGCCACTCCGGATGTGCAGACCCGTCATGGTGGCAGGTTGGATCATCCCTCATCCCTGCCTCCGCCTCCTGTTCACCTGCCTCGTCCACCCGTCTCCTCTCTCTACCTTCAAAGAGGTCAACGGTCTGGAACATATCAGTCTTGGTGACGCCATAATCCTCAGCTGCCTTCAGGAACTGAGCCACCTGCTCCATCTGCTTGAAGACCATGGAGGGCGGGTTCTCGGGCACCTTCACTGGCTTGGAGCCATCAGGATACAGGCTGTTGACCAGCTTGCTCAGAATCTGCCAGGCGAAGAAGGCAGCTGAGCACTCAGCTTGGGGTGGGGGTGGGGGGGCCACCCCACCCTGCCCCATGACGCTGGCACGATGGCATGACCCCTGGCCCCTGCCCCAGGTGTCACTCACCACGCCGTTCTTCAGCCAGACCTGGAAGCCCAGGCGCCCGCGTTCGGGGCGCCCCACATCGGGGCCGCACTGCACTACGATCCACTCCACCAGCCGCTCCTCCAGCTCCTCGTCATACTTCTTCTCGATTTTTGATTGCACTTCCCGGCTCATGCCATAGGAAGGACCCTTGTTGGCCATGTTGGTGGGGAGCTAAAGCAGCACAGGCCAGAGAGGGAGGAGGTCAGGGAGTCAGAGAACAGCTCTGCTGTCACCCGGTGCCTGGCAGGTCTTGTCTTCCTGCTCTGAGGGTCGGGGGAGGGGGGAGACCAGCCTAGCTCTTTATCTACCTCTCCGTGATTCCTGGTTTTGTATCCACGGCACTCACCTGGGCTAGCTTGTCCCCTCAGTCCAGGAAGCCTCTCTGAACTTGGAGACTAGATCTTTGGCAGTCTAGAGCAGGAGTCAGTAAACTGTTCTGGTAAATAACCAGATAGTCATTTTACTGACAGTCATATTTTAGGCTTTGCGGGCCATAAACTCCCTGCCATTGTAGCATCGAAGCAGCTTTGGGCAGTATGTAGACAAGTGAGCATGGGTGGGTTCAAATAAAACTTTATTTACACAAAGCGATGACAGGCTGCATTTATGGGTCTGACAATTCCTGGTCTAGAGCGCCCTTTCTTTGCTAAGACTGGTGACAGAGGGACTGGAGAGGTCTTTTGGAAGGACCACATTGACCCTCACAATGAAGCCAGCAGATGTCTTTGTCTGTGAGGTGTGAGGTGGTTTGGTGCCTCTGCTTGAAGTTATGGGGGTCCCTCCAACTCTCAGTTCTCTCAGAAGCAGGAACCCCAAAGCTCCAGCTCTTTGCCAGCTCAGTTCAGCCTCCAGGTGACAGCCACAGAGGCTGAAGCTTCCCCACCCCTGGTAAGGGCTAGGAAGCCAGGAAAGCCCAGGAGCTTTTGGCCAAGAAGTTGCATTTCCCCAGAGGAGCCAGATGTGCGAGGGCTGCCAGCCGATGCACCCACCGCCCTGCCTGGTGACCTCAAGCTCTCACCACCGTGGGAGCTTGAGTAACCACGAAGCCGGAGTTCTCCAAGGACGTGAGCCCAGCATCTGCCAAGCAGAGCAGGGAAGCCCTCCCCAGCCTGTGGCCTAGGGCCCGGGGCTGGCCCCACTCAGGAGCGCCCACAAGTGGCAGGGGAGCAGCGGGAGCAGGGCCAAGCAGGGAGGCTGCTGGGCAGGCTTGGGTGTGGCCAGTCAGGAGGAACCTGAGCTGGCCTCAGGTATCACGTGGCGCCAGAGCTCATCAGAAGAGTTCTTTGAAAGAGGAATCAAATGAGGCCAAACCATTCCCTAGCCTCCGAGAGGTCAGAGGTTGGGAGGGAGAGCATGGTCTGAGGATGGAGGCAGTCACTACCGTGTTCCCCCAACTCCCTCTCCTGTCAGAGCTGAGCCCTTCTTCCTTCCCACTCCCATGGAAGGCAGTGGACATCACCACTTCACAAGGTCCCAGCTAAGCTGCCAAAACCCACTTGCCCGGCCCTTCCTTCCCCACGGCTGACGGATTTCCTAAGCTCTCATGCCCCGTCTGTGCAGGGAGGATAATGTATCTACTCCAGAGAACTGGGAACATTCCAGAAGGCCCTGTCTGTGATGACCCAACACACGGTCTGTCCCTCAGTGGAGCTCCTTAAAACGCTGGTCTTTTGCCCCCAGAGCCAGTCTCCTGGTAGTGACCCAAGAAAGCCAGCCCCTGACCAAGTGGTAAAAAGCAGTTTCTCCTGCTCCAGGCTCCACCCCTCTTCATAATCATATTCCCTGAGGGGATTGCAAAGTTTGGGAGAAGAAAACAAGAGAAAGGCTCCTCTAAATTCCAGCCACTTGGCCCCTCACTTCTCCCTGAGTCTGCTTCCTTATTTGTAAAGTGAGGGCTGGACCACCTCCGAGGATGTGGTTCTCAGAGCATCCCAGCCAGCGATGCCAAAGAACCCAAAGGCCACAAAAAAAAAAAAAAAAAAAGAACCCAAAGGCCAAGTCCCTCCCTTCCCTACCCCGCTGTGTCTCGTCCCTGCTTCCCAAGGACTCCTGGGCGAAGAACTGGGGTTAAGACACACCAGTAGCTAGGACCAGGGGATTTCAGCCCATATCCTTCATCCAGGCCTCTGACCCTCCCACCTCCTCTCAGCTTTCACTGCACCATCCCAGGCAAGCAGGAGGCACCCCATGGCCCGGGCCCCACCCCCCACCTCCCAGTCCTGCCTTTCCCTCCCCTCTTCCCCCCCTTTCTGCCCCTCCCCCCCACCAGACCTCGCACTGGGCCCATGAGGAACAGGGGCCAAGCAGAGTGTGTCTCCCACCCCCAGCATCCAGCCTCAGATTCTGGACAGTCAAGGTGCCAGGGCTCACAGGGACAAGGACACACAAGCTTGCAGCCCCGAGATCTAGAGACATTTGCATTTTGATCAGAACCAGGGAGGGAGATGAAAGACACCCCACCCCCACCCTCCTCCCTCCTGGTGGAGAGTCTGAAAGCGGGAGGGTTCCAAGAAGAATCCTGCCAGGCCCTCTGACAAGGGCCTCTCCAGGCCCACCTTGGAGCTGCTGGGGAGAAGGGGGGTGAGGGGAGAGAGTGGCCCACCCAGGGTCTTTCCAGGCAAAGGTTCCTAGGACAGGATGGACAGGGAGCCTGAGGCTCTGCCTTGACCCCCCTCTCCCCCCTGGCCCTGTGGCTCCATCAGCCTCCCCTCCCCGGAGGAAAAAAAACAAGCCCAGCTGCCAAGAGGCGGGCAGCTCCTCCCAGCAGGAACCCGGAAAACCAGGGTTCTCTGCTGGACTGCTGTGCCCCTCTGTCTTCAGAACAAACAAAACACAGGACACAGGACAAGCACAGGAGCGGTGGCTTGACTAAATTCTGGGGTCAGGGGAGACCTGTCCTACCCACCTACCCTTTGAAATACAACCACTAAAGGAAACGCCAGACCTCAGGAGAAGGCCCTGCCTGGCCCTGTCTGCACCGCCCAGGCCATCACGCCAAGGCTCTTGGCAGGCCACCTCCATCCTCTGCTGGTGGGTGACCTCCCCCTCAGGGTATGGAGGGAGCTGCGTGCCTGGAGAGGTGGGGAGCTGTGTGCTTGGAGAGGTGGCCTCTTACCGTCCCCACATCATGCCACCCGGGCCAGTTCCAGAAGACAAGAGCTTTGTGGTCCTTCCCACTTCCTCAGTGGCTACCCAGGGCCTTTCCTAGGCTGCTCAGGCCCTGGTAACCCAGCAAAGAGTCACTGCGCTCCAGCCCTGGTGTACTACACACCCCCTTCACCTCCTCCGACATCCTCCTGGCCTGGCTGGATAGCAGACAAGCAGCCTTGGGTCTAAACCGACTCCACCTTTGAGCCCATCACACCACACGTAGGGTGACTATGGCTGAAAATGGGGCGCCTCCCTGACCCCAGTTTCCCAGGTTTCCACCATCAATCCTTCTGCACCAGCCAAGTCTCCCTGGGTTCATCTCATTTGGGTTCAAGGCTGCCCAGTCTGAGAAGTAAGGGACTCTAGTAACCCCCTCCCACCCAGCAAGCTGGGACCACCTCTGCAGGTGGAGGCGGGGAGTGCACACTGAAGAGGGTGGGCTTCCCCCTGCCTGGGAGCCTGAGAGTTCTGCCTGCAAGACACCCACAGAGACCTCCCCTCCGACTGCTGAACCCCAACCCAACTCCCCTCCAAACCCCGGACAAATGCACTTACAGGGTTTCCTCGGGGCTCTCGGGGAAGGCGTGAGCTCTGTCTGGACTTGGACAGACAGGATGGGGCGCTGGCTGGGTGAGGGGTTTAAAGGGCTGCCACGGCGGTGATGTCAGCCTCCCCCCCGCTGATTCGCCTCGGCCCCCTCCTGTCCAGAGGAAACCGGCTCCTTCCCCACCCTCGGCCCCCCCAGTGACTCCACACAGGCTCCATATTTGGGGAAAGACACCAAGTTGGAGCAGTCTACCGGGGGCTGCCCGAGACATTCTCTGCGTGCTTTGGGGATGGAGCCGGCGGGGGCGGGGCCGCGCTGCCGGCGGGGAACCGCCGGGAAAAGCCTTTTATGGACAGGACCACGAAGGCTTTCCCTGCCGTCTGGACTTAGGGTTGCTCCTCTGACACTGTTCTCTGCCTCCGGGTTTGTGGGGAGGGGGAAATTCAAGAGGGGCTGGCTGTCCAGCGAAAGGGGTTGGGGGACCCCTACCTGAGGCTTGTGGGGGACTAACCAGCCATTCTCTCCTCCTGGGGCTTTTAGCTCTGGCGGGAGACAGGAGCTCACCTTTCCCGAGGACCAGGCTACGTGCCAGGCATTTTGCAAACGCGCCCATTTGATACTCACAGCTGCATCATGATAGCATAATTACTCTCCCATTTTACAAAGGAGGAGACAAAGGCTCCGAAGGCGTCTTACCCAAGGCCACAGGGTGAGTCCTGAGAAGCAGAACCTGGGCATCCCTGCCGACCCCCAGCCATGCGAGAGCCAGTGAGGCTGACAGACCCACCCTTCCAGCTGTTCCTGCTCAGGTTGAGTTCCCAGTTGGGGTGGGTCTTAAATCACACGCTTTCCCTGGGTGGGGTGGGGGGACTGGAGGGTTCAGGATCCAGAGGGTCTGCAGGGCCTGAGGCACCAACACTGGGGTTGGAGGCTCCAAGACTTCTATCATCCCTCCCTTTTTTAAAAATGTCTTTGTTAATGTGTTTATTTATGGCCAGTGCTGCTCGGCCTGTGGCATCCTAATTGGATGTGGCATGTTAATTCCCCAACCAGGGATCGAACCTGCACCCCTGCAGTGGAAGGGCAGAGTCTTAATCACTGGACCACCAGGGAAGGCCCCCCTCCCCATCTTTTCAGTCTACCTCCTCTGGAAAACATACGACCCCATCACCCAAGGAAGGAGACCCGCTCAAATCTCGCTTCAGCGCAGGATAGGAAGTGAAGAAAGGTAAGGGGCACCCGGTGGGGGCTCTGGACTGCCTGCTGTGGCACCACTCCATCCTTGGGTAGCCCGGCAGGGAGGAGCTAATACTCCACCACACACTGCACACCACCCGGCACCACTAGGAAAGGCCTTTCCTGCACAACCAGCTCGGGACGCGAGTCTAGCGGTGCAGGAGTACAGTGCCCCCCAGTGGCATCTGCGGGGAAGAGCAGGGACAGGAGCTAGGGAGCCGCTAAAGAGGAGCCCACTAGACTTTCAGTTGTGTCCTTAATTCACCAGGTTCCTCCTCGCAAGCCCACCCCGCCCCACCCCCGGCCCGCCCCTCATCTTGTCTTCCTTAGGCTACCAAAATTTAAATAGCCTTCCAGGGTCATCTCGAAGGTGCCCCCTCCCCCGCCATCCACTCCATCTCGTGTTCTCTAAGCACCACCTGTCCATTCAAGTCAGGTGAGGGAGCACTGCCCTGTGCCTGCAGCCTGCTGAGCGGAGAGGGACTCAGATAAGAAAGTGAAGCTGGCCTGACTGGCGGCTGGGAACCAGGTGGGCAGAGGCTGCCCCCATTTGCCAGGTGAAATGGCACAGCTATGGTTTTCTCCCTACACGATCCTCTCCACTCTCACGGCGCCTGGCACAGAGCAGGCCTCTGGTAAAGATAGACTGAATTGATGCCATTGCTCACAGGAGAGAAAAATATGAGGCTGTCAAGGGACTGCTATTCCCAACAGGACTGGGCTTGGAAGAGAAAGGCAGACCAGGAGATCTGGGAAATGGAGGAGCCTGGCCCCAGCCCTCGTTCTCAACATTTCCATCCAGAAAGAGGGAGCAAAGGCAGGCCCAAAGACTGCATCTGGTTGTTTCTTTAATTGAATGCAAACTCATTCATAGAAAACAGAAATGCAACCATAGCATGGAAACAGACATTAAACGGAGCTCTGAAGAAAGATCCAGACCCTCCGCCTCTCCCCAGCCTGAGGGAGAGCTAGAAAAACAAGTTGAGAATAAAACACATTCCCATCCCCAAGGCCGAGGCCCGACTTGATCTCCCCAACCTTGGCATCTGGAACAGACCAGGTAGGGCGAAAGAGCGGCCAGGGGAAGCAGAGTTGGGGCAACTCAGTGTAAACTCAAGGTTTCACACGTGTGCATGTGTGTGTGTAACACAGAACTTGGCTGAAGACTGGACGGAAATTTAGAAGCCAGCCCTGTGTCCCAGAGTGAGGCTGGACCAGGGACACAGAGGGCAAGGGCATGTCCCTTCCCTGAGCCCCTAAGACAGGCACTGGGGCTCCTGCGGCCGCGGAGGAGCTGTGCTCTCTGTAGCGCCCCTCCTTCGCCTCTGGACATTCTTGGGCAGTGTCAAATGGCACTGAAAGGCCCGCAAGTGGGGCTTGGCAGGACTAAGGGCCTGGAAAGAGGACGAAAGGAAAGGAGTGAGGTGCTTCTTCCGTCCAATCCTGGTTGCCATCATCAGTCTGGGGGCTGATGGCATGAGAAGACCTCCAAATCCAGCTCTTCAATCACAGGCGGGTCCCATGCCGCGGGCTTTGTCCCTCGTTGCTAAAGAACCAGCCCTGAGCGCAGGTCAGAGGGAGGCGGCAGCGCTGTCCAGGATCCCTTGCAGGCCTTAGCACCAAAAACCCAGCACCAGCCAGTCTGCCCCCCAGATCCGACAGCTGCATCCATCCTGGCTGACCAGAGAGGGCAGTGATGGCAGGCAGGCGCAGACCCAGGAAAAGTGGAGTGAACTCTGGTGCAGGACAGAGAATCGGGCCCCAGACTGGGGGCCCTGGAGTGGAAGCTCGGGCAAGATAGGGTGGGCTTTGGGTCCAGGCCAAGGGGGAAGGGGAAGGACAGCCAGAATGCAAGCCATGAAATGGGCAGGCAACGCTTCCCTCCTTCCTCCTGCAGAATGACAATTGGACAGCTGATGGACTGGGACCCGTGGAAGGCCCCAACACTGAGAAGAAAGCAGCAGTTTGGCCAACATTCAGGGTTGAAGGGGCACAGGCCTCATCCCTGGCAGAGGGCAGGAGCAAGGCTCAAGGTCACCCTGTGACTGTCCCAGGCCCAAGCCTGGGCTGGACCTTGCTGTCCCACCACCCCTGGCACTGGGCGGCAGGGCTGGGACTCAGGCCCCTGGCACTGTGGAACCTCCAGGAGGTGAGGCAGAGGAGCTCGGGGCTCCATGAGAGAAGCAAGGGGGCCCAGCTCCCCTAGAAGACGTAGATCTTGTCCCGCTGCACAGTGTCCAGGTCGTCGTCCAGCGTCAGCAACACCTGGGGAGGGGGACGGATGTGGAGTCAAATGGGACGGGAGACCCCCTCTGCCCCCTCTCCAGTCCCTCCACTTACCAGGAATGACCCAAACATGGCGATGGAGGAGAGGAAGTGCCAGATGTCGTGATCGTCAAAGAAGTCGAGGAGGATGCAGTCCCGGTTGTGTTCCCGCGACTCTGCGGGGGTTTTCTGGAGAGGAACAGGGAGAGCTGTTTGCTGACATCGCCCGGCTGAGGCTGAGCCAGACCCACTTCCATTCGCTGGAGGGTACCTCTGATGCCAGCCCCAGCCTCAGGCCAGAGAGCACCCTCTTTCGGGCTCACCCCTTGCCTTATCTCCCACATCTAAGAACTGACCTTTAGTTGCAAACTTCTCCCTAAGGGCACTGGTCCTGATTACCTTGCAGAGCTAGAAGCTCACCAAAGGCTCCTAACTAGTTCCCTGACTTAGACCTCGCCCCCTGCACCAGTCAGTCCTCTAGGGCTTCTTCCAGCTCACTTTCTCTGTGAAACACTCAGCTCAGACAAACCTGCCCGAGGACAACAGTAGCCATCACCTGCACCTCATGGTCCTCCATGCTCTCTCCCCAATCTCTCTCCCGCCAACACTGGCTAGACTGTGTCTGAGGACTGTCTGTGCCATACACTGAGGCTGCAGAGATGACCAAGAGAGATCTGGTCTGTTCTCAAGGAGCTCACCATCTCCACTTGCTCCCAAGTGAATGCATCATTGACCCCAAAGCTGCCTCCGTCTCATTACTCAAGTCATGGTGCCTCTGGGCCACAGAGTCTTTAAGGCCAAGAGCAAGGTCCACCTCCTCCAAGAAGCTTTCCTGGACCTCCTAACTCATAAAAGTCTTTCTGCCCTCTGCCTCCTGCACATCCCCTCACTTGTCCTCCCTGTTACCCTTCATCTTGTGCATCATATTGCAGAGAAAAGCCAGGAACTGACAGTCTTTCTGTCCCTGGAACTAGATTTTAAGTGTTTCAAAGGGGACTTCCCTGGTGGTCTAGTAGTTAGGACTCTGCACACTCATTGCCTAGGACCTGGGTTCAATCCCTGGTCAGAGAACTAAAATCCCACAAGCTGTGCTGTGCAGCCAAAAAAAATAAAATTGCTTCAAAGACAGAGATCCTGCCAGACTTAGTTCTGATCACAGCAGGTGCCCTATGAGCAGAGGGAAGAACCTGACATCTCTGGCTTCAAACCCCAGCAGTGCCACCACTGGCTGTGTGACCCTGGGCGGGTCACTTGTCTGTCTGAGCCCCGGCTGCCGCCTTAGTAAAACGGGGATACCTCCACCATTGACATGGTCAATGTCAGGAGGATTAAACGTGAAAGCGGCTGTTAAAGAGCACTGGCGATGCTCACAAACAGGTTTGAAAAGAGACCTGTGTGTGGGCTCACAATGAGCCTGTAGCAGGAGAACTACTCACCTGCCAGGTGCTGAGTCCCTGGAAGAAGAAAAAGAGGGCAAAGCCCCAGACCACCGAGGTGCAGACGATGCAGAGCAGGGGAATGAGCTTGATCCTTTCCCCGCTACGGAGCTGAGGGAACATGGGGGAGACCGGCCTCAGGCCCCGCCCCACCGGGGGAGCACAACCAGCCTGAGGCCCCGCCCCACCCCGGGAGCACCGAAGTGTGTGTGGGGGAGACCGGCCTGAGGCCCCGCCCCACTTCCTGCCTGCTCTTCAAGCTGCTTCCCAGGCATTCAGGACGGACCCTTTAGGAAGCCTTCTCGGATCCATCCCATCACCCCAGAGCCTCACCTGTCCCCACACCGGCAGCCAGGTGTCCTCACCCCTGAGGTCCACCCTGGCTGGGACGCTGTGTGCCCCTGTCTGCTGTGGGTCCTCCTCTCACACTGTAAGGCACTAGGGCCCTGTAGAAACCCGTGGCCCTCCAGACCCAAGCCCACCACAGTCTCAGCGAGCCCACCTCCTCAACCTTTCTGTGCAGAACGGGACTCTTGCCAGCTGTGTCCTGAAGTGCTACCAGTTCCGTGAGCCATACTGAGACTACAGAAGGGGCTCAGGAAACAGGTCAGGATGTGGCAGGCTTCCGGGGAGTAGTGGAAGAGACTAGCCTCTCCCCTCCTCAAAACTCAGTGGATGGAGAGGGGCAGATGGAGACGGACAGAAAGATTCCCCTTCTCTCCCGGTGCTGCCCCAGGCAGGCTGTGTCCATGTCCCTCCCTTCAAAGCAGAGCGCTGGCCGGGCTGGCCGAGGAGGCTCAGCCTTCCCCGCTCACCTTCATAATAATGTAGAAGGCAAAGTAAAGAAGCAGGTTGCAGATGCCAATGGCCAACAAGTAGGAGGCGAAATCGTTGGGACGCATGATGAGCCCGTAGGCCGCCCTGGCAGGAGGGAGGGCCAGCTGGTGAAGCAGGGGACGGCCAAGAGCAAGGAAGGGGCTTCCCTCCCCACCCCCACCCTGTGTTTTATGACGATATGGGGTGGGGTTCAGAGGCCCACAAAAGATGGAACCCCAGGGGCCAACACCTGTCTCCCGGGCCCCCATTTCTCGTGCCCATATTTGTCCACAGCCCCCAAAGGCGCCAGCGGCTGGCCAAGTCCGCAGCTGCCCACCCCGCCCGGGGACGCAGGTGATGGCTGGACTCACAGTGACCAGTTGATGATGTTGCCCACGACCAGCAGCACCATGCGATCCTGGAGGGAAGCAGAGACACGGGGCTGAGACCGGAA
Source organism: Ovis canadensis (assembly GCF_042477335.2). Classification (NCBI taxonomy): domain Eukaryota; kingdom Metazoa; phylum Chordata; class Mammalia; order Artiodactyla; family Bovidae; genus Ovis; species Ovis canadensis. The sequence continues at coordinate 35,749,099 of NC_091259.1, read as the reverse complement.
GAAGGGGCGGGAGGCCAGAGTTAGCGGCCCCCACCCCGCCCCACCCCGCCCCGCCCCACCCCGGCAATCAGCTTCGCTCCGCCCACCCCCCACCCCCGACTGGAGGAAGGAGCGCAGACAGAGGAGGGGCCCAGAAGCTGGGCAGGTACCACGTAGAGAGGCCCGCTGCACTGCCGGATGCAGTCCGTGTAGAGCACGTGGAGGATGCGACGGCAGATCCCCGAGTCTGCGAGAACGGAAGGTGCTCAAAGGCCCAGGCACCCTTTCGTCCCAGCCCCTGCGCTGCGCCAGCAGAGAGGGCCCAGGGCCTTCGGAGGCACAGCTGTGCCAAGGCCTCATGAATTCTGTGCCCAGTGATTCTTCCGGGGTCTCCGTGAGAGGACAGCGCCCCAAAGTCTCCTGTGAGGCCAGGTCCCCGAGGCCCCCAACCCCAGCAGGCCCTGGGCAAGCCCTCACCCAGCTTCCAGCGACCCATGTAATAGAGCTGTGTGCTGAGCAGCAGGGTGGCAGTGATGTGGATGACTGAGAAGACGATCCAGAACGCTGTGTTCCCCTTGCCAAAGACCTGTGGGGGCCCCCGAGGGCAGGGGTGAGGAGGCACCAGGGAAAGCCCCCTCCCTCCGCCCCGGCCTGCCCTTCTTCTGGAGGAGCTGGGCTGGCAGCCATGCCAGGCTGGGAGGGCGCGCTAGGGAAGGAGCAGGGATCTCTCTGGCAGGGGTGGTGGGCAGGGGGGTGTGCACATGCGTGCACCTGTCCTCCAGGTGAGCAGAGTGGGCCGGGGCCTCACCACGCCCAGCACGGAGAAGAAGATGACGATGGCCAAGCAGGCGTAGGCGCTGTAGGCACTGGCGTTGATGTCTGGGTGCCGCTTCTGGTAGAGCTTCAGCATGCAGAGCCCCGCGATCATGTACATGAACGACGTGTCTAGGCAGAGGGACGGACGTGGCCGTGAGCTGCGGAAACCTCCACTGAGCCCCAGCATGGAACCCGAGCCCCCACACCTCGTCATGGCCACGGAGCAAGCTGGTGACAGCCTGGCACTTGAACCCTGGCTGCTCGATTGTCCTGCCACGCCACACTACTGCCCCTGTGGCTGTCAGCCACAGTCTGACTTCCCCTAATGACAAGGACAGCTCAGTCCAAGCACCCTGAGATTAGGAACTGTGTCTTAGTTATCTTTTTTTCCATAGAAAAGACTTGGTAGATGCATGAAACGGCACTCAGATGCCTATTTTCTACAAGCTAAGCTGCAAGGAGATCAAACCAGTCAATCCTAAAGGAAATCAACCCTGAATATTCTCTGGAAGGACTGATGCTGAAGCCAAAGTGTTAATACTTTTGGCCACCAGATGCAAAGAGCCAACTAACTCATTGGAAAAGATCCTGATGCCGGGAAAGATTGAAGGCAGGAGGAGAAGGGGGTGACAGAGGATGAGATGGTTGGATGGCATCACCAACTCAATGGACATGACTTTTGAGAAAACTCCAGGAGATAGTGAAGGACAGGGAAGCCTGGCGTGCTGTAGTCCATGGGGTTGCAGAGCCGGACAAGATTTAGTAACTAAGCAACAACAACAAGGTGTAGGTTCATGCAAGTCCTCCAGCCCTGGAGTCTCCCACACAGCTGCATCTTGGGGATCTCAATCCTTGCAGGTGAGTGGGGAGGGCAAAGTCAGGCAGGTCCCTGTTCTAGGTTCAGCCAGCGAACAGGGAGGCCCCACTCACCAAACTGGAAATTGGTGTAGTTGGGGCAGACGTGATAGCAAGCGCTAAGCAGCCCCTCCATCATCAGGGCCGTGCCCATGGCATAGAAGAGGCCAAAGTGTTTGGGGATCCCACATTCCTGTCGGGGAGGGAGAAGGGAAGGGAAAGAGAGAAGGTGAGGCGGTGAGGTGGGCAAGGAGGAAGGAAGGGGCCCTGAAGAGGGAGATCACCAGAGAGGAATGGGCTGGGGATAGAGTGATTTAGGAAGGGCTGGGCTTTGATGGGCAGGGCTGGGTTGGGCAGGGCCATGCCTGCTAGCAAGGGTCTGGAGTGAGGCCTGGGCAGGCGGGGCGGGCGCGCTGCTCACCAGGGCGCAGAGGTCGTTGCGCAGCAGGGCCCGGTTGTGGTTGATCTCCCGTTGCAAGATGATGAGCAGGAAGAGCAGCCCCAGCAGGATGTACCCCAGGTTGCTGAGGATGTTGTTGAAGGCGCTGGAAGGGGCGACACGGGGCGCACTGTCCCGACCTCAGGCCCCGGGCCCCTTCCCTACCCGAGAGGTGGGCATTCAGAGAGCCCCAGCCCCTTGCACCGGTTCACCGAGAGACGGGAAAAGGGGGTCTCGAAAGACGATTCCCACCTGAGGTTGCCCAGCGGGTGGGCACAGAGGAAGTTGTAGTAGCAGATGTCCTGGTTCCCTGTGACATTCACCACCTGCAGTGGGAGTGGGGACAGGGTGGGGTGAGGGGGAGCTCCTAACTCTCCTGGCTCAGGCCACAGCCTGGGCACCACCCGTCCGGTTCTCCAGCGGATGAGGGGTGCCACCTTGGCCAGCACGCGTGTGCACACACCACCAGCGAGCCCCACTTCTAGCACGGTCACTGCCCTCCTCGCTAGGTGTGGCTGAAAACTCTCGAGGCATCACCATGACAGGTTCTTGCCTCACAGCATAAAGAAGAGGGAAGGGAAACTGAGACTGACTTTCTCACCACTTCCGTTTCATAAAATCCTCACAAACTGGGGGAGGTGCCATCAGGACTAGCAGGCTGCTCCCCATTTGGCCGATGAACCCACTGAGGCTCAGGGAGGTTGAAGGACTTGCTCAAGGCCACCCAGCTGGTAAGGCAGAGCTGGGACTGCAACTCTAGGACCTGGGCTTGCTCCAGAGCCTCAGGCTGGGAGGCTCTGCTGGGCAACGCCCCAGAGTCTGTGGCAGCTGCTCAGAGGCTCTTAGCATGGGCCCCGCCCGCTCACCGTCTGGTAGGTGATCACCAGCTGTACCACAGGAAGTGCGTAAAAGACAGCAATGGTGGCGATGTTCCTGGGGAGTGGGAGAGCGCTGGTGAGCTGGCAGCAGCCAGAAAGAGAACCCGAGACCCCACCACCCTGTCCCGCCCCAGCCGCTCACCAGAAGTAGATCTGGTACTTCTTCCGCAGGACACGTTTGTCCTTGCGCGCCAGGTCAGCCACGTAGAGGTATTGCTACGTGGGGAGAAGCTGGAGTGAGCCCCCTGCCCCACCGCCCTGGAAGGCCCTCTTGCCCTGGTAGACGAGGACAAGGAGGGCCTCCCTCCCACTGGCCAGGGTGCTGGTGGGCAGGGTTTCGGATGATCCAGAGGCCTGGGAGCCGAGTCAGTTTCTCCAGAAGCTATGCTGCCCTAACAGAGCTTTGCTTTCCTAACATGCCACAGGCCGGGGGCGGCAGGGGCAGGGGGCCTATGCAGGGCTGAACATAGAATCTCGCTTCCTTGTTAACCAGGGCCAGCCCTCCTGGGCTCACACCTTGGTGCGAATGACATTCTTGTCTGAATCAATGTCGGCCAGAGTGTCGTAGTCATCTTCCTCCACGGAGCTCATGGAGTCCAGTCTTGGTCGAGTGCCCGCAGGGTCTGGGGAAGAAAGCGGGGAAGGGTTACCAGGTGGGCACTGAACCCAAAGTCTGCAGCAACTGTCACAATTTCTAGCAAACTGTGGGCTCAGAGTTGGGGAGGAGGTGGGCTCAGGCCTGGGGAGGAGGCATGAGGGGCTCCCGAGTCCTGGAGGGAAGCCAAGACGGGCTCTGCAAACAGTCCACCCGGCAGGGACCGCGCAAGCCCTGCCCCTCACTGGGCTAGGGCTTCCAGGCCAGGACACTGAGCAGACCTCAGGCCCCAGACACGAGCAGCAGGACTGAATCAGCAGAAGTCATGCTGACGAGAAGATGCCCAGTCGTGTGGGTTCTGAGAAGACACTGCCGTGGCCCCCGCTGGGAAAAGACCCAGTGGGCCCTGGGGTGCAGGCAAGGGTGACAGGCCGCCTCTAAGAAGCACTGGCCACTTCATCCTGTTCTTTTCCCACGTCATCAGAAGCTTCCTCCCACAGCCTTGCTGACCAAAGTCCCCAGAGGCTGGGACGTCACACTCTTGCCCACAAGCCCCAGCAGGCCAGCAAGAGAGGTGCTGGGAAACATAACAGCTGACCAACATCTGGCCTGGGGATGGCGGGGGTGCCAGCCCCCCAGCATCAGGGGCCAGTGCCTGCCTATTTCAAAAGACACACGAGCTAGCAATTATCGGCATTAGACGGGCAAGCCATGCACAAAGCATCTTTCTGGTCCTCGAGCCTCCTGGCTCCAGTCAACCGCCCTGGCAGGAGCTGATTGGCAGAGCAGTGCCCACCCTCCCCACATCTACCCATGGCAATGCACAGCTGCCGCATCTGGCCAAAGGGGAGGCGTCGCTTGAACTGGTCGTGCCCTTCAAAGGAAAGGGAAAGTTAGCGGGGAAGCGGGGGCCAAGGAGGAAGGGATGAGGGAGGAGGAGGCAGGGAGACAGCAATCCCTTCCCTGGTTCCAGCAGCTGGCAGGAGAGGCAACAGCAGCTGGCACCAGCCCGGCATCACACAGCCCTCGCCCGCTTGGCCCACTCACCTGGGTAACTGTAGGGTAGGTCCCCGGGGCCCGCGCTGTCAACCAGACCATCGGTGGAGCCAGTGGCGCCAGAGCCATTCTCTGCAGGGGAATCGTAAGTGGTGGGGCTGGTAGAAGAGACCTCAGGGCAGGTGGCCCTGGACCCAACCCTAGGGGCTGCTGAGGAGGCCACTGGAGGTGGTGACCAGCAAGCTTGGGCGCTAACACCTACCAAAGGAGCCATAGTTGTAGCCGTCATAGGGGGAGGTGCCAGGAAAGGAGTCGGCCAGGACCCGAGGGTGACCTGCAGGGAGAAGTCAGGGACCTTTAGCCTTGGCAGCAGAGAGAGGCTGAAAGCCAGGGAGGAGAGGGCAGGAAGACTCCAGAGAAGAGAGATGCTGAGGCCCATGGTGGCAGCACAGAACAAGCAGCTATCGTTCCAGCAAACACAGTGCCCTCCCACCACCACCACCTGCCCCAGTAGAAACATTCACCCCCTCTGTCCTCCCTAGAGACTGCAATGTCAAGGAACTGACCATCTAAGTTACCAGCAGCAAGGACAGACCCGCATTGCCGGCCTGGGTCCCACACAGAGCCCCCTGAAGAACTTCCCTTTCCCACCCACTCTGGATGCCAGCTCCTCTGCCCACAGCGCCTGGAGCTTACCAAGAAGAGAAGCTGAGAGAGAAGGTCCCAAGCAGGAGGGAAGATAGACAGAGCGGGATAGAAGAAACGGAAAGAGAACGAAAGGTTAATAATCCCAGACAAGGTGAGCTGCGTTATCTGAAGCGGCAGACTAGGTACGCAGACCCAGGCATGGCGTGAATCAAGTGATGGCCTTTAAAATGGGTGTGTTAGAGACCAAGAGGCACTCCGTCCCAGCCCCATTTCCACCTGCGCTGTTACTATCTGAACATCCCAAAGCCCCTGCCTCCTCCAGCCCCCACGGGCACCATCCACCGCTATCCTCTCCACACCACAAAGCAGACAACCCTCCCCAGACCCTCTGCAGGTACCGCTTTCTGGGCAGGCTCGGTCCACGGCCACCAGAAGGCTCTTCTTCCTTTGCCTGCGGGGACAGAATCCAGAGGCAAACCAGAAGGGCAGGAGGAGGCGCCGTCCTCTGCTGGGCTGGCCCGCCTTCCACCCTCTCCATCCCACAGCCCTGGCCTCCCTCCACGACCCCAGGGGTCCTCCCAGGCTGGAAGCAATGTGGGGTCTCCCTGCTGGGGAAGAAGACTGAGGGGGAGGGGTTGGTCTCCAGAGGAGAGGCCCAGGGACCTGAGACCCTCACAGGGACTCGCCTTCCTCTGCCCCATGGAGGGCGCTCAGATCTGGCCAGGCCGTTTCCCCGGAGCAGGGGAGGGTCCAGCGGTTCCACTGTACCTCCAGTTTTCCCAACAGGCCAGGAGCACGGTAAGCAGGTAGAAGGAGAGAAATATGCCCAGGCAGAAGAGCATACCACCAACGTAGGCCTCCGCTGTGGGGAAGGGAGCGGGCAGGGAAACAGACCAACGCTTTCCAAGCCTGCCCGTCATCGCACACGGGCCCAGCCTCATCTCTCCCACATCTCCCCTCGGTGGAATGGCCCAGCGGTGCAGACAATACACCAGACTCAATGTGGTTCCTGTCTGCTCAAGTACCTCCCTCTGCTAGAACTTTCTGTTCTAGTTCTTTCTTCTTGACTTAATCTTCAAAGCACAGCTGAGGCGCTGTGTCCCCCAGGAGGCCTTCTCCGCCCTGACCTCCCACAGAGACCATCCTGGGTTCCTCACAGCCCTCGGCACCCGTACAGGGCAGCGGGCTCTAGGCAGGGGCGCCCCAAGGACCACAGGTGGAGCACTGGGCCCGCAGAAGGGGCTTGAGACAACGTACTGAGGAAGGACTCTGCGTGGTGAGGCAGCTGCTTTCCCGTCCCGTCACAATCTTTTATGTTTACCTTATATGTTCCACTTTACAAAGGGCTCTATTCAATCGCTCAGTAAATATTTTTTGAGCCTGACTAAAGGGCCAGGAAGTTTCCTACCAATTTTGTAGGACTGACCAGTTTTGCTGAACCGACTTAGTGAGACTAACAGAGACTAACAGATTTCTAGTACTCCTATTATAGAGATGGGAAAACCGAGGCTCAATGAGATTACCCTGCCTATAAAGGCAGGCACAGATCTAGAACTCAGTCCCGCAGTCTCTTCTCTCATGGATGCTCCAAAGTGCGTTACGCTGGCACTCACTGCATTCCCATCATGAAGTCTGCCAAGAACACTCCTCCTTCCTACCCTGTCAGCCTGCTCGGGTAGGCCCTTCTCATCCGTCCCATTCAGAAAACACTCCCTACCCCAGGCCTGAAAGAGGAGCCAGAAGCCAGGCCATCCCCACTCAGCCACCCACACTTACACGTGACTGCTCTCGAGACCAGCACGGACAGGGTTTTCTGGCGGTGCCCTTGATCGACCGGTTCATCTGGAAGTAAAATGTCAAAATGGCAAATAAGTGTCTGCCTGGAGCTTGGGTAGAGTTGGTGGGATCAGGCCTGGACGAGTCTAGGGCCAAAAACCTAGATCCCATCAGATCCACCAGCCATGCAGGCTCTTCTACCTCCCAGGAAGAGCCCAAGCCCTCTCCACCCCCAGCCAGGCCCAGGGCACAGAATGTACCTTCTATAAAGGGGTAGAAAGGCAGGGAGCCCCCACAGGCCTGGTCTTCAGTCTTCACCACCACCACCACGTAAAAGCTGTTGCTGGGGAAGTCCTTACGCTGCAGGATGGCGACGGAGATGATGGTGACGGTGGTGATGACGGTGGTGATGAGACTGCTGTCCTCACACTACCAGCACCATTTGTCATCACCATCCCCACCCTCTTCTGAACAGACGCTATGCTAAACACTTGGCGTATATGTTATTTTAATTAACCCCACGAAGATCCTCACAAGTAGGTACTATCGTCATCCCTGTTGGATGTTAGCTTGGAGTCACACTGCCAGTAAGTGGTACAGCCAGGATCATCTGACTTCAGAGCCCAAACCCTGCACCTCCATTACTGCCAGGTGAGCAAATGTGGGTAGGCCCACCACCGTGGAAGCCGTGGGGGCCCTGCTGCAGTTTGAGCATCAGTCAGAAGGAAAAGTGGAGGGGTCATGGTGCCCCCACCAGCTGCACAGCTGGATGTCATGAGGTGAACATCTGCCTCCCCCTCCCTGGCCCCAGCACAGGTTCTAGCCTTTGCCAAGAGCAGCCCTCATCCCCAGCCAGTTGTGGGGAATGGGGCAGACGTGATAGCCATAAAGGATACTCTGCTCTTTCCTGTCCCCAGAGGCAACTGGGATTGAGATTCAATGCTTGTAAATACCAGGGGACCCAAAGTGTTGGGGACTGGCACACCAAGACTCAGCCCTGAGGCAGGTTAGGAATGGGGCAGGGGCAAAGCAGCACGGTTGAGGAAGGCTAATCACCTGGCCGCATCCCCCACGGGACCACGTGCATTTCCTACCTGCACGGTGATGGCTGCCTTCTTGGTCATCGTCTGATACATGCCGATGAAGGCTACGTTGTTGTCTAGGTCATACACAGGACACTGCAGGGGGAGGAGGGCAGAGACAGATGGACAGGGTCCTGGGCCCCGTCCCTTCTCTCCAGCAGCCCGGCGCACCACTGGCAGGCCGCTGACTCACCAGCACATCCTGGATGGAGATCACTGAGCAAGGGAAGGCCGTGTTGGAGGCCACCTTGACGATGACCGAGTCCACTCCTTCCGGGAACTCATACTTGAAGTACTGAGGGCACAGGGAAGGAGGGAGAGCCCCATCCCGTGAGGATGCTTTCTCTGCCCCTCTAAAGGGAAGGGTATGAATCCTCCCAGGGTCAGGCAGTGGAGACTCTCTGCAGAGAGAGGCTCTGACCACAAGCAGCAGCCCCATTTCCCACACACTGCTTCCCTCAACCTCAGCTGGGCATGCAGGACCACGCCCAAGAGGCAAGTAGAAGAGATGGCCATCCAAGCCCATGTCTCTGCACTTCCCAGGCCGTCTGTTCCCCACCACCTTGGAGCCAGGGCTTCCATCTCTATAGAATTCTCCATGGAGAGTACAGCCAACCTGAAACTCCTGGCAAAGACTGCTGGCCGCCCTCACCCCCAAGTTCAAGCCTCCCCATTTCTTCCCCTGAGAGGCAGTGGACAGGGAGGCCTTACCTGGGGCTGCGCTGCCGTGGTGTTGAAGCTGAATGGCTCCCCGGTCCTGTGGGGCAGAGAAGAGCCGCCCCCCAGCCCCAGCACCATCACTCCCAGAGCTTGGGAAGGAGGACAGTCCCGCACGCCCCCTCCCTCTCCCCTGCAGACCTGAGCACGAAGTCGTCCATTCGGCTGACGCGGAGCTGGTACGTGGTGTTAACTGGTGACAGGGTGGACACATCCACGTAGAAGAACTGGACCTCGGACTCATTCTTGGTGGGGGGCTGACACAGCGTTCGCTCCACCTTTTGGTAGAGGTACTTGCGCTGGAACCTATGGCCCGAGGCAGAGTCAGGACGTGACTGTGGTCCTGCAGCTCCAGGGGACCAGGGCCCTCGATTCCTCCACCCTGGTCCCACCACCTCCCTACCCGACCCCCGCGAGGCTGACAAGCTCCCGGTCAGCTGGCTTGGCCCTCTTGCTGTTGACCAGCCTTCTGTCTTAGGGGATTAGGAGGAGAAACAGAGGGGTGCCGGGGTGGTCAGAGGCCCTGGACAAGGGTCTGGGTGAGGTTCTGATCAAGGCCTGGCCTCAGAAGACCCACCCCCACCCCCCAGCCGCCCAGGTCCTACTCACATCCCTCGGAGGATCAGGGGCACCTGGAAGGACACCACCGCCTCCTTCTGGCGGACCACAAACAGCAAAGGAGCACCCTTCTGCTTGTTCAGGACATTCACGGACACTCTCACACCTTCCGTCTACAGGGGGACATGGACATGGCCCTTGGTCAAGCCCTTGGTGGCTCTAATTCTGTCATGGGGAACTCATGGCTCCAGAGACCGTGAGCTCTGCCCTCGCTCCGCAGACCACTCTGAGCTCTCCCATCCAGGTTGGCCTGGGGAGACATCTAATGGCAGCCCACTCCAGTGCTCTTGCCTGGAGAATCCCATGGACAAAGCCTGGGAGGCTACTGTCCACACACACACACACACTGCTTCTGCCAGAGCAGGCCCAGCGTCCAGGAGGGGCTTAGAAGAGAGGACAGGAATCACAATGAAGACCTGGGGTATCCCCCAGGACACCCCACTTCTGTAAAAGTTCACGGTGTGCACATGTGCCCGCACGCACATGCATGTACACACATATATGCATACGGAGGGACACAGGAGAGCAAGGGTGCTCTGCAGCCTCCTTCCTTGTGAGTCAGGAAAGCTGCTATTCCACAATTCATCTGGTGGCCAGAGGCCACACACAGGGCAGTGGGGAAACAGGACTTGTTGAAAGCCAAGAAGGCCAACTTCTATCCTCAGCTCTGACCAAAGGTCGGGGCTGTGGAAAAGTCACTTCACATCTCTGAGCCTCACCTTACCCCCTCTGTAAAATGGAGACACTGCCACTCTTGGCACTATGAAGGGAAGGATATAGGACACTCAGAGCTTAAAGAAAAAGAATAAAATTAAATTAATCTTGGGAATGCTTGTTATTGGGCTGCTGAAACCCAAACTCAGGGCAGCACTCCCCTGAGGGGTAGAGGCCACAGCCCTCAGGGTAACCCCACATATGGGTAACCTCATATATGGGGGCAAACAGAGACAGGCCTCTAAGCTGGATGAGATCAAACTTCAGAGAACAAGCACTGAAGGCTGATCCTGGCCTGCCATCGAAACCTAATACCTCCCTATTCTAGAGAAAAAAAAAAAAAAAAATCAGATTCCCATTCTGAACTCCACTATTTCTTAGTAAATCCAGTCCTGGTGAGAGCTGAGTCGGAGACCATTAGCCAGGCTGGGGCAAGAGTTCTCCCAATTTCAGCCCCACCTTGGGTCTGAACTTACCAGACCCGGTTGTGCCCGGTGCTCAGCTCACAGGTGGGGAGGAAATGAAAGAGCAATCAGAGTGGGGAAGTTTCTCTACGGTAGGCAAACTCCCTCTCCCCTCCCCACCCACCCTGGGGTTGGCTGTATCCCCACCACCTTCAACTTACAAGGCCATCTGGCTTTCTAAGGGAGGATGAGGGCTGGGAAGGTCCCAGCAGTTACAGAAGCCTGGAAAGGCCTGCATTCATTTCCCCAGGGAGTCTCAGCATAAGCAACCCCCAAGCCCTGGGCAGAGCCTTTCAGCTTGGGCCAGTCTCATCCTCCTGGGGTTTTCTGGGCCAAGCCCAGGAGCAAGCCTGCTTCCTTGCTCCCAGACCCACAGCACTGTCGAGATTCTGAGTGTTGGGTAGGGAGCAAGGCCAGTCCTGCTCAGACTACCGCTGATGGAAAGGAAGTGATGGAAAAGAGAAGCGGGGAATGAGGCAACTTCAGAAGCCCGTCCAGGTGTAGCTTCAGAACAAACATCCCCAGCGCAGGAGGAAACTGTTGGCCAGAGGGTCCAGTGTGGCGCTGGGAAACCCAAGGGGGTCGCTGTTCCGGCTCGCCCCACTCGCCACCAGCCCGGAGCCCAGCCCCTTCCCTCACCCGGTTGCGGGTCACGGTGTGGTTGAAGGTGTAGATGTTGACCAGCTCGCTGTTGACCTCATCCACGTAGGTGCGCTCAAACTCCGCGTCTTTCTGCGAGACGTTCTTAGGCCCCAGAACTCCCAGATGGCTCTCGACCGAGGCCACCAAGAGAGCCAAGAAGGGCAAGCCCAGGGCGAACATGGCCCCGGCAGGGTGGCAGCGGCAGCGGCAGCGGCGGCAGCAAGCGACAGGACACCTCCAGGGCGGGTTGGGGCTTGGGCCGCAGCTTCCAGCATCTCACCAGGACCAGAACTTTAACCCCGGCCTGAGATTAGGAAGCGTCCCCTCCCTGGAGCCGCAGACGCGCTCTCAGGGACCAGGGAGGGGACGGGGCGGCTGGGGGCGGGAGGCCGGGGGAAGGGTGACGGGCCTCAGGAAGGGGCCCCAGCTCGCCAGGGGCCGAACCCGGCCGGGAGACTCGGTGGGCGCCCGCCGGGGATGTGACAGCCGGGAGGCGGCTGGTTGCTGGGAGCCTGGAGACGCCGCCGGGGAAAAGGGGGAGCGAGGGAGGGAGAGGAAGCCGGTGGCCGAGCCAGCCGCGAAGGGGCGGAGAGTCTGAGGGTGAGGGGCGTGATAGGAGGTAGCGACCCGACGCCGCGCGGCGCCGCCAGTTCTTTCGGGCGCCGGCCCTTTAAGGGCGGGCAGACGCGACGGCTTCGGGGCTCAGAACTCCAGGGAGTGAGCGACGCCGCGGGGCGGTAAACAACAGGACTGCCGGCCCGCCCGCTGACGTCAGGGGAAACTGACACCGATTTAAAGGGCCAGGGCACGAATTGGGTCTTAAAGGGGCCGCCGCTTTCCAGCTGGAGGCCTTCTCCCACTCCTTTCCTGTTGCCGCCTCCTCTTTCATTATCTTTCCCGTCCCTGAAAGGTCACTTTGGATTAGATGGATGGCTCCGTGAAGGATCTCCAAGAATTGGATTCTCGTTGACAAATTATCTTTCTCAAACATAACGATTACCCTCACCCCTTCAACGCTGCCATTACCTCTAACACTACCTCTAACACTCCTGGGCCTTTTTTTTTCCTCCCAACGATCCTAAGAAAAGAAAAATTTCTAAGAACTAGGAAACTGCCCGCGCAGGGGGAGCCCAGACAGAACTGCCAGAGGAACCCTCTCGCCTCCCTGAAGTGGCCACATAGCTTCAAGGATGCCTTCACAGTTTGCCTTTGTCTCTGATGAGGCAGCTACAAAGTTCATTGAAAGATAGTGACTTTGTAAATTGGTGAAACCTTTCTACAAATTATTTTTGCACGATATCTCAAGAAGCTTAAAGAGCTTTACACTCTTTGATCCAGTAATTCCACTTCTGGGGCACTATTCTAACGAAATAAGAAATACTGATTAAAAAAATTGTGTGGGCAAATATGCTTATCACTGTGATATTTACATAAAGCATAAAGGAAACAGCTTTAATGTCCGCAATGAAGGAGTGGTTAAGTGTTCTATTATCATGAAGCCATGGAAAGTGACGCCTAAGACTTTTAGGAATATGCAAGCAAAGAATTCAAGATATGACACTATATAAACAGTTTTCAAATACATAGGAAAACACTGACAAATGCATGAAATTTAGTAATGAGTGTCTTTGAATTACAGGCTTCCCAGGTAGCTCAGATGGTAAAGAATTTGCCCCCAGTGTGGGAGATCCAGGTTTGATCTCTAGATTGGGAAAATCCCCTGGAGAAGGGAATGGCAACCCACTCCAGTATTCTTGCCAGAGAATTCCAGACAGAGGAGCTTGGCAGGCTATAATCTATGGGTCACAAAGAGTCAGGCACTACTGCAAGGAGATCAAACTAGTCCATCCTAAAGGAGATCAGTCCTTGGTGTTCATTGGAAGGACTGATGCTGAAGCTGAAACTCCAATACTTTGGCCACCTGAAGAGAAGAACTGACTCATTGGAAAAGACCCTGATGCTGGGAAAGATTGAAGGTGGGAAGAGAAGGGGATGACAGAGGATGAGATGGTTGGATGGCATCACCGACTCAATGGACATGAGTTGAGCAATCTCTGGGAGTTGGTGATGGACAGGGAAGCCTGGCATGCTGCAGTCCATGGGGTCACAAAGGGTCGGACACGACTGAGCGACTGAACTGAAATGAACTGTGTTTGGGATGGGGAGAAATGTCCCAACTCTACCTCATGTTTGGGGGCAATATGTGCCTCTCGGCCTTTTAAAATGCACATGGAGACCCTACATACAGTTTTTTTTTAAAAAAATATTTATTTATTTGGCTGTGCCAAGTCTTAGTTGCGGCACGTGGGATCTTCAGTCTTCATTGCAGCATACAGGATCTTTTAGTTGCAGTACGTGGGATCTAGTTCTCAGACCAGGGTTCAAACCCAGGCCTCCTGCATTATGAGCGCAGTCTTAGCCACTGGACCACCAGGGAAGTCCCTACATACAGTTCTTGAATCCCAGCTTCTAGCGGTGGAGGAGGAAAGGAGAAGAGGGCAGCAGAGGATGAGACGGTTGGATGGCATCACTGACTCAGTGGACATGAGTTTGAGCAAACTCCAGGAGACAGTGAAGGACAGAGAAACAAGGAGTGCTGCAGTCCATGGGGGGTCACAGAGTCTGACATGGCTGACTGAACACCACCACCAAGAGGTGGAACTCAGGAATGTGCATTTTAAGAAGCACTCCAGAAGTTTGCTCTGCACAATAAATTTTGAGAACTACTGCCCTGGGGGCCAAACAACCTTGGCCAAGCAATATTCCTGTTTGCTCCCTTTCTCTGGGCAACATCTTGGGAGAAATCTATTCAAATAAACCCAGAAGGGAGTCTTCCTGTTTTCAAGGTCCCCAGGGCTTGAGTGTTGAGACAGGGTTGGGGGTGGAGGCGGGGAGCTGCCCTGTATTTTCTTGCCTTCTCCGGTCTGCAGAACTTTCCTCCGCCCTTCTGCCCCACCCACGGCTGGTAGGAGGTTTGGAGGTGGGGGTGGGGGAGAGTCAGCACAAGCTTGTTATGAATAGGTCCTTTCTGAAGTCTGGCAGCCCTGAGTGGAGAGAGACTTTTTTTGTTGGCTGCAGCAGTCAGCAGCAAAGAAGGGCAGTACTGGGTCTCAAAGCCAGACTTCTGAGTGCAAAGAGACATCAACTTCTGAGGGCAGACCCCCTGACCTTCTGTATAGGTCCAGCCACTGCATTCTCTGCCGTGTTTTATAAAAAGCCCAACCCCAGCCCTGGCGATGAAGAGGGGGCAGGGTGGGGTCACAAGGCTGGAAGACTTTCATTCCATCCTTCTCAGCCTGAATGTAGAAAGGACCTGCGAAATGGGACCATTCCCCAGACAGCTGACCAGGTCCCCAGCTTTCCATGAGTCATCATTGTCTGTCACAGGATTTTCAAAGTTTGGAGCAAGAGGACAGGGAGGAAACTTCGGCTGGCTCAAGGGTATTGTTAAAATGACCTAAATTCACCAAGAACAGGATGCTGTAGGAAGTCCAGTAAACGGATCAGCTGAATTTGATCAAATAATAGAGGAATCTATGGGTAGGTGGTGGCTGTCTCTGTGGGTAGGTGGCAGAATCACATCAGACTTTAGAGTAAAGTAATGATATAACTTTAACCCAGAAGAAAAAGTTGCAAAACCAACCCTCCTGAAGGAAACGAATTTCCCTATTTCCATTGTGACTGTAGAAAGGGCTCAGTTTATCTACTCAGAACTCTGATGGAATCATCCTGGATACAGGCAGTCCTGGAAACAAGAGTATATAGCTCTTCTTTCCATCAGGTTTCCCTGGTGGCTCAGACAGTAAAGAATCTGCCGGCAATGCAGGAGACCTGGGTTTGATCCCTGGGTTGGGAAGATCCCCCAGAGAAGGGAAAGTGTACCCACTCCAGTATCCTTGCCTGGAGAACCCCACGGACAGAGGAGCCTGGCTGGCTACAGTCCATGGGGTCACAAAGAGTCAGACACGACTTAACTGACTTTCAGTATCATGCAATTTCTGTTCTTTCCCAGGGCTGCCTTCCTGTCTGTTTATCTCTCCTTCAAGGACTATAAAAAGATGGTGCACATTAGATTAGGAATCAGTTAAAAATACAGTATTAACTCTGTCCTGAGGATAAGGTCTCAGACCGGTCCCACGGCTTCATGGTGTTGTGGGAAAAGCAAGGACTTTGATGATATAAAGTTCTATGTTTAATTCCCTGCATTGTCCATCTTGGACAAATTACAGTTTCTGAGCCTTCAGGCTCTACCTCTCATCTCAATCATGTGCTCCTAAATGCCGCACAGTGGAGCTGGGCTTGACTGCATTCATCATCCTAAACTATTGTCTAAAGAGTAGGAGAGGAGTCAAGGGAGAGCAGCTTTGACTGTGTGAGCAGGACTTTCTGCCAGAGACACATCAGCCTCTTTGCATTTCCTAAACCTGGGCTTTCACCACTCTGATGGGGAAATAAGCACAATGAGTTCAGGCCCTGCATCTGGTTCCCTGTGACCATGTGATAGAAAGAAACCTCAGGGCTTTCCAGGAAATGAGTCTGGTCATCAGGCTGCTGAAAACAAGCAGATGAATAATTGATCAACTCAAATCCGCGTCTCCAAAGATCACCGATAAAATTGAGCCAGCCATCATCCTATTTCAAGAAAGCTTTCTTCTCTGGCTAAGAAATCAGAAAATGCAACTGAAGAACATTACACTTCTGACTGTATCTAAAGATTGCATGCAGCTCCCAAATTGTTCTTCATAGAACGGATTCCCTCTCTTTACATTCTAGCTGGGACCCCATAGCTGCTTCTGTTATTTCATTGGTCCTTGGAGCCTTCACAAACGATTTTTTTATTCATATACCTTTTTTCCTCTGAACCAATCTAGCTTTTTCTTCTAGTTTCATTTTTCCTATAAAAACAATCTTTATTGAGACATCCCTGGCGGTCCAGTGGCTAAGACTCTGTGCTTCTGCTGCAGGAGGCGCGAGTTCCATCCCTGGTATGAGAACTAAGATCCTACGTGTTGTGTGGCATAGTTAGAAGAAAAAAAATGTATTCATTCCATTTAGTTTTTTTTTTTTAATTTTTCATTGAAGTGTGCTTGAATTATACTGATATACAATATTATATGATACTGAAGCTGAAGTTCCAATACTTTGGCAAGCTGATGCAAACAGGTGATATAACTGGAAAAGACCTTGACGCTGGGAAAGATTGAAGGCCAAAGGAAAAGGGGGTGGAAGAGGATGAGATGGTTAGATAGCATCATGACAAACGACATGAATTTGACCAAACTCCAGGAGATAGTGGAGGACAGAGGAATCTGGCGTGCTGCAGTCCATGAGGTCGCAAAGAGTCAGACGTGACTTAGAGACTGAACAACAGTGAAAATATGATGTGTTACAGGTGTCCGATATAGTGATTCACAATTTTTAACAGTTATACTCCATTTATAGTTACTGTAAAATATTAGCTATATTTCCCATGTTGTACAATATATCCTTGTAACTTACTTTACACATAATAGTTTGTACCTCTAAATTCCTTACCCCTACATTGCCCCCCTTTCTTCTCCCCATTAATAACCATTAATTTGTTCTCTATATCTGTCAGTCTGTTTTTACTTTTTGTTATATTCACGAGTTGTATTTTTTAGATTTCACATATAAGTGATATACAGTATTCATCTTTCTCTAACTTAATTCACTCTAAGTGAATTAGTGAATAATACTCTCCAAGTCCATCCATATTGCTGCAAATGGCAAAATTTCATTCCTTTTTTATGGCCGAGTGGTATTTCATTGTATATATAATGCCACATCTTCTTTATCTATTCATTTGTTGCTTCCATATCTTGGCAACTGTAAATGATGCTGCTATGAATATTGGAGTCCATATATCTTTTCAGAATTCCATCTAGCTATAATCAAACAACTCCAGAAAATGTCTCAAGATTTAATATAATAAGTATATACTGCCTCTTTCTGTTTTTGTTGTTCTTAAATGAATTTATTTATCATTAGCTAGAATAATGTCTATTGTTTCTTACAAGCAGCAGCAAGATACTATTGAAAGAACAGGAAATGAAGTCAAAAGATTTGTATTCTTTAATTCTGTTACTGGTTTGATGATCATGAAGAAATCACTCAATCTCCTATTCATTCATTCAGTGCCTAATTTGTACTAGTCACTAACCTAGGTGCTGTGAACACAAAGATACTTAAAACGCATTTTCTGTTCATAAGGAATTCATATCTAGCAGTGTAGAAAAGTGGGAAGTGCAATGATAAAAGATTTATAAAACATATTATGAGGATTCAGACATGAGACACGTAATACAGATGGGAGCTGGAAATAGAAGAGATCAGATACATTACAGGAATCTCAGGGATTTTTAGGAGATGAGTAGGAGCTAGCCGGAAGCTTTCCTAGTGGTTCAGCAGTAAAGAATCTGCCTGCCAATGCAGGAGATGCAGGTTTGATTCCTGGGTCAGGAAGATCCCCTGGAGGAGGAATGGCAACCCCCTCTAGTATGCTTGCCTGGAAAATCCCATGGGCAAAGGAGCCTTCCTCGTGGGCTACAGTTCATGGGGTTGTAAAGAGCCAGACATGATTTAGCAACTAAGCAACCACAAGGAGCTAGCTTAGCAAAAGGGGCAGGAGCATATTCCAGACAGAGGGTCTCAACTTTGGGCAAAGGCATGGACTCAAAGTTCAATGCTATTGACATAAAGGTTCAAAGTGGTGGGAGGACATGAACAGAAGAGGACCAGGTCATGAAGCACATTGGATCTTACTTTTAATAACTGGGACTATCAGTGCTTATCAAAGAATATGCTACACTACACTGATGTGTCATTTACTTTTGTGTGTGTGTGTGTGTGATTTACTTTTGACAGGGGTGCTGTCAAAGCTTTATCAGTGTATAAAATGTTTTTTTGATACATAATTTTTGATGTGATTAGTTAAGCTAAAATAAGCCAGCAAATAGAGGCAAAGCATAAAATGAGATCAAAGACAGACTATGTGTTTAGCAAACCTTTAAGGTCTTTGTGGCTATGTAGCTGGACTTCCCTGGTGGCACAGGGGGTAAGAATCCACCTGTCAATGCAACGAATGCAGATTCAATCCCTGTTCTGGAAAGACCCCACAGCTGTGGAGCAATTAACCCCACGTACCACAACTGAGTCTGTGCTCTAGTGCCCGAGAACCACAACTACTGAGCCCCGAGATGCAACTGTGAGAGCCTCTGTGCCTAGAGCCCGTGCTCTGCAACGACAGACGCTATCGCGATGAGAAGACCGTGTACGGCAACAAAGAGTAGCCCCGCTCACCACGACCACAGAGGACCCAGCGCGGCCAAAAATTAACAAACAAATACACGGCTCAGTGGTTAAGAAACTGCCTGCCGAAGCAGGCGACAAGGATTCCCAGGGTCCGGAAGATCCCACATGCCTTGAGCAAGCAGCTATGCCGTGGCTGGAGGAAAAGGATGGATTTCCTTGCTGACTCCTTTCCCAAGCAGATGCTGGTGAGGGAGCTTCCCCTTCCCCCACACTACCCTCTCCCCCACTTCTGGGCCACTGAAGAGGTTCAGTGGGGGTAGTTTTGATACAATCAACAAAGCCTCAGGCCTCCAGTGGCTTTCATTGCTGTGATTTAAGAGGAACCTGTAAGCAACTCACAAGGTAGTGCCTCTGGCGGGGTGGGTGGAGAGGGCCGTGGTTTGATGCGGGAGACCAAGGAGAAAAAAACACCTCAGCTTAGTATCTCTATCCCTCTATTGGAGTAAATCATTTCAATATCGTAGCCTCACCGTGGTTAGAAGTGACAAAGTGAATGTTACAAAAAACAGAGAAACTTTTAGTTGCTGAGAAACATATTGGCTTGTCAGTTTCCTGTGATCATCGCTGGCATGGTTGGTTGGGGCCCTATAAGGCTGAGTGGCCCGTTCTGATCACACAGCTCTGAAGAGGGAGTGCCTGGGGAGGCACGTGTGATGAAGAATTGTGTCCACGCCGGCACTCAGCAGCCACCTCACTCAGCAGCCACCGTTAGACTGAGGCCATTCATCCAGTCAGGTGAGGTGGGCCACAGCATACACCCACACCACATCAGCTCAACAGTACACTTCAAGGGAGGCGGCTGTGCCTTCTGGTCTCACATGAACTCTCGTTCTGTATCTTCACCTGCAATTGTGGTCCCCACCCATATCCCTCAGCATGTGGAAGCTGGCAACTCCTACTGTATTACTTATTAAAACAATGTTTTGTGGGGGCCATGCCGGGCAGCGTGTGAGATCTTACCTCCCCAACCAGGGGTGAACCTGTGCCCTCTCCAATGGAAGCACGATGTCTTAACCACTGGACCACCAGGAAACTCCTAATCATGCTGCCAGTTATTATTGGCTGTACTTCACTTTGGCATGCTTTAGAATTTTTCGTGAACTTGTTTATTGGCCGTGCTGGGTCTAAATTGCTGTGAGAGGGCTACTCTCCAGTTGTGCTTCTCATTGTGCTGGCTTCTCTTGTGGAGCGTGGGCTCCAGGGCACCTGAGCTCCAGGGCACCTGAGCTTTTGTAGTTGCGGCCCTCAGGTACTAGAGCACAGGCTCAGTAGTTGTGGCACACAGCATAGCTGCCTCAAGGCATGAGAGATCTTCCCGACCCTGGGAATGTGTGTCCCCTGCATTGGCAGGCAGACTCTTAACCACTGGACCACAAGGGAAGGCCTCCTGTACATTTTTCCAAAAAGTTATTGGCTGTGCTGGGTCTTCACTCTAGTTTGGGCAAGTGTGGCGCAAGGGTGTCACGTCATGGTGGTTTCTCTTGTTGCGGAGCACAGGCTCTAAGGCTAGTGGGCTTCAGCAGGCACATGGGCTCAGCTGGCTCTAGTCCTCAACGTGGTCTCAGTAGTGGAGGGGCACAGGTTTAGCACCTTTGAGGCATGTGGGATCTTTCTGGACCAGGGATCGAACCAGTGTCCCCTGCATTACAAGGCAGATTCTTAACCACTGGACCATCAGGGACACCTTTCTGTAGATTTTAAATCTTATTTCACTTAATTCCTCCAGGTAATATCCTCTTGCTAACCTGAACTTCCTGACATGGTCATACAGTAGCCAGGTGGACCACCTTCATGTGTCCCACTATAAATGCTTAGCTCCATAAACACAATTTAAATCTACTGCTGGTTTTTAAGGTGGGAAACAAGATAGCCAGGGAATGCACTTAAAATAAATTTTAATAATTTTGTGGCCACATAGAGAATGGAATCAAAAAGGAGTATAACTGGTTGCAGAAAGACTGACTGAAGCTGTTGCCTTGCTGCAGGTGAGCAGACTGTCCCCCAAGGACTCTCAACTGAAAGGAAACTAGCAATCTATCTGTCATGAACTGTCAATCAGAATCTAAAGCTAAAAAGATACCCAAGGTTGAATGAGTAATACGAGGGCAAGGACTTTGAAGCCAGGCAAAGTGGGGTTCAAAGCCCAGCCCAACCACTTAGATGACTCATCTCTGACAGGACAGAAAACTCCCCAGGACAAACAGTAAAGTGGGAATGCACCCACCTAAAGTGCTTAGGTGGTTAATATATGGGAAATATTATCTTGAATCTTTTTTCCCTAGATGACACATAAACTCAGAATAGTCCAATTAATTTGAAATACTTAAGTTTAAGCTGGGGGCAACAATAAAGAAATATGCCAAAGTGTAAAAAAGAAAAACTGGTGATTATTAGTGTGAAGAATGGAGAAACCGTGGAAGCTGGGGAAGTTAACATGAATAAAATTCTAAGGCTGAAATTAGGAAAAAGCATCAAGAGGTCAATTTAATAATTTTTAGAGTTAATTGTTTTTAACTACCAGATAGTACTAACAAATCTGAAACATTTTATTTGACAGTTATTTCCATTTATCTACTTAAAGGTTCCACCTGCTCATCCCACCCTGCTGACCATTCTACACCCCCAAGGAGATCCGTGATGAGGGTCAGCCTGGAACATTCAGTTCCACAGAAAACAGACGACAAGTATCTAATTGCTTGTGATTAGGAAAAAAAACCCCATCTCTTCTTCTTGCCACTGGAATTCAAGCTATGATAAAGGAGACAGAAAGACAGTGAGTTCGAGTGAAATGTTTACATTTATATTGAAATATGCACTAAAACAGAATGAGTTCTACTGGTCAATGAAACTTTGCCAAAGCGGAATCACAAAACTTCCGTTGGGGAGGTCCAGTCAGCTAGCAGCAGTGATCCCCAAGCAGGAACACCAAGGAGAAGCCTGGGTGACCCCAACCCCAAAAGCCTCCTTTGAAGAGGCTCCAATTCACTTCTCCCACATGCACCCACACAGATTTAGGAGCATAGCCATGCTCCTCATTTTCGTATATCTTTAGTTTCTTTTTTGCTGCAATAAATATAAAATTGGCAATGCTCATACACCACAACACAGACAATATCTCAGGCTTTAGCATACAGCTGTAAACAGTGACTAGGTTAAACAAATAAAAAAGGAAAAGAAAGTTGAACATTACTTGTAAATGACGACAGAATTCCTAAGAGCAGGATATGAGCTACTCAAGATTTGTTTCGGTGTGTTAAGGTTACTGACACAAAGTTCAGCTTTGGACCTATGTCTGGACTTGAGGTGGTAGCCAGTACACTGCCTGTAGCAGTCTAGAAATGCGTGGGGAACAAAACATGACCCAGCTCACCTCTGGCAGCACACCTCCAGCCTGCCACACTCAGGACAGGGCTGCAGAAACCTCCACAGTGGCGTCACAAGCTGCCGTCTAGTGTAGCAGAAATGGGTGGGCAAAGGAATGGGAATGTGCTGGGAGACCAACAGAAAAACACCTCGCTGGCTGCCTGCAAAACTGGCTCCTTAATCACAAGGACAATTAGGATGTTTCCCTTGGACAGTTCATTAAACTTCATATATATGTGTGTTTGTGTGTGTATATATATTTTATATATATATATATGAACTCTAAAGATTAGGCATTAAGTTCTGTCACTGCAGCAAACTGGGTGGTCAAATGAAAAAAAAAAACAGATGAACACTTTTTGCCTAAAGCAGTGCAAAGCAAGCTGCAAGAAATGAAAGTGGACTCAGTATCTGCACTGTTAGCAATGGGGCTTACTTTTATTTCAAAGGCTAGTGGTTCAAATACTATTGCTCGAATAGCTCTGGTAAATATAAAATGTAGTAACATCCAAGGTTTATACACAGAAGCAAAGGAGCTGAAGGCCAGCTAACAAAGGGATATGTGACTCAGTCGAGAGAGAAGCTAAAAGCACATGATGCAGGAGAGACCTAACAGGGTTTGGACCGTACCCCCATCTCTGACAACAGAAAAAGACCTGGAGAGCAAACAGTCTTTTCACACATAAAACTGCGGCTTAATTAATTCTCCTTCCTAGAATTATACCTCAGCTAAGAAAAAAAAAAATCTGTCCTGAAAAACTCAAGAGCCTGGGCTACTAAAAATAAGAAGGAAAATTTAATATACTAAACAAGTTTAGGAAACATCACATATATTTTCAGTTGTTAATGAAGACATGATACATTCAAAAGTTTTTTTTTAAGACCAAAAAAAAAAAAAAAAAGACCCCACAAAATACCTAGAAAAAGCCTTGACAAGGAAAAAAAAAAAATCTGCCCAAGTTCTATCCCTTTCAATCAGATGTGGCTCTTAGCACAAACCACAAATCCCCCTCCAACACACAACAGCAATATCATGTACCTTGCAAGCCAAGTATGAAACATACGCCTTAGTTACTGAACTTGAATGTTAAGCTGAATCTCTGCAGAGCCCATCTGGATGGGTTACTTCAATATCCACCTGGTCCAGTTTAAAGTATTTGTTTGTAGATCCAGTTTGTATATATTCCATTGGTATACGAAATAACAGACCACCTGCTCCTATTATTTTTTAAACGGCAGTTCTTGTAGCTCATCAAACCATTAAGATTATAAAGAGCTCTCTTGAAAGAAATTCACAGATAAAGATATATTAAGGAGAAATCCTTAAGGTTCCACAAGCTTTTTTTTTTTAACTAAAATAGGGGGGATCAAGTAGAATGTTTATTCTGAAGAGCAGTTTCACTGTTTCCCCATGAGAAGAGGCCAAATTTTTCTGGACTGATAATTTAAAAACTAAGCCAAGAAAAAAAGCCAGGTCTTGTGGAGTTGGAAACAGAGTTCCAATTTTTTCCCCCAAAGAAGGAAAACTGTTAACAGGTTTTAAGAGAGAAACAAAAACATAACCAATCAGAACTCTGAATATGGACAGCACTACACAGACTCTATAGCACAGAACACCACACAAGAATGAGTTACACATCAGTAATATCATAAGAGTAACTGGCTGGGGACTTACACTTCCAGCAACAGAGCTCCTAGGTTAAAAATGTGTTAAAAGCTTGTAATGTCAACAAGGACCCCCCAAAAAAGAGAGGGGATGAGGGGGAATAGAGGAAAGGCTGCATGCATGGGTCTATTACAGACATGATATTCAGCAGCATAAAAATAATACCCTCAACAGAGTCCCCCAAATGGGGCCAAACCTATTTTTCACTGCTAAGCATGGGAAGGATTAAGAGTGGAACAAATTCACTAGTGACTATAGCATCTCCCATATTTGAATGACAAGCACGTTCAATCTGATGCTATATGTTGCTACAACATTGAGAATATGTATGAGTAAAGCAAAATAAAAAAGACTAAATAATGAACTTTAACAACTGGAAAAACATCTGTTTTAAAGCCAAGTAGGTGTGACTCTAATCATTATTATATATGACATAATCCATACAAAGAAAGGCCAAGCATCTTCATTTTGTTCAGTACTTAGGCTTGATGTTTTCCTAGGAAAAACAGTGATAATTCAAAGACTGTATCACACATATAACTAAAAAGTCCCCTTCTGGTTTCAAATGAATTTAAACAACCATCTTCCTTGGCTAATTTTTCTCCTGTGTAAAACAAACCTTCTATGTACAGGACCAGTTTAAATCCCTCCTCCCCTTCAAACACTAGATAGGAACATTCAGGAACATTCGACAATGCAAAGTGCCTTAAGAAAGAGAAGGATTCTGTAGTGCCAGTGATAGAACTGATCTGAGGAGGCTGGGATGCTAGGAACACTGATGGGAGCCAGTCAGGCAATGGTGGTTTGTTTTTCCTCAGGTGTTTCCTCCAACAACTGCATGATCAGTTCATGGAGGGGTTTGCAGATCTTTGCATAGCCACCCCCTGTGAGATGCAGAAAATCAAACATGTCGTGGCAGGAGATGGCACCGTCCGAGTGCACGAAGCCCCCGTCTGTGTCCAGGAGCTGAACGTTGGCAAGCTTCGGCAGGGAGACCTTGAGGAGCTGGTTCACCTTGGCATTCTTTTGCCTCAAGGGGTTGGGCTTCTCACCTCGAGGTAACAAACCCTGGGGAAGAGCAGAGAAGAATATGAGAAGACGCATTGTTTTTCTCTACTTACTTGTGATTTCAAATATCCCTGGGACTCTCCATTTAGCATTTTTCATACCTTTGATTTCTGAAACACTGGACTAGGCCCATCTTAATGAAAGTTCTCTGACTATTCCTGCTTGGTTTCTTTCCAGGTTCCTCCTCCTGTCCCTTAATCGCTGGTATTCCTCAGGGTCTTGTCCTTGGGCCAGTATTCTTCCCATTCTACACACTTTAGCCCAGATCACTTCCATAGCTTCAGAACTCTGACTGAACATCCAGGTATAGAACCAAACTTGAATGTCTCTCAGGCACTCCTAACTCAACATGTCCAAAAACCATTTATCATCTCCCCTAGACTATGTTCCTCCCACATTCTCTATGGCAACTGTTCTTTCAACATCCCTGAGTCTCTCATCCCATAAACCTAGTCTACTTATTGTTAAATCACTCAGCTTTTACATCCTAAATATTTTTCCAATCCATTCTTTTTTTCTGATTATAAACAACATTGTTATTTATCACTACTCATCTCAATTAATGTAAAAATCTCCTGACTGACCATCCTCCCTTCAGTAATATCTTCCCTTCAATTCATTCTCCAAACAGTCTACCATATAGCTAGAATATCTGGCTCAAACACACATCTATTCATCAATGCCACCTGAAACCTCCCTAGTACACATAAGAAACAGAGTTGGAACACGTGCTGTCTTGATGAATCAGAGCCACGTACTATCTGGTAGTATGAAGAGAGATGTGGCAGGTACAAGATGAGTTTGGAATATCCTGAATGACGGAAGTAAAGAAGTATCCCTCCCAAAATGATGGGCACGGTCACAAGCATACAGCAGCTAGGTAAAAGGGACTTCCACGTGGCCAAATCTAAGATAATTTGAAGTGTGCTCTAAGTATAAAACATGTACCAGATTTCAAATGTTTAGTACTCTCCCAAGATACATACATTAGGGAACTCTGCTCAATGTTATGTGGCAGCCTGGATGGAAGGAGAGTTTAGGGGAGAGTGGATACAAGTATACGTGTGGCTGAGTTTCTTTGGTGTTCACCTGAAACTATCCTAACATTGTTAATCGGCTATACTCCAATACAAAACAAAAAGTTCAAACCAATAAACAAAACAGAGATGTATCCTAACTATGTTTTAAACTTACTTGTTAATGATCTAATATATTTTTCAGCTAAATCAGGTGTCTGTCCTCCTCCTATAGTAAATAAAGCTGGCTCTTATATGCAAGAGAAGGTTTTATCATCTCAAACTAGAAATGGCCTTTACAGATAACTAATCCTATTATAAGATTGTCAGAAATCCCCAACCAACCTTTTAGCTGGTTTACAGCTCATGATGCCACAACAGCAAGTTATTGTTATTTAGGCAAAAATGTTGCCACTTGTTTCTCCTACTGGGTTTGATAAGAGGTCTTATTTCATAAAAATGGGTTTTCCGTAGGCATTCTACTAAAAGAACAAGAAAAGTTTTATGCCCAAAGGAAGTACTTACTCATGTCTACTTTCAATTTTTTCAGCAGAACGTTGGGCTTTTATTTTCAATTTGCTGTGTGACGGTATAGTTCCAAAGAGAGCTACAGAACTATGAATATGATACACCAATATCTCCTTCTATCCCTGTTAAGTGCAAATGAGGTCAACCCTAAATCCTAGTTTATATGACAGTTAAAAGTGCAAGGTTCTACATCTAACAGTTAACAAAAAGCAGCCCTCACTGTTGGCACATCAAAGCTTGGCTGAGATATAATGAGCGACTAGGAAGGATGGTCAGCGACCAACAAACAAATATGCTGTTCTGACTTTCAGAGAATGTCACAGCAGTTAAAGCCATAAAAATGTTAAGCTGCAAAAGCAGAGCGCCATGCCTACTGGGACTGTCAAGCAAGGATGAGAAAAGTAATGTATATTTTGTGGAACATTTTCCTTAATAAATATGTATCAAGGGTACGCCATGTGATCTGTGATTTTTCTCTGTAGTAAGTGGTAATTGCTAATGTTAAAGGAGACAAAAAATTACAATTCTAATTCCTTTACCATGTAACAATGATTTTAAATTCATTTCCTTCCCTAATTTGCATATTCACTTTCAAGCAATTCCAAATATAATATACATTGTTTAGTATTCAGACTTTTCACTTAAATAATACTCTAAATTTTGTTTGCACACAGACCTTGTAATTGTCGCATGATTAGTGCTATTACATTCAATGACTTGTATAATCATTCTCCCATGGGGTTGATTATTTAGGTTATTTCCAATGTTTTAGTATTGTAGATAACACCACTGTGTATCAAACTCAAAAGCCTGGCTGAAACAAAGAATATTTAAGGAGGATTTATTTAGCAACATCAGGCAACAAGTATGTCCTAAGCAACTACAATGTACCAGCCACTGTACTTCAGAGATGGGACTCTTAACCACAATATAATCCTTTCTGGAATAAGGCAGGATCTAAACAAGGAAGTTAATTAAATACCATGTAATAAAAAACAAGACCTGGCTCCCCAGAACTCTGTTATAATATCCAAACTCCTAACATGGGAACTGTGGCCTCTTTCTCCGAACTACCCCAGACCTGAACTTTATTCCATGATAACCTTCAATTCTTCCAGTACACTCCTTCACTCACCCAACACACACACATGACGAAGTCTTTGATCATTTCCTTCCTTTCTTCCTCCCTCCTCCTCCTCTCTTTCTTCTCTGTAATACTTTCT
The DNA here is from genome assembly GCF_042477335.2 of Ovis canadensis. Lineage (NCBI taxonomy): Eukaryota > Metazoa > Chordata > Mammalia > Artiodactyla > Bovidae > Ovis > Ovis canadensis. The sequence continues at coordinate 35,721,684 of NC_091259.1, read as the reverse complement.
CTTCTTTCATTTCTCCGTTTGTCTGGAGACCAGTGAATTTTTAAAAAATTTTTTAAAACTCAAGATGTCAACTTTTACATATTTATCCTGCTATGTCCATCCACCAGCTCCTTGAGAGCTACATCTTACTCATCTCTAAATGCTCAGAGCCTAGGAGAGTGCCTCGTACATAGTGATTCTCACACTTTTTTTGAACAAATCAATACCTTAATAACACTTATCTCATTAAAAAACTGAATCTATACCAGATTTCTCAAAAACATGTTTTTAGCTGGCTAAGAATGTCTACAGGTAAACTTTAACACTGAAACAGACAGCTGTTTACCCGAGATCATAAAGACAATGCTTTTAATTCTACAGAGGGTAGCATTTCCTGATGGGGTAAGGTTATGAAGCACAGATTTTCTTCCTGATGGAATCTCTGATATATTAAAGAATTCAGAGATCCTGATAAATACACCACCTTTACTATATTAACAATGGAATAAAACAACAGATGTAGGCTAATCTAAACCCAGCTCTAATGAAAAGAGAATTCAGGGGACTTCCCTGGTGGTCCAGACTAAGACTCCACACTCCTGATGCAGGGGTCCTGGGTTTGATCCCTGGTGAGCAAATTAGATCCCACATGCTTGCAACTTACCAAAAAAAAAAAAAAAAAAAAGATCCCTCATGCTGCAACAAAGATTGAAGATCCTGAATGCCATAACTAAGATTCCACGCAATCAAATAAAGAAACAGTAATAAAAAAAGAGAACTCAGGACTAGAAAAAATGTCATACGCATTTAAAAAATTATCAGAAGACCAGAAGACTTAAAGGGAAGAAAAAAAACTAAGACTACCTTAGGCAACAAAGAGGACCTATAATTCTAAATAAGGATGAGCAAAAAAAAGATAATCCCCACAGCTGATTCTAGGAAATGATGAGACCCATGAGACAATGGCACATATCAGACAAGAGCTTCTCAGGAGCATTATAAGCTGCTTCCAACCTGAAGATTCTTTATATTCATGAATGATCCCGTTTCTAAAAAGACACCTCATCTTTACTTTAAGATATTGAGGTCTCCACCCACCCAAAGACCACATACCAATACAATGATTTTGGCCTGTGGCTGCCTTGTGTTGATGAGCTGTACGATGGCCTCGATTCCACCTGCTACTTCCTCTGCTGTATTTTCATGGTTGTTTGTTCCTACCCAGACAACAATGACCTGTAATTGAGGGAAGGAAGAAAAGATACCCAGGCATAAAGCAATGTCCACTAGTTAGCTGAAAATCTTATTTCAAAAATCAAAGAAGGAAAGATGAACTTCTCAAATGGTTAACTTCAACAGGGCAGGCATCTTAAAACAGTAATGTAGGCCTCATACATATTAATATCAGGATAAATTCCAAACAGAGCAAAACTTAAGTGGTAAAGTTGTGCTAAGAAGAGACGGGAAATTTTATCATTGTGGAGTTGGTAGTTAATCTCTTAAAATCCAGAAACTATACAAAAAAATAAATAAATTTAACTGTATAAAAATAAAACCACTGCATGTCAAAAAACAGTGAAATAAGAAACATGGGAGAAAATATTAGTAACACTGACAGACTCTGGTAGATGTAACCTTCTAGAAAAAATAAAAGTACCCAAGGGAGGGTATTGGGTATAAATACACAGTTCTACTTAAGGTAGAGTCAGTGGCATGGAGGCTGGATATAGTTTTCGGAAGTATTTCTGCTTTAACAAAATTTTCTACATGGTGACTATTATCCGTAGACGTACATCTTACTACGTAACCCGACAAAGTAACTTCCACCCAGCACCAAAGGAATATGCATGAGTTCTTCTATTAGAAAGGCAACGACAAAATACTTTCTACTACAGAAACTGTTGTCAGTGCCTCAGTTTTGTTCTCTTTTTGTTGTTTGGGGTTGGAAAAACTTATATGCAGCATGCCAACTCAGGACACTGAAAATTTGATAAGGCACTGGGTACAGGTTTGCACTGAACATTTGTTCACATCTGTTTCAAATTTCCTTTAGAAGAACTTGGAGGCCGTGATTACCAATCTGTTTGTGTGTTAAATGAATCCAAAATTACTTCCTCAAGTGAATCACAGCCCTGCTCCAATGGCCCACCTCTGAGCACCTTCCTCCCCTTACTGCTTCGGGTCCACAGAACAGCAAACCTCATTAGCATCAAATGTCTTCCAACAGCAGACGAAGATAATTGTAACAATAACAATTTCAAGTATGAGCCAAAAAGCAATACACTGATCCGTAATTAAGCACGTATTTGGAATGTTCTTAATGATAAAATCATCTATCTTAAAAAGGCATGAAGCCAAGAACAACAATGAAATAATGGTTTAAAGAAGCAATTGAAAAAAAAGTTTAACCACTTAACTTTTTAATTTATTTGGCTGAGCCAGGTCTTAGTTGTGACATGTGGGATCTAGCTCCCTGACTAGGGATCAAACTCATGCCCCCTGCTTTGGGACCATGAAATCTTAGCCACTGGACCACCAGGGAAGTCTCAGAAGCAATTTTTCTTAAAAACTACCAGTTTCTGACAATTTAACTCTCTGCAAAAGACTTAAGGTGTTTTTTTGTTTTTTTTTTTAAAAAGCTTCATTTCACCTTAGGTTTAATATTCTCCAGTTCTCCATTCTTTAGTCTCCATAAAACATGTCTTGTTGTATCTCCCCCAATTCCAAAATTCAGTGCATGAAGTGGGGAAAAAAGCTCTCGCCATATCTAAAAAGAGAAAAATTCATTTATTTAAGCTAAAAGTATTGGGAAATAAAATCCCTCAACTGCAATGTATTGTGAGGCATTTGAAATAACAGCTTCCTTTTTCTGTATTCAAATATTAACACCCCAAGTGGTATGCTCTCAACTGCGGAAAGCGCTTTGTAACTCAGTTCTCAGTGCAGCATTAGGCCTCAGCTCAAGACCTGTCTCAACGCAGAGGTTGTGACCATTTAAAGAGGTAGGTACCAACATTTATAATTAAGCAGTCAACTCAATAAATTCATCTTTCCCCTTTTTAAATCATTTAAAAGAAATGAGGTGAAGTAGAAACATGAGATGAAAAAACTTAAGAGTGCTAAACACAAAAAGAAACCTATCTTTTCTTTTAAATTTCCCTTGGAAGAATGCCTAAACAGATTCAAAAGTTCACCCCAAAAACACATAAAATTTTAAAATGGTAAAGCACAAATAATAAGAATTGAGAATCACAGCTAGGACAAACAAAAATGAGCAAATACAAGCAAAGAAATAGTAAAATGCAAGAATTCAAAGTCATGACTAGGACAAATATAATGTGAGGCTTCTTGGAAGCCAATGGAAAAAGGGGAGTGTACTAATAAATAATGCTACATTTCCAGTCTCCTGCTTGATGGCACCAAGAATCCCGTCAAGTAGGTCTCATTTCCCTTCTAACTCTGGATTAGAGTGGAATGGATGCCAGTCTGCTGTTGACGGATGTGCTGACATCAGCAGCCAAGGACCACCCTCGCCCTTCACTTTACCTCACATTGCTGCAGCAACTGTACCATGGAGTCCCCCACAAACAGGACATCCGGCTCTTTGTCTTTGCAGTCCAGGACAAATCTGTTGTGCTGGTGTGAAGAAGAAAGAACAATCAGAAGCTGGCATTTCTTTCCCCGTGAGATTTCTTGGCTTAGTCAGAACAGTTGTCCGACCAGTTACTCTGTTATTAAACATTCTCTCTGGTCTGTCCGTAAAGCTGATTCCTCTCAACTGCAATTAACTGCTGGATCCTACCGAACTGATCATTCTCATGTGCTCAAGAAAATCGGAACACTGCAGAAACCGGAAGAGAAAAACACATTCCCTTTTTATTTTTTCTTAATAAAGCTTATCTTTTCCTCCAACTCTTATGAAGAACACTTCACACATATGAAAACCTGAAGTAACACAATGACTACCTGTACACACTCCACCTACATTCAACATTTTCCCATATTTGCTGTATCTCTGTGTGTTTGCTGAAATACTGATTCTTCACCTTTAAATATTCCACATGCTAGGACTTCCCCGGTGGTCCAGTGGTTAAGAATCTGTGCTCCCAATGCAGGGGTCCAGGTTCCATTTCTGTTCATGGAACTAGATTCCACATGCTGCAACTAAGAGCTCACATGCCACAGTGATGATTGAAGAACCCACACGCCACAACTAAGACCTGGCGCAGCTAAATACATTTTTTTAAAAAAATAAATATTTCACAAGCATCTCCTAAGCATAAAGGTAGTATACTGTAAAGCCACAGAACCACTATCAATACATCTAAGAAAATGAACAATAACCCCACAACTAATATTCAGTCTTTACAACGGTTCCAAGAATTGGATAAAGTATTTTATATGTATCTATTTTTTAAACTAGGATCCAATCAAAAGGCATGCATTTTATTAGAATGATTTTAATATGGTATTTGAAAATGTCTGCTAACCTCTCAAGGTGAGATGTTGGCAAACTAAGAATCAGGCTTTTTCAGTCTAATCCAAGTTTCTAGGCTTGGGTGACCTAGCCCAGGCATGCTTCTTAAGGTAAAAAGATTTTATTCATTGATGTTAAACGAAAGGACATAGTTTAAGTTGTTATATTCATCCCCGAAACAAATTAACACAATGCTTTAGCAGGTCTCTAACCCAGTTCTATAGAAAGGTCCAAATGCGGTTTCTTCTTCTCTATAGCTACATTCAATTCTTCTTCCCCTAGGAGAAGGTAATGGCACCCCACTCCAGTACTCTTGCCTGGAAAATCCCATGGACAGAGGACCCTGGTGGGCTGCAGTCCATGGGGTCACGAAGAGTCAGACACGACTGAGCAACTTCACTTTCACTTTTCACTTTCATGCATTGGAGAAGGAAATGGCAACCCACTCCAGTATTCTTGACTGGAGAATCCCAAATACGGCGGAGTCTGATGGGCTGCCGTCTATGGGGTCACACAGAGTCAGACACGACTTAAGTGACTTAGCAGTAGCGGTAGTAGGAATTAAAGTGGAGATGCTACTTAAGTATTTCTGCTGATAAAACAAGTGGAGATGACACTGGGCTGAAACTGAGATATTCCACTGCGACTGGTGAAAATACAAAAACATCTCTGGAAATAATTTGACAATTAAGACATCTCTTCTTAATTGGACAGGATTTGGGATAGCTTTTTCTTTTTTCTTGTGTAAATGATTTTTTTTTTGCATATGTGTATAGGTTCATGTCTTGTGTAAACAATTTTTTAAAAAATATATGTTGCCAAGGCAAGCACTTTAAAGTGGGTTTTTTTTTGGCTGTGCGGTGTGGTGGGATCTTAGATCCCCAACCAGTGTTCAATCATTTTTTAAAATTTACTATTATTTCAATAGTGTTTTTAAACTTAAGGGATAAGATAAGCAAGAATAAAACTTCAAGCTCACTGAGTAGTGCTCTTTCACATGTCATCTCTCTGTGGGTACTCAGGTATCAACTACTACTCAATACCAACAAAACAGCTCATGTTTAAAGAATACCATGGAATTTAAGCTCTGCTGTTCTAATTGTTTCAGTCCTTTACATTTTCTTTTTAAATAGTTGCAATGACCTTCGAAAAACAGAAAAGATCAAAGCAAAATACCTATAGCCCTACCTTCTTAACCAGTACCTATTAATGTTTTGGGGTATCTTTTCTCATCATTTTTTCACACATTCCCCATTCCTCCCCTGCCTTAAAATAGTTGAAACATATGCACATCTTCTTCTGGCAACACAGCTTTGAGGACAGAAAAAAACCTATGTGCAAATTCTAGCTTAACTACTATCTGGTCAGTGACCTTAAGCAAGTACATAACCCAAGTCTTCCACATCTGCTGACAATTCTCTTTTAGAGCTGTAAAGATGCGAGTTCCATAAAAGGGACCCAGCTTTTTGCTAGCACCCAATAGGCACTCAATAAATAGGGCCATTATAATTGCATATAATATATATTAAAAACATTTTTCTATGTGGCTACATGATTTCCATAATCATAATTTTTAAAAATTTTTATCACATAAATTAAAAGAAAAATATTCATTTACTTATTTGGCCAGGCCACACAGTTTGTGGGACTTTAGTTCCAGATCAGGGATTGAATCCAGGCCCTTTGCAGTGAGAGCATGGAGTCCTAACCACTGAACCGCCAGGGAATTCCCTATAACCATAGTTTCTAACACTACTTAATATCCTACTGACGCATCCAGTGAGACATGCATATTTTTTTTTTAGCTCTTTTCCTAATGAAAGATTTGCCAGGAACCTCCTATTGACTGAGATGAAGAAATTTACATGTGTGTTTTTTTTTTACATATTGGTAAGTTTTAGGTCAAAGATTAACACTTTTATGGATCTTGGAGATATTTCCAAATTCTTAACAGAATGGCCACTGGCTGTATCTATACTGACTCCAGCATGTATAAGAACTCATTTTACCTCAGTCCCACCTGTACTGGTCATTAATATGTCCCCCTCCCTCCTTCTTCTCCTCATTGTTTTAATCTGTGCCTTCTGGAAACAAAAAGTTAAACAGTTCTTGTCAGGCTCATTGAGATATTTATCTAGTATATCTGAGGATATTTTTACTGATGATACAACAAAAATATCAGCGTGTCATCTGTAATATTTATTGAAAATACTTTTGTCAGTCTGCTGCTAAGCCTTCTTTAGCTGGTTACTGTTTTGATATGATTTGCTATTAAATTTGTCTACAGTCAAGTCTTTTAGTATCACCCCCCCAAAAACACTTTTTACTATGGAAAATGTCAAGCGTACAGGAAAGCAGAGAGGACAATACAATGGGTCTCCATATATCCATCACCAATTACAGCAATCATCTAACTATGGCCATTATTAATTCAACATTTCAGAAACTACTGCCCCACCTCATTCTCAAGTTACTTTGAAGCAAACCAAGGATGGAGCATTTCATGTATAAAAATTTCAATATGTAACTCTTAAAAGATTAAAAAAATTCACTAACAAAATACCAGTTCTACTCTTCTAAAATCAATAGCAATTCTTTAGTATCAACAAATAACTAATGTTCAAACTCAATGTAACAAAATTTCATGTTTTTTAAAATCAGGGTCCAGACAATTTGTCTCCTAAAATCCCTTTTAATGTACAGGTTCCACCTCCCTCAGTCACCACCTTCCGAACTATTTTTTAAGGAATATGACTGTCTAACCTATAGAATCTTAGGTCATAATCTAATCTCCATAGTCTGGACTCTGTTGACTGCATTCCTGTGGTGGTGGAGGACATGTTCACTGGTTCCAGCTACTTCTAAATATGTGGTACTTAAGTCTAGATTAAGGATGGATAGTTTGGCAATACTCCATGAGTATCACTTTAATACTTGTTTTAATCATTATTTTTTAAAAATGTTTTGTTTTGAAATAATTTTAGATCTACAGAAGATTTGCAATGATTGTACAGTATCTGTACATATGCATGGCACATCTGTCAAACATAAGACATTTACATTAGGGAATACTAGCAACCAAAATAAACTGCACTCACACCTCACTAATTTTTCCACTAATGCCCATTTCCTGAATCAATCTGGGATATTACACTGAATTTAATCTCATATCTCTTTTAGTCTATTCCAATATGGGACAGTCTCTTGATTTTTCCTTTTCTTTCATAAGCTCAACACATTCAGCTGTGCGCAGGTGTTCTGCAGATGGTCCTTCAATTTGGGTCTGTCTGATGTCTTCCCATAAACAGACTGAGGTTATGGATTTTTGCGGAATACGACGACAGAGGTAATTGCCCCTGTTTATCATATCAGTGGGTACATGATACCAACATGACCTACTGCTGGTGATGTGAACACTGATCACTTAGGTAAGGTGGTGTTTGCCAGTTATCTCCACTATCAAGCCACTATTTTCTGTTCCAGACTCTGTTAGAAGTAAAACACTAAATTCAGCACCAGTTCCTAGAGGGAAGGGTATCAAAAAATGTGCAGTCATATGTTAAAGCTACCAAAGTAATCTACAAGGAGATACTAAGCAAATATATTGTTTCTCCTGAAAGCTGTGTCACTAATGTTAGGATTCCTCAGTGGATCTTGCCTACAGTACTGCAGTGTCCTATCCATGGTTTTCTTTTTCCTCCTTCCTTCTATATTTATTTAAAATATTCTGTAAAGAAGGTTTTTGCCCTCCTATTTATTCATCCATTCATTTATTTACAGGGAATGGATTAATGAACACTCATTCTTAGTTATAAGCCAATATTATCGATTATTATTTTGCTCAGATTGTCCAGCACTGCAGTTTGGGTGCTCTTTCCGGCCCGCTGCAGGTGGTCAGAGTTACTGTCATCAATGAGAGAAACCAATGCTGTGTGTATTCTACGTGCTGCACTGGGGACCCATCACTTCAGTGGCATTTCTACTGGCCATCTTTTTTTTTCATCCCCCTTCCCTTTTCTTTCTCGAGTAGTTCCTTGTTTTCTTTCACTGTAAGATGTTCCAGGCCCATCTTTTTATTTTCTTTGCCTCGGCTATATAAATCAATGATTTCTCCAAAGAGCCCTGGTTCCTTTCGCTGGAGAACTGTATTTAAAAGCCAAGATCTAGGTGCACAATATATTTTACTACAAATTAGTCCTTTCATATTATACAAGCTTTTTAAAACAAGTTAAAGTCATGTTCTTCTTTCATTTGACTATCTTTTTTCCCAGTCAGTGCTAATTATTTAACGTCTGCTAAATTTATGCCAGAAACTACACACACAAAAAATAAATTAATAAATCTAGCTTTATTACTATTTTTCAGTAAACTTATAAATGACCTAAGTGCCCATCAATGAGAAAATGAATAACCCACTGTGGTATTTTCACATAAAGTGACAAAATACTAAAGAGAAAAAAAAATATATCAATTATAGCTATACTTTTAACCTGTATGATATACTGCAGAAAAAACACATTCAGAAAGATAATGAAAGATAAATAGGAAGATACTGTTTACATAGTTTAAAAACATGCAAATATACTAAATACACTGTTTAGAGATTATATATGTAGTATTTAAATACATGAAAAAAATTTAGGATACTGGGGAAGTAGGAAAGAGAAAGAAATGTGATCAATGTGGCATATATGGGGAACACAATTCTTTCAGCAATGCTGTAGATTTTTAGAGTGAGAAGCAAACACACAGATGCTCAGAATATTTCATAAAACCTTTTTTAAAAAAAAAATTGTATGTATTTATTTGGCTAAACTGGGTCTTAGTTGCAGCATGGGGGATCTAGTTCCCTGACCAGGGGTCAAACCTAAGTCCCCTGCTTTGGGAGCACAAAGTCTTAACTACTGGACCACCAGGGAAGTCCCCGTATACTTTCTGAAAGACATAAACAAATGAGAACGATTAAGAAAGAACCACCAAGCAATTGATACATGGAAGAACACTCAAAATAAAAAGCTACCACTCAAAATGTAATAGCTAAAGGCTGATTTTTAAGCCCAAGAAGACAAAACCAGAAAGCAAATACAACTATGAGGAGTACAAAAACAATCATGGAATACTAAAACAGGAAACTCTGCAGACTTCAGATCATACAGAACTTGTTAGTTCAAAAGGTAATATGGTTCAAAACAGATAAAGTGGTAACACTTTATTAAAAAAAAAGTGCTGAAAAAAACCCAGTGGGACCAAAAAAAAAGGGGAAAAAAACCCCGAAAACAAAATAATAGGACATGTTAAGAAGGCAACGGCACCAGAGATTGAAGGGATTCCCACTTGCTAAACCTGGGACAACCTGACTCTCAAAATTACAGTGGATTATAACCCACTTGAATAAAGTAGGAACCTGCGAATCTGTATTGTAACAAATTAGGACTGGTTTAGGGCAACACTATTTTAACCAAGTGATCGAAGTCAGTACCACCAATGAGACAAACCACTGTCAAAATGCCTTCTATGTGATGCACGGAAGACTAATTCCCTGATATTCCTGCCAAAAATGTATAATCTGAACCCTGATTACGAGAAAAGAAGACAAACTCAAACTGAGGGACACACCACAAAATAAACAGCCTATACAAATGGTCAAGCCATGAAAAACAAAGGCTAAGAAACGTTTCTGATTAAAGGAGAATAAAGAGATATATGACAACCAAACGCAATGTGCGATCCAAGACTGGGAAGAAAACTGATATAAACAACAGACAACTGAAGAAATCTGAATATGGTCTCTGCATTAGGTTAACAGTATGGTGGTTTAGTCGCTAAGTCGTGTTCGACTCTTACAACCCCATGGACTATAGCCCGCCAGGCTCCTCTGTCCATGGGATTCTCCAGGCAAGAATATTGTAGTGGGTTGCTATTTCCTTCTCCAGAGGTAAGAGTATCCTGTCAGTGTAAAATTTCCTGATTTTAATAACCATACTGCAGTTATGTGAGAGAATGTTCTTTTTCTTAGAAAACACTCAAATATTTAAGGGTAAAGAAGCATCATGAAGACTGCAACACAGTTTCAAATGATTGAGAAAAAATAGTAAGTTGGTAAATAGTATAAACAGATACAGACAGAATAATTATGCAGATACAGCAAAATGTTAACAAGTGGCAAATCTAGACGAAGGATATAAGAAGTTCTTTCTAAACTGTTTGTAATACTTGTTGCATAGTTATGAACTTACTTTGAAATTTAAAAAAGCTTAAAAAAAATAGAAACCTCGCTATCTACTAAAATTAACAAAGGGCAATGAACATGCTTTAAAATATTCCTCAGTTCCAACATCACATGGTGATTAGAATGATATCTCTAACATAAAATTTTTATTTACAGTAATCAGTTCTTGTTGACCATTAAAAACACCCTTTTGTAGCTTTGGTCAAGGCTCTAAAAATCGAAGAGATTCGCCCTTGTGAATAACAACATGTGCACCTCCTTTACCTGAGACATCCATCTGTCGTCTCCTTGAATATCTTCTGCTGCATGTGGAATGGCTGCTGGGTTTGAGTCTCCTTGGCTCATTCTACACCTGAGGGAAAAAAGGTCTATGTCATGTTTTGTTCACTGACAGGAATCTCTGTTACCGCTTACTTAAATACCACGTCAGGTTTTAAATAAGAATTAAATAAATTTCATTGTGGTTTTGCCTAGAAACGATGCAACTGGAGTTTATTTCCAGCAGATGAGTTCCAGGACATGACTGCACAAGTTCCATAAATATTCCAGCACTACTAGACTTCCAGACAGATTTGAATAACATTCAGGAACAGTGCATTACACTTTAAAAGTCTGCTCCAAGTATATACCTTACACTTACATTCACTTTTCATGAATACATGTTATTGTAACAACCAAATGATGAGGAGTTAAACTCTTATGGTTCAAAGATATCTTACATAAATATATTAGATATCTATATTATTATAGAAATATAATAACATATCTATATCAGTTCAGTTGCTCAGTCGTGTCCAACTCTTTGCGACCCCATGAACTGCAGCACGCCAGGCCTCCCTGTCCATCACCAACTCCCAGAGTACATCCAAACCCATGTCCATTGAATCGGTGATGCCATCCAACCATCTCATCTTCTGTCGTCCCCTTCTCCTCCTGCCCTCAATCCTTCCCAGCATCAGAGTCTTTTCCAATGAGTCAACTCTTTGCATGAGGTGGCCAAAGTACTGGAGTTTCAGCTTTAGCATCAGTCCTTCCAATGAACACCAAGGACTGATCTTCTTTAGGATGGACTGCTTGGATCTCCTTGCAATCCAAGGGACTCTCAAGAGTCTTCTCCAACACCACCATTCAAAACCATCAATTCTTCAGCAATCAGCATTTTAACAGTCCAACTTTCACATCCATACATGACCACAGGAAAAACCATAGCCTTGACTAGACAGAACTTTGTTGACAAAGCAACGTCTCTGCTTTTGAATATGCTATCTAAGTTGGTCATAACTTTCCTTCCAAGGAGTAAGTGTCTTTTAATTTTATGGCAGCAATCACCATCTGCAATGATTTTGGAGCCCAGAAAAATAAAGACAGCCACTGTTTCCACTGTTTCCCCATCTATTTGCCACGAAGTGATGGCCACGGATGCCATGATCTTAGTTTTCTGAATGTTGAGATTTAAGCCAACTTTTTCACTCTCCTCTTTCACTTTCATCAAGAGTTCCTCTTCACTTTCTGCCATAAGGGTGGTGTCATCTGCATATCTGAGGTTGTTGATATTTCTCCCAGCAATCTTGATTCCAGCTTGTGCTGCTTCCAGCCCAGCGTTTCTCATGATGTACTCTGCATCTAAGTTAAATAAGCAGGGTGACAATATACAGCCTTGACGTACTCCTTTTCCTATTTGGAACCAGTCTGTTGTTCCATGTCCAGTTCTAACTGTTGCTTCTTGACCTGCATACAGGTTTCTCAAGAGGCAGGTCAGGTGGTCTGGTATTCTCATCTCTTTCAGGATTTTCCACAGTTTATTGTGATCCACACAAAGGCTTTGGCATAGTCAAGAAAGCAGAAATAGATGTCTTTCTGGAACTCTCTTGCTTTTTCGATGATCCAGCGGACGTTGGCAATTTGATCTCTGCTTCCTCTGCCTTTTCTAAAACTAGCTTGAACATCTGGAAGTTCACGGTTCACGTATTGCTGAAGCCTGGCTTGGAGAATTTTGAGCATTACTTTACTAGCATGTGAGATGAGTGCAGTTGTGCACTGTAGTTTGAGCATTCTTTGGCATTGCCTTTCTTTGGGATTGGAATGAAAATTGATCTTTTCCAGTCCTGTGGCCACTGCTGAGTTTTCCAAATTTGCTGGCATATTGAGTGTAGCACTTTCACAGCATCATCTTTTAGAATCTGAAATAGCTCAACTGAAATTCCATCACCTCCACTAGCTTTGTTCATAGTGATGCTTTCTAAGGCCAACTTGACTTCACATTCCAGGATGTCTGGCTCTAGGTGAGTGATCACACCATCGTGATTATCTAGGTCATGAAGATCTTTTTTGTATTCTTCTGTGTATTCTTGCCACCTCTTCTTAATATCTTCTGCTTCTGTTAGGTCCATACCATTTCTGTCCTTTATCGAGCCCATCTTTGCATGAAATGTTCCCTTGGTGTCTTTAATTTTCTTGAAGAGATCTCTAGTCTTTCCCATTCTATTGTTTTCCTCTATTTCTCTGCACTGATCACTGAGGAAGGCTTTCTTATCTCTCTTGCTATTCTTTGGAACTTTGCATTCAGATGCTTATATCTTTCCTTTTCTCCTTTGCTTTTCACTTCTCTTCTTTTCACAGCTATTTGTAAGGCCTCCTCAGACAGCCATTTTGCTTTTTTGCATTTCTTTTTCTTGGGGATGGTCTTGATTCCTATCTCCTGTACAATGTCATGAACCTCCGTCCATAGTTCATCAGGCACTCAGTCTATCAGATCTAGTCCCTTAAATCTATTTCTCACTTCCACTGTATAGTCATAAAGGATTTGATTTAGGTCATACCTGAATGGTCTAGTGGTTTTCCATACTTTCTTCAATTTCAGTTTGAAGTTGGCAATAAGGAGTTCATGATCTGAGCCACAGTCAGCTCCTGGTCTTGTTTTTGCTGACGGTATAGAGCTTCTCCATCTTTGGCTGCAAAGAATATAATCAATCTGATTTCGGTGTTGACCATCTGGTGACGTCCATGTGTAGAGTCTTCTCTTGTGTTGTTGGAAGAGGGTGTTTGCTATGACCAGTGAGTTCTCTTGGCAGAACTCTATTAGCCTTTGCCCTGCTTCATTCTGTACTCCAAGGCCAAATGTGCCTGTTACTCCAGGTGTTTCTTACTTCCTACCTTTGCATTCCAGTCCCCTATTATGAAAAGGACATCTTTTTTGGGTGTTAGTTCTAGATGATCTTATAGGTCTTCATAGAACCGTTCAACTTCAGCTTCTTCAGCATTACTGGTTGGGGCATAGACTTGGATTACCCTGATATTGAATGGTTTGCCTTGGAAACAAATAAGAGATCATTCTGTTGTTTTTGAGATTGCATCCAAGTACTACATTTTGGAATCTTTTGTTGACCATGATGGCTACTCCATTCCTTCTAAGAGATTCCTGCCCACAGTAGTAGATACAATGGTCATCTGAGTTAAGTTCACCCATTTCAGTCCATCTTAGTTCAATGATTCCTAGAATGTTGATGTTCACTCTTGCCATCTCCTGTTTGACCACTTCCAATTTGCCTTGATTCATGGACCTACCATTCCAGGTTCCTATGCAATATTGCTGTTTACAGCATCGAACCTTGCTTCTATCACCAGTCCCATCCACAACTGGGTGTTGTTTTGCTTTGGCTCCATCCCTTCATTCTTTCTGGAGTTATTTCTCCACTGATCTCCAGTAGCATACTGGGCACCTACCGACCTGCAGAGTTCATCTGTCAGTGTCCTATCTTTTTGCCTTTTCATACTGTTCGTGAGGTTCTTAAGGCAAGAATACTGAAGCGGTTTGCCATTCCCTTCTCCAGTGGACCACATATCTATATAATAATATATATATTAATTTCTAGATATCTATATTAGAGGACTAGAGTCATACACTTAAGAATTAATACAGCAATGATTAGAATCCACTGATTACTAAACAGCTTATAATATACTATACTATATAATCTGTGGTACAGTATATACCTGTACCACAGATTATAATAAAATTAGTTGTGGGCTTTGGCACTGATTTTTGACAAATGTTTACTAGGTACTTTTATTTTTGACAGGTCTCCACTGATAAAATGTGATTAACGATGAGCCTAAGTATGACATCTGATAGTAGAGGAGACCCTGGAGGAGGGCATGCCAACCCACTTCAGTGTTCTTGCCTGGAGAATCCCACGGACCCAGGAACCTGGCGGGTTACAGTCCACAGGGTCACAAAGTCAGACATGACCGAAGCGACTTAGCACCGCACAGCACAGTGCAGAAGAACGAGTAAGTGAAATTCAGAAAAATCAGAAATGCTGCTCTTCAAGAAAGACAGGTAAGAAACCAGATTGTTTTCAACCAACTCTGGAGAATATATAATACATACTAGAGACATTCGGAGAAGGCAATGGCACCCCACTCCAGTACTCTTGCCTGGAAAATCCCGTGGACGGCGGAGCCTGGTGGGCTGCAGTCCATGGGATCGCAGAGTCGGACACAACGGAGCGACTTCACTTTCACTTTTCACTTTCATGCATTGGAGAAGGAAATGGCAACCCACTTCAGTGTTCTTGCCTGGAGAATCCCAGGGACAAGGGAGCCTGGTAGGCTGCCGTCTATGGGGTCGCACAGAGTTGGACATGACTGAAGCGACTTAGCAGTAGCAGCAGAAACATTAGGCTCAAGAGGTCTTTGGGCAAATGCAAAGGATGATGAAAGAGAAAAGGCTGGGTTTTGTGGCTTACAGAAAAAGAGGTCATACTCTCTATTTCCTTCCTTTGCATCCTCAAATAAAACTAAAATGTCTCAGAAAGAGGACTGTGTTACAGCTTTTCAGTAAGTATTCACTGAGCAAATAAAATGCACTGGATTGCCAAGGTAGCAGCTTTTGAGGATCAGAAAGTAATAAGCCCTAAACATGAAAGCAAACTTTCATTCATAAAAAAGAAATTATAGAAGCAAACAATTTTAACACTAATTATGCAACCAAACTCGCTCAGCTCTAAATGACCCTAGGTCTAAAAACAACTGGGCTCAGGGTTTAGCCCATATCTGACTAAAGATGTAAGATATCATTCACAACCTGTGTTTCTTCAGATTACTAAACTATGCAACTACTGAAAACAGCAGAAAGACTAGTATCAACGCTACGCTTTCTACATACCACCTGCGATCCTCACAAAAGTACTGCAAGATGAAAATGAGGATCAGATAATTTAGGTAATTTGTGCAGTAAGTAACTGAAAAGAGGTTTGCCTGACCCCAATTACATCATATCTGGCCCACTGATCAAAAACCAGTTCATGCTGACTCCCTAAAGGGAACCTGTATCATTTCAACAATAAGGAAGAACTACAAGATGAACCTGTATAGATCTAATCAGACTATGACATCTGTTTGGGGGTTTCACTGCCTAAGAAAAGTATGGAAAAATTAAAATACATTAAAAAAAAAAGATTACAAGGCTAAAACAAACAGCTATATAAAAATGTTTATTTTTGAGGTTCTCCTGTTTTTAACCAACAAAACATTTTAAACCTTCCATATTCATTTCTTGGGGGCGAGGGGGAGTCTACCTTCAATTCTTGGTTTAAGTGTGGCTATTCAAGTGAAATCTGATATGGCACTCAATAACTGTTTTAATTTTAAAAGTAACTATTTCCTGCTAGTCAAAAAGCACTACTGCTCTTGAGACTGACAAGGAGCAATCTCATTTTCTAGACTTCAAAACTGGATACAGAGGACTCCCCTAGTGGTACAGTGGATAAGTGTCTGCCTGCTAATGCAGGGGACACAGGTTCGATCTGTGGTTCACAAAGATTCCAAATGCTTCGGAGCAACTAAGCCCATGCACCACTACTCCTGGAGTCTGAGCACTCTAGGGCCCATGGGCCACAGCTACTGAGCCTTTGTGCTGCAACCACTGAAGCCTGTGTGTTTAGAGCCTGTGCTCCACAGCAGAAGCCCATGCACTGCAACAGAGTAGCCCTGCAGCTGGAGAAAGCCTGCACGCAGCAATGAAGGCCAAGTGCAACCAAAATTAAATAAGTTTAAAAATCAGATATGCATTTATTCTTTAAATACAATGCAAAGAAATACATAGCAACAAAACAGCTCCATTTTCCACTCACTCACGGAAAAAGTCTATTGCCCAGCTTTTAATATAGATTAAAACGCCCAACTATTTCTCATTTATTTCCCCACCTGGAGCATGTTAGGTGTTTCTGACGCAAAACTTAACTGACACAGGGTTAACTGAGAGATCACTACTAAAATGGAGAAAAATAATTTGTTCTACTTGAATGGGAAAGACTAAAAATCTCTTCAAGAAAACTAGAGATACCAGGGGAACATTTCATGCAAAGATAGGCACAATAAAGGACAGAAACAGTAAGGACCTAACAAAAGCAGAAGATATTAAGACATGGCAAGAATACCCAGAACTATACAAAAAAGGTCTTAATAACTTGGATAACCACAAAGGTTTGGCCACTAACCTATAGCCAAATATCCTTGAATGTAAAGTCAAGTGGGCCTTAGGAAGCATTATTTCGAACAAAGCTAGTGGAGGTGATGGAATTCCAACTGAGCTATTTCAAATCCTAAACATATGGAAAAGCAGAGACATTACTTTGCCAACTAAGGTCCGTCTAGTCAAGGCTATGTTTTTTTTCCAGTGGTCATGTATGGATGTGAGAGTTGGACTGTAAAGAAGGCTGAGCGCCAAAGAATTGATGCTTTTGAACTGTGGAGTTGGAGAAGACTCTTGAGAGTCCCTTGGACTGCAAGGAGATCCAACCAGTCCATTCTGAAGGAGAGCAGCCCTGGGATTTCTTTGGAAGGAATGATGCTAAAGCTGAAACTCCAGTATTTTGGCCACCTCATGCGAAGAGTTGACTCACCGGAAAAGACTCTGATGCTGGGAGGGATTGGGGGCAGAAGGAGAAGGGGACGACAGAGGATGAGATGGCTGGATGGCATCACTGACTCGATGGACGTGAGTCTGAGTGAACTCCAGGAGTTGGTGATGGACAAGGAGGCCTGGCGTGCTGCAATTCATGGGGTCGCAAAGAGTCGGACATGACTGAGCGACTGAACTGAAAAGATGATGCTGTGAAAGAGCTGCATTCAATATGCCAGCAAATCTGAAAAACTCAGCAGTGGCCACAGGACTGGAAAAGGTCAGTTTTCATTACAATCCCAAAGAAAGGCAATGCCAAAGAATGTTCAAGCTACCATCCAATTGTGCTCATTTCACATGCTAGCAAGGTAATGATCAAAATCCTTCAAGTTAGGCTTCAACAGTTCATGAACTGAGAACTTCCAGATGTACAAGCTGGATTTAGAAAAGGCAGAAGAACCAGAGATCAAATTGCCAACATTCGTTTGGATAATAAAAAAAGCAAGAGAATTCCAGAAAAACATCTACTTCTGCTTCAATGACTATGCTAAAGCCTTTAACTGTGTGGATCACAACAAACTGTGGATAAGTCTAAAGAGATGGGAATACCAGACCACCTTACCTGTCTGCTGAGAAATCTATATGCAGGTCAAGAAGCAACAGTTAGAACAGGAAGTAGAACAATGGACTGATTCAAAATTGGGAAAGGAGTACATCAAGGCTATATATTATCATCCTGCTTATTTAACTTATATGCCAAGTACATCATGTGAAATGTCAGGCTGGATGAATCACAAGCTGGAATCAAGGTTGCCTGGACAAATATCAACAACCTCAGATGTGCAGATGATACCACCCTTATGGCAGAAAGTGAAGAAGAAAGAACCAAAGAGCTTCTTGATGAAAGTGAAAGAGGAGAGTGAAAAAGCTGGCTTGAACCTCAGCATTCAAAAAACTAAGATCATGGCATCCAGTCCCACCACTTCAAGTCAAATAGATGGGGAAACAGTGATGACAGACTTTATTGTGTTGGTCGCCAAAATCACTGTGGACAGTGACTGCAGCCAGGAAATTAAAAGATACTTGCTTCTTGGAAGAAAAGCTATGACAAACCTAGAGAGCATGTTAAAAAGCAGAGGCATCACTTTGCCAACAAAGGTCCATATAGTCAAAGCTATGGTTTTCCCAGTAGTCATGCATGGATGTGAGAGTTGGACCATAAAGAAGGTTGAGTGCAGAAGAACTGATGCTTTTGAATTGTGGTGCTGGAGAAGACTCGAGAGTCTTTCGGACTGCAAGGAGGTCAAACCAGTCAATCCTAAAGGAAATTAACCCTGAATATTTGTTGGAGGGACTGACACTGAAGCTCCAATACTTTGGTCACCTTTTGTGAAGGGCCGATTCACTGGAAAAGACCCTGATGCTGGGAAAGACTGAGGACAACAGGAGAAAGGGGTGGCAGAGGCTGAGATGGTTAGACAGTATCACAGCTTCAACTGACTTGAGTTTGAGCAAACTCTGGGAGATAATAAAGGACAGGGAATCTTGGTGTGCTGCAGGTTCACAGGGATGCAGTCAGACACAATTTAGCAACTGAACAAGAGCAAACACTCTATGATTACATAATTGAAACCATTTTCCTAGCGATCGTTAAAAGAACTGTGCATATGAGGTGCCTCCCTAATAAAACATATCCAAATACATCCCTCATCACTTAAAAACACAATGCAGACACTTCAACTACATTTCAGTTCTTGGGATACCATGTTCAGATCTTGTCAAAACCTAAGAAGAATGTTTTTGACAAACCAGAAGGTGTCTCAAGGAAAGGAGCCAAGGAGAAATTTAAAAACCATCATATCAGAAATAGTTGAAAGAAATAGGTACATTCCTAATCTGTAGAAAAACTGGTTGGGGAAGAGGAGATCACAAGACAAATGGCTGTCAAAGTACTTGAAGATTACTAGGAAGGGACTTAAGGCTTATTCTACAGTGTCTCCAAATAGGAAGACAAGGCCAGTGGATATCGTGTACAGAGACAAATTTCTAACACACAGAACTGCAAATGACCATCTGTCTCTCAAAGCAGATTCCTCCAAAGGCAACTCAGAGATGAGGTGAACATCTATTAGAAAAGCATAAAGAGAACTAAACCATATGAGTAAAGACTGGCCCAGATTAGTGGGGTCCCAACATTTTTTTAATGTTTTAGAAACTTTTTGAAATGCTCCTTAATATATGTATAGTTATAAATCAGTTGTGAATTGCTGTTAACCTGTATTAAATATTACTAAAGGTAATAAAAACTTCATTCCTAAAAAATGCATGTATAAAGAGATTCTAAATTTTTTCCTATACTCTAATGGATCACCTTATGCAACCCAGGGTAGTGCATGAGGTATTCTGAAAGCTGTAATTAGTAACAACAGAAAAAAACACCAGGAGAGGGATCTGACTCCCATCTCACCTCACTGATTCGTAATTAACTGCCCTCACGCAACAAGCCATTAGCTTCTGTGATCACAAACAGCAAGTTCAGTTACAAAAACCCAGCAGAATGCAGACAAAGGTCCGAGGAAATTAACTTATAAGTAGACTCTATTCCAGGCAAACTTTAACTGTCCATTAAAATGAGTTCTCTGGGAAGATGAGGAGACTTGCACAGCATTTCCCAATTTTCCGACTTCTCTACCTAACTCAGACTATGAAAATATAGTACCAGAATTTCCAAATGCTTGTACCAGAATGGTGTAGTGTGTCTAGTTCCAACAACAAAGAATTACAAACCCTCAAGCTGAGCTGGATGCTTCTTGAGTCAGGAAACAGATGGAGAGGGAAAGTCGCACTAAGAATTTAAAAAGATTTAGAATGTTTCCACTCTGACCTAAGGCTCCTCATTTTCAGAGAGAGCTGGCATGCTTTCTCTAAAGGAGAAGAACAGGCCTCATCCGTAGTACCCTGCCTCAGTGGACTGGTGGATGGGTCCTCGGGTTTCAGCACATCCATAATTTATTATCAAATGCCCAAGCCAACACATTAAAGCAAGATGATTTCATACTCCTTCCCTGCTCCCCCACAAGGAGGCAACCTTTATATCAGAACAATGTGCCCAGGAGAAGAATCTAAAGACACAAGGCATATCCCAGGCAAGGCATATTGGAATGCTCAGGGACAATACCCATGTTCTCTCCACACCTTTACCACTTCCCCGACATCAACCCCCCTCCCTCATCGTACCCCTCATTTAAGGCTGAACGAAATGAGATCTCATGGTGGGTCCAGGCGGTCTTCCCTTTCTCCGTGGGTAAGCTCTAAAAACAGGCCGAAGCTTCATGTGTTTGGTTTCCTCAATGTCCTCAATGTTTGTATACACATTATGAAAAGCAACGCTGGCTTGGGAGTCATGGAAAGCAAAACAGTGAGTCACTGTGCAACGGGTACATCACAAACCTGAAGGCCAGAAGATCCTGATCTGGTACATGGACCCGGACCAGCTAAAAAGCATCTAAGAAAACCTGTCCACCAATAGGTTTACCTAAGTTGGTTGACCTTGGGCAAATCACCAGCCTCGCTGGGCCTCATCTTTAAAATGAGGGGATGATGGACTGGGCAGCCCTCCAAGAAATAAGCTCTTCTGAGTCGTAGCACTCTATTTTTTAATATATTAGAGAAGGCAACGAAGAAGTTTCTGCACAGTTGAAATTTCTCAAAAAAAGGTCTGGGGGTAAAAAAGTGGTCCGTCTAAAAGCAAGAGCAACTGGTCTGGGTCCGCGCCAATGGCCTCTCAGACATAGGAAAGGGGAGAAAAGGGTCAGAGATTCAACCTCGGGGACGGAGGGAAAGGCTGAGGCCAAGACCCCGGGGCCGAAGTGTGGCTGGAAACGGGGCTGGCGGCGGCGAGCCCGGAGAGCGGCGGAGGACGCAGGGCGGCATTCTCCGGGGGCCGGTCAGGGCCCGGTCGGGCGGCGCGCCCCGCCACGGGTCTCGGCCGCGGGAAGCGACGGGGAGGCGGGGCGGCCGAGGAAGCGGCAGGCCTGGGGGTGGGGCGCTGGGGCAGGGCTCCGATGAGCGCGGCGAGCGGCCCGGAGGCCCGGGGACCGGGGCCGGCTGGAGGGCGGCCGGCGAACCGCCGCCGGGCCCACCGAGACTGCGCGTGCGCGCGAGGGCCCCCGAGGGTCGCGGGCGGAGGGGGAGGCGCGGGGGGGGAGGGGCCCGGCGGGGTGGGGGAGGGGACGCGAGGTCGGGGCCTCGCACAATAACAAACCGCAGCCCTTTCCGACCCCCGCCTCTCAGCCGCCCGTTTCCCGCTCCTCGAGATGCACTCACTCAGGCACAGGGTCCGTGCGGAACCCCAGCGGCTGCGGCGTCGGCGGGTGGCGCGTCTGTCGCTCGCTCAGTCCGGGCGGCCCCACTCCGGCGCGTCCCTCCTCCGGCCCCAGCACCCGGCTGCAGCGCCCCCACTTCCGGTTCCCCTGCCACTCAGGCAAATGGCTTCCGGAAGTCCCGCCCCATCCTGCCCGGCCTTTGCTTGCCTCTGCCCGCTTTCCCTTTCTGCGGGCGCTTGGTGCTAGCCCCCAGGTGTCCTGCGGGGCCCCTCCGAGTTTCCCGCTTTGTTCTCTATCCTGCCCTTATTTTGCATGTAGTCTGCGAGACTTGGGCCTCTATCTTTCCTTCCTCTGCATCCCTCAATCCTGCTTTCATATCACCGCAGCGTGGAGATGGCATTCAGGACAATGTGCGGTGACCTCACGCTGACGCCATTCCCTTCCAACCCCGCCAACCTGGCTTCCTTCTCCACCCCGTGGAATAAACCAGATTGCTGCCAGAGGGAGGGAAATAGGGCCCCGAGGTTAATGAGGCAAGTGCCTCACATTCATGGGTAGAATTTCTGTTTCTATGATGAATGTACGGATTTTAGATGACCGCCTCTTAAGCTATTACCATAGCAGGGGTATGGAGAGCCAGAGTCTTTTTCTTTTAGAGATCCATGCAGTTTCAGGGAAGACTTGTCTGTGTGTGTGTGTGTGTGTGTGTGTGTGTGTGTGCGCGCGCGCCGCGGCGGCACGCGCACACACGTACAGTCAATATGGAAAGACCTGTGCTGAATGCTATATAAATGCGGGATCTGTAACAGCAAAGAGGTGGGGCAAAAGATGAACGCAGGCTATAGTTAGGAAAACGTTTGGTTGAGCAACATCCAGAGCTGGCCCTTTAAAAATGAATGGGATCCATTCAGACCCTTATCTGTATTGGCAGAGCCTTCTAGAACTCTGAAAATGATCAGGGGGCTTGTTTTTGCAGACAAAACCTGTTAAGGGTTGCTGTGAAAATCTGGAAGCCTAAAGTTTCAAGGTATATCAAATTATTTTTCAGATGACCTGTGCTGTCAAGTTATCAGGCATATAGAATCCAGAATAATTTGTCCTATAAAACGCTAACTTACCTTAGAATTCTCTTGCAGATGTTCACACACTATATAGCACACCACTAGGTAAATTGTTGATTTAAATGTTTTATTGAAAAGAATTTGTGTTTGGGGAACTCAAATGATGGTGTCATGGTAGAATAGAAAAAGGAGCCCAAGATGGCAGACCACCGGGTCTGGTGGGGTGGGGGGTTGGGGTGAGTCCACCAAAGGGGAAGTGGAGGACCAGAGCCAGAACCTCCGGTCCTGGGCGTGACTAGTGAGGCTCCAAGACGAGGAGACAGCATAAAAAGGGAAGCCAAGAGGAATAGAACTTTTTCAGGGTCTGCCCTCTCTTGGGTCCTGGGAGCTTACTGCTCGTTTCCCGCTTGAGCTGCAACAGTTGTAGCTAGTTTCTTAGGAATACTGCCTGCTTAATAAAATCTGATCTCTTTGACCTATACAGGTGGCTGGTCATTGCAAATCTTTGCTATGTGAAGACAAGAACCAAGGGAGAGGGGTATACCAATCTGATAACGGTATAAAAAGCAATCTGGAAATGTATTGATAACAGAAGACAGAGCTTGGATTATTCTCCAGGGATAAATCCATGGAATCCTGAATTTCCTCAATTTTAACACTCAACACACTATAATGTAATTACTACTTTAATATAATGTCTTCCCTGCTATATTCTAAGCTCCGAGGCAGCAGAGACTTTGGATTCCCAGTACCTGGCATGATGCCCAGTGAATAGCAGATACTTATTAAATGTGGCTCAACCAGGAATAAATGATCAAGGGTTGAATTTGTGCCTATGTGATAGCTATGACCTATCTGTGCATTTTCTTGTTTTCAACTTTTTAATTAAGAAATACAAACAAGGGAAGTGTGCCCCCAGGGAACACTAGTTAAACTAGCCTCTGGAAATATTTGAAGACCTCTATGGCTCGGACAAGCTTCCCATCTGTCAATAGTAGTAAAGAACCTGCCTGGCAATGCAGAAGACATAAGAGATGCAGGTTGGATCGCTGGGTCAGGAAGATCTCTTGGAAGAGGGCATGGCAACCCACTCACGTATACTTGCCTGGGAAGTCCCATGAACAGGGGAGCCTGGCCGGCTACAGTTAATGGGGTTGCAAAGAGTTGAACACGACTGAAGCCACTTAGCATACACACATGGCTCAGGCAGTTTTTAGTGTTTAAAAAGGCAAAAATCTCAATGTCACCGAACCCTGAAATTGATGAAGAGGTTGTCTCCTAATAGGTCTGTTTTGGCTTTCTAAGTAATGCATTTAAAAAATGCAGGTGGTAGCGTGAAAAGGACCATAAATTAGGCTTCAGAATACCCTGGATTCTTGTCTGCTCACTTTACTTTCTTGAACCTTTGTTTCTTAGTCTGTAAGATGAGAAGGATGGACTAGGTCATTGCAAAATTGTTTTTAGCTCTAAGCCTCCAATGTCCCCCCAGTTCCCTGAAGGAACATAACTCTGGGGTATGCAACCCTATCTCACTTCTCCTCACTTCCCACACACAAACTCCCCTTCCCCTGGGCCCCATACAGGAACTGTGTTTTCCATAGTTTTCCGTATCACTGTATAATTGGTGATAGGTAAAAATAGCTGTTTTCGACTATGAAACAAATTGACTGAAAGCTATCAGGAGAGCTTGCCCTTCAAGTTGTTTTTCCATTAATGATGATAGGTTTAATGATTCTACCTGGATTCTTTGGTCTGGTTTCCCACAATTGAATGCCAACCCAAAGGGAGAGAATATAGAAATCCTACAAAAGGTCTGTGGACTGACTGTTGCTGTTTAGTTGCTAAGTTATGTCTGGCTCTTTTGAGACCCCCATGGACTATAGCCTGTCACGTCCTCTGCCCATGGGATTTCCCAGGCAAGAATCCTGGAGTAGGTTGCATTTCCTTCTCCAGGGGATCTTCCCTACCCGGGGATTGAACTTGCATCTCCTGCATTGGCAGGTGGATTCTTTACCGCTGAGCCATCAGGGAACTTACTGGAGTATCATAAACATAATCAAATGTAAACCTAGGGCTTTGAGAATGAGATGTGTCAAAATACCACCCAAGTGGCCTGAATTTAGGAGACTACTTGACATTTCATCACTTACAGTAATTAAACTGGGAAGACTTCTGAGGACCCTGGCATTTCAGATATGAAAGGAAAGAAGGTCTGAGAATGGACACACAGTGTGAATCCAGGGAATTTCTGTGGGTAGAATGCAAGGTCAGATGGTTTACAGAAAAGTTTCAAAGTTATATTTATTGTTAAAACAACATTGAGAAATATTTTAACAGAAAACAAATTTTACTCCAATTCTCACAAATTGACAGGTTTTCATTAACACATTTGTCTCAGTTTCTTTCCATCAGTAGCCATAATGTCAATATCTATTTTATTTCTCAGTTTTAAGATCTTTGTGATTAAGTCAAGATATTGTTAGAAATAATGTAAAGAACATATTGTAACAGCATTTTTGTCTTCCCAACTGAAAGTTGTTAGTCACATTTTTATATTTTTTTAACAATGTGTGTGTATATGGTTTAAAATCATTATAAATGCACAAATTGAAACACATTTGATGTTTCATTATTGCAATCATTATACTGATTGATAACCAGATTGTTCCCAAGTGATCCTATTTAAGTTGTCTCCTGAGTCATTTTGACATAACCGAACATTGATCTGCTTTCTGTCATTTGAGTTTTGTTCTTCCTTCAATTTCAATAAATAGTATCAACCTTTGTTTCTGGCTTCTTCTGTTTGACATGATACATTAAGATTCATTCACGTCGTGTGTCAGAACTTCACTCCTTTTTATTTTCTAGTAATATTCTGTTGATGTATATTTTACAGTTTGTTTATCCAGTCAATAGTTAATGAACATCTGGGTTGTTTCTGGTTTTGCTTATCATACATAAAATGAAGATAAAAGTTCATGTCATAAATCTTTGCATGGACACGTGTTTTCCTTTCTGTTGGATCTCTTGGATCTAGGTGTATGTTTAGCATTATAATAAACAGCCCATCTGGTTTCCAAGGGGGTTGATCATTTTACACCCCCATCAGCAGTGTGAGGGTTCCAGTTGCTCCAAATCCTTGACAATGTATAATATTATCAGTTAAAGAAATTGGTGAAAGTCACTCAGTCATGTCCGACTCTTTGCGATCCCATGGAGTGTAGTCCATGGAATTCTCCAGGCCAGAATACTGGAGTGAGCAGCCTTTCCCTTCTCCAGGAGATCTTTCCAATCCAAGGATCAAACCCAGGTCTCCTGCATTGCAGGCAGATTCTTTACCAGTTGAGCCACATAGCCATTCTAGTTGTTCGTAATGATATCTCATGGTGGTTTTAATTTGCATTTCCCTGATGATATTAAGCATCTTTTCATATTCTTTTAGGCCATTTATATATCTTCTTTTTCAAAGTGCCTGTTCAACTCTTTTTAGAGAAATATTAGACTGTCTTCTCATTACTAAATTGTAAAAGTTCTTTTATATTTATAGAAGTCCTTTGTCAATATGTGTACTTGGAACATTTTTCCCCCAATCTGTGGCTTGTGTTTTCATTTTCTTAACAGTATCTTTCAAAGAACAGACATTTTTTAACTTTGGTATGTGTGTTAGTCACGTTAGTTGCTCAGTCGTGTCCGATTCTGCGACCCCATGGACTGTAGCCCACCAGTCTCCTCTGTCCGTGGGATTCTCCAGGCAAGAATACTGGAGTGGGTTGCCATGCCCTTAGTCTGACTTTGGTAAGGTACAGCTTATCATTCTTTCATTTACGGTGTGTGATTTTTGTGTTCTATTTAAGAAATCTTTATCTACTATTAATTACAATGGAGTTTCTCCTATGTTTTTAAAGTTTTATAGCTTTAAGTTTTACATTTCAATCAGTAATCCTAAGGTAATGTTTGTGTTTGGTATGAAGTAAAGGGCAAAGTCAATTTTTTCCCATATGGATGTCCAATTTTCCCAGCACTATTTGTTCAAGAGGTTTTTCTTTTTTTCCATTGAATTACCGTGGCCACTTTATTCAAATACAATTGATTCAATTTCAGACTTATATACTATTCCATTTATCTTTATGTCTATCTTTACAGCAATACCAGACTATCTTAATTATTGTAACTATATGCTGCTGCTGCTAGCTATCTTCTTTTTCAAAATTGTTTTGACAACCTAGATAATTTGCATTTCCATATAAATTGTATTTATTTATTTATTGGCTGTGCCTCATGGCTTGCAGGATCTTAGTTCCCAGATCGGGGACTGAATCCAGGTCCTGGCAGTGAAAACACACAAGTCCTAACGACTGGACCACCAGAGAATTCCCTCCATATAAATTTTAGGATGAAGCTCTTGATTTCCTTAAAAGGCTTTTTATAATTTTGATTAAGATGCATTGCATATGTGTTTAGGGAGAAATGGCAACAACACTGAGTCTTCTGATTCATGAATACTGTTTATTGTCCCATTATTTTATTTTCTCTTTTTTGGCCTTGCCATGTGGTATGCGCAATCTTAGTTCCCCAACCAGGGATTGAACCTGTGCCCCTGAGGTGGAAGCACAGAGTCTCTGTTTTTCAATTGGAGGATAATTGCTTTACAATGTTTTGCTAGTTTCTGCTGTACAACAATGTGAATCAGTCATAAGTATACATATATCCCCTTCCTCTTGAACCTCCCTCTTACCCTTCCCAACCACCCCTCTAGGCTGTCCACAGAGCAGCGTAGCTCCCTGTGGGGCCTGAGCTCCCTGTGTCGTGCCGTAACTTCCCACTAGCTAGCTATTTCACGTGTGGTAATGTATATGTTTCAATGCCACTCTCTCAATTCGTCTCACCCTCTCCTTCCCCAGTTGTGCCTGTTCTTTACGTCTGTGTTTCTATTCCTGCCCTGCAAATGGATTCATCAGTACCATTGTCCTAGATTCCATATATTAAGTTGTTAATATACGATACTTGTTTTTCT
Organism: Ovis canadensis; assembly: GCF_042477335.2. Classification (NCBI taxonomy): domain Eukaryota; kingdom Metazoa; phylum Chordata; class Mammalia; order Artiodactyla; family Bovidae; genus Ovis; species Ovis canadensis. The sequence continues at coordinate 35,693,695 of NC_091259.1, read as the reverse complement.
GACTTGCTTCACTCTGTATAACAGACTCTGGGTTCATCCACCTCAGTTTAACTGACTCAAATTCATTCCTTTTTATGGCTAATATTCCATTGTATATATGTACCACATTTTTATCCATTCATCTGTTGGTGGGCATCTAGGTTGCTTCCAGTCCTGACTATTGTAAATAGTGCTGCAATGAACATTAGTGTACGTGCGTCTTTTTGCATTTTGGTTTTCTTAGGGTATATGCCCAGTAGTGGGATTGCTGAGTCATATGGTAGTTTTATTCCTAGTTTTTTAAGAAATCTCCATACTGTTCTTCATAGTGACTATGTCAATTTACATTCTCATAGTGCAAGAGGGTTCCCTTTTCTCCAGCATTTATTGTTTGTGGATTTTTTGATGATGGCCACATTGACCACGTGAGGTGACACCTCACTGTAGTTTTGATTTGCATTTCTCTCATGATGAGTAATGTTGAGGATCTTTTCATGTGTTTCTTGGCTATCTGTATGTCTTCTTTGGCAAAAGAAGACCCGTTTAAGTCTTCTGCCCTCTTTGTGATCGTGTTGTTTCTTCTTCTGATATTGAGCTGCATGAGCTGTGGAAGCACAGAGTCTTAACTCCTGGACGACTAGGGAAGTCCCACTGCCATCATTTTAGATCGTCTTTAAACAATACTTTGGAACTTTCATTGGAAAGGTATATATATTTAATACGTTTATCCTTAAGTATATATATATATATTCTTCACATTCATAAGGACATTTTTCTTGAGGTTGTAGCAAACACCCCATTTTTGGGAACCCCACAGTAAAGTGTTTAATTTCTGACTAAATGTACCCGAAAAATTTAAACAATCAACTTGATGTCTATAATAAGTGTAACAATGTGCTTGAGGAGTTAAGAACCTCAGTGCTAGGCCTAAATACACACTCCGTCTAGATATCTAACTCACTGGCTAAGTGCTTTACTTTCAATGCTCACCAACTTTAGTTGTGTCCAACTCTTTGCAACCCAATGAACTGCAGCATGTCAGGCTTCCTGTCTTTACTATCTCCCAGAGCATTAGTGCTTCCAGTGAATATTCAGGGCTGATTTCATTTAGGGTTGACTGATTTGATCTCCTTGCTGTCCGAGAGACTCTGAAGAGTCTTCTCCTGTGCCACAGTTTGAAAGCATCAATTCTTCAATGCTCAGCCTTCTTTCTGGTCCAACTCTCACATCCATACATGACAACTGGAAAAACCACAGCTTTGACTATACAGATCTTTGTTGGCAAAGTAATGTCTCTGTCTGAGTTTGTCATAGCTTTTCTTCCAAGGAGCAAGTGTCTTTTAATTTCATGGCTGCAGTCACTGTACATAGTGATTTTGGAGCCCAAGAAAATAGTCTTATAGAAAATAAATATGGATGAACAGTCAAGGATAATTTTCAGGTCTCAAGAAAGAAAACCATGAAACCAGAGGAGAGCAGATGCTGGAACCAGTCAAGAATAGGAATCAGCAACCAGAATCCTAAGAGACTGCTATGTCGTGGGAAGTTGGAACTCAGGAGGTAGCTTGACATTGTCCACATTAATTTTAGCAGGCAATTTCTTGCATCTTCTTGTATGCCTTAAAAAGCTGAGTATTTCTAAAGGCAATGTCTAAATAAGTAACTGACAAAGTGATCTTAGTCCCATTGAATTTCTTTTCATTTCTGTTTATTTCATTTCAGTTTATTTAATTTATTTAATTCTTACTATGAGCCAGGTGCTCTGCTAATCAATGTGGAGAAAAGATGAGTAAGGTAACATTTCTCTCCTCAAGGAACTCACTATCTAGTGATCGATATGGACACAAGGACCATATTTATTCTGATAAAATACACAACAATAGAGGAGAACATTTCACTGTCTAAGAAATGAAAAGAGGAGGTGGGTTGATTAAATAGGGTTTCTAGGAGAAAATGATGCCTCATCTGAATCTTTGAAAAAAAAAAAAAACAACTTTTAAAGAGCAGTTTTACGTTCCTAGCAACATGAGAAGAAGGTATAGAGATTTCCCATACCCTTCTTGCCCCCCCACATGGACAGCCTCATCCCTATTGTAACAGAATGGCACCTTTGTTATAATTGATGAACCTACATTGACACATCATAATTACCCATAATTACATTTATTAGGGTTTACTCTTGGCATTGTACATTCTGTGTGTTTCGAAAAATGTATAATGATTTGTGTCCATCATTATAATATCACACAATATTTTCACTGCCCTAAAAATTCACTGTGTTCCACCTATTCTTCCCTTCCCTTCCCTCTCCAAACCCTGGCAATCACTGATTTTTTTAATGCTGCCATAATTTTGCCTTCTCCAAATGTCATATGGTTGGAATCATACAGTTTATAGTCTTTTCAGATTAGCTTCTTTTACTTAGTAACATGGATTCAAAATTCCTCCATGTCTTTTTGTAGCTTTATAGATTATTGCTTTTCAGTGCTAAGCAATATTCTACTGAATGGATATACCATTCACCTGTTAAAAAATATCTTGGTTGCTTCCAAGTTCTGGCAGTTATGAATGAAGTTGTCTTAAACGTAAGTGCAGGTTTTCATATGGACCAAAGTTTTCAACTCATTTGGGTAAATTCCAAGAAGCTTGATTGCTGGATTGTATGATAAAAGTAAAAGTATGCTCACTTTTGCAAGAAAACACCAAACTGTATTCCAAAGTGGCTAAACCACTTAGTATTCCCACCAGCCTATAGCCCATCCTTATCAGCACTTGCTGGATTTTGGGCTATTCTAATAGATGGGTAGTGATATCTCATTTTTGTTTTATTTGCAATTCCCTAGTGATATATGATGAGAAGGAAATGGCAGCCCACTCCAGTGTTCTTGCCTGGAGAATCCCAGGGACGGGGGAGCATGGTGGGCTGCCATCTATGGGGTCGCACAGGGTCGGACACGACTGAAGCAACTTAGCAGCAGCAGCAGTGATATATGATGTGGAGCATTTTTCACATGTATATTTTCTTTGGTAAGGAGTCTATTAAACTCTTTGGCCCATTTAAAAAATGAGGCTGTTTTCTTATTAAGAGTTTGTATCAGTCCTTTATCAGGTGGGTCTTTTGCAAATATTTACTGCCTCATCTTTTTATTCTCTTGACATTATCTTTTGGGTACAAAAGTTTTTAATGGAGTCCAGTTTATCAATTATTTCCTTCGTGGACTGTAGCTTTGGTGCTGTGTCTTTGACATACCCAAGATATTTTCATCTATGTTCTTTTCCAGAAGTTTTATTCTATTGCATTTTTCTTTGTTTTTGGTTTTCTATAGGTTTAAAGTGGTATACCTGGGGGTTTTTTACATTTATTCTTCTTCTTGTTCTCTCATCTAATTGGATCTATGATTTTTTGTCTGACCTTAATTTGGAGAAATTCCCGGTCATTATTGTTTCAAAGTTTCTCTTGTTCCCTTCGCTTTGTCTTCTCTTTTTGCATTTCTCTTTTGCACATCTTGCATCTTTTGTGGCTGTCCCACAGTCTTTGGATATTCTATTCCGTTCTTTTCAGTCTTTATCCCCTTCGCTCGTTGGTTTTGGAAGTTTCTATTGATATATCCCCAAACTCAGAGAGTCTTTCCTCAGTCGTGGCCAGTCTACTAATATGCCACGAAAGACATTCTTCATTCCTGTTACAGTGTTTTTGATCTCTAGCATTTAGTTTTGATTCTTTCTTAGAATTTTCATCTCTTTTCTTACATCACCCATCCATTCTTGCATGATGTCTGCTTTATCCCTTCAAGCCCTTGGCATATTAATCACAGTTTTTCTAAATTCCTGGTCATTCTAACAACTCTGGTTAGATATCTGTTTCTGGTGCTTGCACTGTCTCTTCAAACTGTGGATATTTTGTATCCACAATTTTAATATGCCTTATACTTTTTCTTAATTGCTGAACATGATGTACAAGGTAAAAGGAACTGCTATATACAGGCCTTTAGTAACGTGATTATAAGGTGTGTGTTGGGGTCGAAGCATTCTGTACTGTCTTAAAGAATAAACAAGAGTTGCCAGGTATAAAGCAGAGAGGGCAGAGGAGAGAGGTAAGGGGATAGCCAGGTTAAAGGCTTGAAGCAGAAGAGTCAGCAGGAGCAAAACCTCCCCTGCTTAATATCTCTCAGGGTTAAATACTACGGTGATAACTTCATATTAGCTGTCTCCCTCACCAGATTGGGATCATGCCCAAATCAGCTTTATATTCTTCACGCTGACTAACACAGAACATGGATTCTGCGTACAATGCACTGTGAAACTAATAAATAATAATTTCCCAATGACAAGGGACCTTTCTGCTGTCAGAGAATCACCCTGGATAAGCACAAGTCCAGCCTCATTATTACACTGGTGAATAAATTAGAATTGCCTCAAATTCTATTCTATTACCACTATTCTTTCTATATTACAACTACCACAACATAAAGATGGATGGTCGTTTATATATACTATATATATATATACATATATATGTGGTAGTTTATATATAATATATATGGATGGTACTTTATATATACTCTATATGCTGCTCATATCGATCCCTGGGTGAGGAAGATGCCCTGGATGAGGGCATGGGAACCCACTTCAATATTCTTGCATGGAGAATCCCATGAACAGAGGAGCCTGGCAGGCTATAGTCCATAGGGTCGCACAAAGTTGGCCACAACTGAAGCAACTTAGCACTCAGGTATGCATACTGTTTGTAAATACATATATCATAATGTCCTAAATATATAGTTTATGTACACGCATATAAAATAATTGGGTTTCCCAGGTGGCACTAGTGGTAAAGAACCTGCCTTCCAATGCAGGAGACTTAAGAGACACAGGTTTGATTCCTGGGTCAGGAAGATCCCCTGGAGAAGGGCATGGCGACCCACTCCAGGATTCTTGCCTGGAGAATCCAATGGACAGACATAGCCTGGCAGGCTGCAGTCCACTGGGTCGCAAAGAGTCAGATACGACTGAAGTGATGCGATTGAGCATGCACGCACGCACATATAATAATTACAACTTCACATTTTGAAATTACTTTCATATACGTTACCCTGGTTGATCCTGCTATATTGACCTTAATGCTACTATATTGTTTATGGCTACTATATACAGAAAAGAGAGAAGTAACAGCAAAGAGATTTTAGTCATTCTGTTGACAAACATTTATGTGTCAGACTGTGCTAGCCACCTCAGGGATACAAAAGGTAAATTGAAATGACAGTATTGATGATAAAAGGGTCATTTGGTCCAGCTCTCTCATTTTATAGACAAACGCCACAGGTACAGAAGTCTAGCTTTTTGGCCGCTGCTGGTAGACTCCAGGATTCTACAACAATCTAATAGTAATGACAAAATGAAAATACATGAAACAGTTCAAAAGCAATTAGGCAGTGAACAGTATGGTCCTGCGGAGAAGGCGATGGCACCCCACTCCAGCACTCTTGCCTGGAAAATCCCATGGACAGAGGAGCCTGGTGGGCTGCAGTCCATGGGGTCGCTAAGAGTCGGACACGACTGAGCGACTTCACTTTCACTTTTCACTTTCATGCATTGGAGAAGGAAATGGCAACCCACTCCAGTGTTCTCGCCTGGAGAATCCCAGGGACGGGGGAGCCTGGTGGGCTGCCGTCTATGGGGTCGCACAGAGTCGGACACGACTGAAGTGACTTAGGAGCAGCAGCAGCAGCAGCAGCAGCAGTGTGGTCCTGACAGAAGGGGATAAGATTTGTGTGGAAGAAAGGTAATGGGCCTAAGTGTCAGGTGCAGCCCTGGGAACTTTTATACAATATTTTTAATCCTCAAAAAGGGCTTCCCAGGTGGCTCAATGGTAAAAGAACCCACTTGCCAATGCAGAAGACGTTAGAGATGCGGGTTCAGTCCCTGGGTCGGGAAGATCCCCTGGAGGAGGGCATGGCAACCCACTCCAGTATTCTTGCCTGGAGAATCCCATGGACAGAGGAGCCTGGGGGGCTACAGTCATGGGGTCGCAGAGAGTTGGACACGACTGAAATGGCTGAGCAACAGATGCACACATGCACAGTCCTCAAAAAACACATCATCATCCTCACTTTACAATAAAATTAAAGCTGAAAGAAGTCAAGTAACTTACCAAGGGCCCCACAGCAAGTGGTGGATCTGGAATTCAGAGCCATTTCCTTATAAACCCAGCTCTTATGTTATTTAAACTTCAAAACACTGAAGTAGAGCAGGCATGGCCTCTGTGTGGGATGAGAAAAGCTTTTCAAAAGTGCTGGGGAAAAAAAAGAGAGAGTAAGATCAAAGTAAGCAGGGCCTTGCAAAGAGGAAAGTGTTCACTTAGAAAGGCAATAGAGAACTTTTTTAGTGCTTAAGTATAAGGAGTAACACAACCATTATTGGGGAACTTGAAAGTTAGAAGGCGTCTCAGGTGAGAACTCTGTAGAAATCTGTTTATATTAAATAGCACAACTTATAGATATTTACTCAAATTCTTTTTTTTTAAGACTTTTTTTGATGTGGATCATTTTAAAAGTTTTACTGAGTTTATTACAATATTGCTTCTGTTTTGTATTTTGGTTTTTTGACTGGGAGGTATGTGGGCTCTTAGCTCTCCCACCAGGGATCGAACCCGTACCTTCTGCACTGGAAGTCAAAGTGTTGACCACTTGACCACCAGGGGAGTCCCTTAAATTCTGATTTAAGTAATCAGTTGACAGGGAACTTACTTCTTCTAAGGCCAGCGTTTTTCTTCCTAGCCCTAATTATTGATAGCTCTTTGGTAAGCATACTTAGTATTTCTTCAGCCAAAAGAACAAAATAGCATAGGACCAAGGTCGGAGCTTTGTATTCTCTCACTGCTGGAGAACTTTCAGGTTGAAACAAAGCCAATAATCCATTTATTTGCATCCATTCATTCTTTTACAATACTAACCTAGTGTTCCCACGGGGTCACTTTCTATCAGTTTGGGATACAGAAATTTCTGCCCTTTGGGAACTTCAATGTGATGTCATGTGTGTGTATGTGTGTGTGTGCGTGTGTGTGTCTCAATCATGTCTGCCTCTTTGCGATCCCATAGCCTGCCTGGCAAGGCTGGCAAGAATACTGGAATGGGTTGCCATTCCCTTCTCCATGGGCTCTTCCCGACGCAGGGATCGAACCCTGGTCTCCTGCATTGGAGGCAGATTCTTTACTGTCTGAGCTACCAGGGAAGCCTGCCCTCTTACCTCTGCCCTTATTAAAGGCCTCTGATATCCCTCCCACCCTTACTTTTTAAACTAAAGTCTCTTGATTCCAAGTTCAAACTACACTCTTTTAAAAAATTTTTTATTTTATTGAAGTATAGTTGATTACCAATGTTGCGTTACAGCTCTGCTGTACAGCAAAGTGATTCAGTTATACATACATACATTCTTTCTCATATGCGTTTCTATTATGGTTTATCACAAGATATTGAGTATAGTTCCCTGTGGAGGTTACACTCTAGAGTTCACCCAACTGTATCACAGTTATTTAACATCTGTCTCTGGTCCCTCACTCTTTGTTTTTCTTTTTTATGGGAGTATAATTGCTTTACAATATTGTGTTAGTTTCTGCTGTATAACAAAGTGAATCAGCTATATGCATATATATATCCCCTCCCTTTGGAGCCTCCCTCCCACCGCCCGCATCCCACCCCTCTAGGCCATCACAGAGCTCCGAGCTGAGCTCCCTGCTCTCTACAGCAGCTTCCCCCTAGCTGTCTATTTCACACAGGCTGGTGTACATAGGTCAGCGCTATTCTCAATTCCTCCTTGGTCCCTGTCTCTGATTTCCCTGTCTGAGCACAGGCTAGGAAGAGACCTTCCTCTTTCTTTGCCATCTCTCTCTCTTCCCCATCCTCAGTCCCCACATGCTCAGGTGCCAGGTACTTGCCCATGATGTAGTCCTTTCCCTTTTTCTCCTCCAAAAACTCCTGCTGCTCCTTGATTCTCTTTCTGCACTGCAGTGACTCACCCTCTTTTTCTCTTAAAGTCCACTTTCCTTACTGTGGCTCTAATTCCCTCCTCCTTTTCAGGTCCTGAACTGCCTCCCCAGCTTCATCTCCCACCCCTCCAGGGCACACTTCATTACCTCCACACCTCCATCTACCTAACTTTCCCCAGGCAGTTTTCCTTGTCTTTGCGCAGGCTGTCCTCCGCCTTCAGCGTCCTTTTTACAGTCCTCGACCTGTGGGAATTCTATGACTTCTTAAAGCTTTGCAGAGTTCTAACAGCCCTTCCTCTGTAAAGCTTCCCCATTTTTCCCCAGTTAGAACAAGTCAGAAGTGACTGCAGTTTCCCGTTCTGCTTTTCTTTCTGGTGCTACCTGCCCAGGGTCTCTTTCTTCTTGAAGAAGTTATCATGTTATGTAGTTAAGAACTGGATTCTCAGCAAGATGGCACACTGGAAAACAATTTGCTGAAATATTTGATCTGAGAGGTTAATTAGCTGATAAAGTTTAACTTACAAATATAGGAGGCAGGTGGTGACAGGACGCAGACCATATCATTGAAAGTCAGACCGCAGTTCTGACTTCTCCCTTTTTCCCTCCCTCCCTTTCTTCCTTCCCAAAATAAGGCTGGCAAAGTACACATTAGTCAGATAATGCAGGGCCTTGGAGTCCATGGTAAGTGTAAGCAGAGATCATTAAAAGATCATGGACTTCCCTGGTGGCAGAGTGGATAAGAATCCGCCTGCCAGTGCAGGGGACCCGGGGTCAATCCCTGGTCATGCTGCAGAGCACCTGAGCCTGCACACCACAACTACCGAAGCCACCCAACAAGAGCCTCTGTCCTGCAACAAGAGAAGCCACCACACTGAGAAGCCCGTGCACCACAGCTAGGGAGTTGCCCACCCCCACCCCTGATCTCTACACCTAGAGAAAGCCCGTGTGCAGAAACGAAGACCCAGTGCAACCAAAAATGAATAAATGAAATAAAGCTGTGTGCACGTCAAAAAAATTTCATTAAAAGATCTTAAGGAGAGGATTGGGAAGATCCAGTTTCTGTTTGTTTTTGTGAAAAAGCCTAACATATACTGTTTTAATCATTTTCATGGGTACAGTTCAGTGGCATTTTCCATTCACATTGTTGTGAGCTTATCAGCACTATCCACCTCCAAAACTGTTTCATCTTAAACTGAAATATCAGTCAACCGTTTTGCCTTTTTGCATTTCTTTTTCTTGGGGACGGTCTTGATCCCTGCCTCCTGTATAATGTCACGAACCTCTGCCCATAGTTCTTCAGGCACTTTGTCTTTCGGATCTAATCCCTTAAATCTATTTCTCACTTCCACTGTATAATCATAAGGGATTTGATTTAGGTCATATCTGAATGGCCTAGTGGTTTTCCCTACTTTCTTCAATTTAAGTCTGAATTTGGCAATAAAGAGTTCATGATCTGAGCCACAGTCAGCTCCTGGTCTTATTTTTTCTGACTTTATAGAGCTTCTATATCTTTGACTACAAAGAATATAATCAATCTGATTTCAGTGTTGACCATCTGGTGATGTCCATGTGTAGAGTCTTCTCTTGTGTTGTTGGAAGAGAGTGTTTGCTATGACCAGTGCGTTCTCTTGGCAAAACTCTGTTAGCCTCTGCCCTGCTTCATTTCGTACTCTAAGGCCAAACTTCCCTATTATTCCAGGTATCTCTTGACTTCCTACTTTTGCATTCCAGTCCCCTATGATGAAAAGAACATCTTTTTTTGGTGTTAGTTCTAAAAAGTCTTATAGGTCATCATAAAATCGTTCAACTTCAGCTTCTTCAGCATTAGTGGTTGGGATATAGATTTGGATTACTGTTATATTGAATGGTTTGCCTTGGAAACAGAGATCATTGTATCATTTTTTAGATTGCACCCAAGTATTGCATTTTGGACTCTTTTGTTGACTATGAGGGCTACTCCATTTATTCTAAGGGATTCTTCCCCACAGTAGTAGATATAATGGTCACTTGAATGAAATTTGCCTGTTCCAGTCCATTTTAGTACACTGATTCCTAAAATGTTGATGCTCACTCTTGCCATCTCCTGTTTGGCTGGCAAAATGGTTGTCTGAGGAGGCCTTACAAATAGCTGAGAAAAGAAGCTAAAGGCAAAGGAGAAAAGGAAAGATATACCCATCTGAATGCAGAGGTCCAAAGAATAGCTAGGAGAGATAAGAAAGCCTGCCTTAGTGATCAATGCAAAGAAATAGAGGAAAATAATAGAATGGGAAAGACTAGAGATCTCTTCAAGAAAATTAGAGATACCAAGGGAACATTTTATGCAAAGATGGGCTCGATAAAGGACAGAAATTGTATGGACCTAACACAAGCAGAAGATATTAAGAAGAGGTGGCAAGAATACACAGAAGAACTATACAAACAAGATCTTCATGACCCAGATACCCATGATGTTGTGATCACTCACCTAGACCCAGATATACTGGAGTGTGAAGTCATGTGGGCCTTAGGAAGCATCACTATGAACAAAGCTAGTGGAGGTGATCGAATTCCAGTTGAGCTCTTTCAAATCCCAAAAGATAATGCTGTGAAAGTGCTGCACTCAGTATGCCAGCAAATTTGGAAAACTCAGCAGTGGCCACAGGACTGGAAAGGGTCAGTTTTCATTCCAGTCCCAAAGAAAGGCAATGCCAAAGAATGTTCAAACTACTGCACAATTGCACCCATCTCACATGCTAGCAAAGTAATGCTCAAAATTCTCCAAGCCAGGCTTCAACAGTATGTGAACCAAGAGCTTCCAGGTGTTCAAGCTGGTTTTAGAAAAGGCAGAAGAACCAGACATCAAATTGCCAATATTCATTAGATCACAGAAAAAGCAAGAGAGTCCCAGAAAAATATCCACTTTTGCTTTATTGACTATGTCAAAGCCTTTGACTGTGTGGATCACAACAAACTGTGGAAAATTCATAAAGAGTTGGGAATACCAAACCACTTGACCTGCCTCCCGAGAAATCTGTATGCAGGTCAAGAAGCAACAGTTAGAACTGGACATGAAACAACAGACTGGTTCCAAACTAGGAAAGAAGTATGTCTAGGCTATATATTGTCACCCTGCTTATTTAACTTATATGCAGAGTACATTATGCCGGGCTGGACGGAGCACAAGCTGGAATCAAGATTGCCAAGAGAAATATCAATAATGTCAGATATGCAGATGACACCATCCTTTCGGCAAAAAGCAAAGAGGAACTGAAGTCTCTTGATGAAAGTGAAAGAGGAGATGAAAAAGGTGGTTTAAAACTCACATTCAAAAAACTAAGATCATGGCATACAGTACCATCACTTTATGGCAAATAGATGGGGAAACAATGGAAACAGTGAGAGACTTTATTTTCTTGGGCTCCAAAATCACTGCAGATGGTAACTGAAGCCATGAAACTAAAAGATGCTTGCTCCTTGGAAGAAAAGCTATGACAAACCCAGACAGCATATTAAAAAGCAGAGTTATTACTTTGCTGACAAAGGTCCTCTAGTTAAAGCCATGGGTTTTCCAGTAGCTGTATGAATGTGAGAGTTGGACCATAAAGAAAGTTCAGTGCCAAAGAATTGATGCTTTTGAACTGTGGTGTTGGAGAAGACTCTTGAGAATCACTCGGACAGCAAGGATATCAAACCAGTCAATCCTAAAGGAAATCAGTCCTGAATATTCATTGGAGGAACTGATGCTGAAGCTGAAGCTGCAATACTTTGGCCACTTGATGCAAAGAACTGACTCACTGGAAAAGACCCTGATGCTGGGAAAGATTGAAGGCAGGAGGAGAAGGGATGAGATGGTTGAATGGAATCACCAACTTGATGGGAATGAGTTTGAGCAAGCTCTGGGAGTTGGTGATAGACAGGGAGGCCTGGCCTGTTGTGGTCCCTGGGTCACAAAGAGTCAGACACAACTGAGCAACTAAACTGAACTGAAACTGAAATTTAATATCTGTTAAAAAATAGCTCTGCAGTCTCCTCTTCCCCCACCTCCTGGTCACCCCATTTTATTTTCCGTCTCTATGAAATTGGCTGTTCTAGGTACATCACATGAGTGGAATCATACAGTATTTGTCCATTTGTGGTTGGCTTATTTCACTCAGCCTAATATAATGTCTTTAAGGTTCATCACTTAAAGACATTCAAGTGTCTTGGGACATTTAAGTGTAGCATGTGGTAGAATCCTTCATTTTTAAAGCTGAATAATATTCTATTGCATTTATATACATAAAACTCATGTTTTGTTTATCCATTCAAGAAATCAGTGGAAATCAATGTTTCCATCTTTGGCTATTGTGAATAATGCCGCCATGAATTTGTGAATATCTGAGTCCTTGCTTTCAGTTCTTTTGAATATATACTGACAGGTAGAATTGCTGGATTGTGCGGTCATTCTTTAATTTTTTGAGGGACTGCCATGCTATTTTGCACAGTGGCTGCACCATTTCCCTTTCCCATCAGCTATGCACACACACGAGTTTCAGTTTCGCCACGTCTTTGTTAACACTTGCTATTTTCTGTTCTTGTTTCTTCCTTCCTTCCTTCCTTTTTCTTTCTCTTCCTTTCTCCCTCCCTCCCTCCTTCCCTACTCTTTTACTTTCTTCCTTCCATCTTTCTTTTCTTTTCCTTTTCTCTCTCTTTCTTTCATCATCCTAATGAATGTGAAGTATTATCTCATTATGGTTTTGACTTGCATTTCCTTAATGATTAGTGATTTGAGCATCTTTTCATGTGCTTATTGACTATCTGCATGTCTTCTTTGGAGAAAAGTGCATTCAAGTCCTCTACTCATTTTTAATTGATTTGTTTGTTTTGCTGTTGAGTTACAGGAGTTCCTTATATTTTAGGTATTAATCCCTTATGAGATATTTGCAAATATTTTCTTCCACTCCATAGGTTGCCTTTTCACTCTGTTGATAGTGTCCTTTGATGCACAATGTGTTTTCAATGTTGATGAAGCCCAATTTACTTATTTCTCCTTTTGTTGCCTGTAGTTTTGGTGTATCCAAGAAATCTTTGCCAAATCCAAAGTTATAAAGCTTTTCTGTTTTATTCCAAGAGACTTATAGTTTTAGCCTCTACATTCAGATCTTTCGTCCATTTTGAGTTTGTATTTGTATAGGGTGCGTGGTAAGAGTCCAGGTTCATTCTTCTGCATGTGGATATCCAGCACCATAACCCACTCCGGCATTCTTGCCCGAGGAATCCCGTGGACAGAGGATCCTGGCGGGCTGCAGTCCGTGGGGTCGCACAGAGCTGGACATGAGCTGAAGCGACAACACGTGCATACATGCATACCCAGCACCGTTTGTTAAAAATCCACTTTCTGTGTTTAAGAAGTCATTCTAATTCCTTTATGAGGAGGCACTGTAGGAGGTAAAGGCAGAAGCAGGGAGAAGAGCCTGAAGGGCAACAGCAGTCAGGGGAGAGATGAAGGTATGGAGATGACAGTGATGTAGAAATACGGTGGATGAAGTAAACCGAAGTAGACACGGAAAAGAGAAAAAATGGATTTAGGAATATTTTGAAGGTAGAACTGATAGAATCTTCTCCTGACTTGAATATAAGATGCAGGGAAAGAGAGAATCAAGAATTGCTTTAATCTTTGACTTAAGTTTGAAGAGGGATGGAGGTGACTGTGTGGACTTGATTAAGTCACTTCAGCTGTCTGAGCCTCAGTTATTTGCAAAATGGCAAAAATAGTAAACATATGAACTCTACCATATCACTCAGTTGAAGGGATAAAACGAGATAATAAATATGAAAAAATTTTGAAAAATTAAAGCAATAACACAAGTAAGGGCTGATTGTATTTTCACTATAGAATCTGCTTTTTAACAGAGGGATTCATGGGGCTAATAGACTTAACCTCAAGAAGTAAGAGCAATTATGGTGGAATTTCAGATGCTGCAGTTCTTACTCAAGCGAAGACCTTTTCCTGTGTTCCTCAAATCACATGTAGGTGACCAGACTTCTCAGTCATACAACTTGATCATCGCTCTACTTACAGAATTATAATTGAACTAGGGGCTTAATAATAATAAAAGACGCATTCGCACAGTACTTCTGTCTTGCTTCTTGCACTGCGCACTGAACCCAGGGTAGACAAGGCATGACCAAAGAAGCTGGGAAAACACTCGAGGAGCCGTGGGGACTGCAGACATGTCTGTTCTCTCTGGGCAACAGCAACCAGGGGTCCTCAGGCAGGACTTGTAATAAACTAAGACAGAACAACAGCGGCTTGTGGCCCAGTGGGTGCAACGTGACATGCATGCTCAGTGCTACAGCTACAGCTGTTACACAACCTTACAAGCTCAGCAATATCATTGTTTGCAGAACATGGGGTGAGGCAGCATGAGAGAGTGGGGCAAGAGGGCCTGGCTGATGCCGTGTCGTCAGTTAATTTCTCCACAACCCTATAAAGTCCCTTCACCGTCTTATTTAATACTCACTTATCCCTACGATTTGGTATTATTATTCCTCATGTTCAAATGAGAAAAGTCAGTTCCCAGAGGTTGAATAACTTGGACACTATTAGCCAGTAAGTGATAGACCTGGGATTCAAACAAGGTCTGTTGACTTGAAATACCCAGGTTTGATCCCTGGATCAGGAAGATCCACTGGAGGGGGAAATGGCAGCCCACTCCAGTAGTCTTGCCTGGAGAATCCCATGGACAGAGGAGCCTGGTGGGCCATAGTCCATGGGGTTGCAGAGAGTTGGACAGGACTAAGCGACTAACACTTTCCCTTTTCACTCAGTTTCTACCATACCAAGAATATGAAGCTGCACAAATCCTACATTTAATCTTCTAGATTCCCAAAGGTCCTCATATTTTCGTTGACTTGTTTTTCTAAACTTTTAGCAATTATTGAAACACAAGACACATGTTTCTCTGCTTTGTTTTTAGTGGCTTCACAAAATACTAAGAGTATGATGGGCCCTTTTGTATTAATTGAGCAACTATGACCGTCTTACACATTATACTGGCCTTGTAATCCCATCATAATAGTAATCTTGGATTTTATTTGAGCAGATCAAGCACCGGAAAATCCATTTACTCACCATGAATGAAGTAGTGTCAGTTCAATTTGATGTATTTTCTGCAAGTCTGTAAGAGTATTCTTAATGGTAGCACCTGTTGCCCTCAAGCTTGCCCCAGTGGGAGGTAGGAAAGACCTTCAAACTATGGGCAGACTCACATCAGCTGGGTGTCTTGTTAAAATATAAGCTCTGATACAATAGGCTTAGAGTAGCATTTCTAACAAGCTACTAGATAATATCCCAGTTGTTGGTCCTTGACTCCATATTCTGAGTAGCAAGGACCTAGACAAACCCAGAGGCTATAGTCAGTCTCTTTGGTGTCAGTCTTGCTGCAAGAGCGAGTCCCTTGAGCTGAAGTCTACCATTCTTGCCATATGTGATTTCTGGATTAGTCCTCTTGTTCTCCTCACTGAAACTATAGGCCTACCCTGAACTTTATCAGTGGGTTTTCTGACAACCTACATAATTCTTTCCAGACTACCCTTTCTGGGGACAGGTCTCCATCTCTGTTCCTCCCCATTAGATTCTATTTCAAACTAGTGGCTTGATTTTTTAAAACATTTATTGATGTGGCTGTACTGGGTCTTAGTTGTGGAAGGCAGGATCTTCATTTTTTGTTTCAGTACACGGAATCTTTCTGTTGTGGCATGCAAACTCTCAGTAGCAGCATGTGGGATCTAGTTCCCTGACCATGGATTGAACCTGGGCCTCCTGCATTGAGAGCATGAAGTCTTAGCCACTGGACCACTGGGGAAGTCCCAAAAGCTTGATTACTAACACTGTCATGGTGAGATGGTGCCTACTATCATGTATCACCCCTCTATCACAAGATAGAGCCTCTTGGATCTCTAAGTTGACCCAGAGAAAGACAGGGTTTGCCATGCCTTTGTTGACACTGACCTGAATGACTGGTCACCCTCCACAGGGCGTCTATGTAGACTTCCTCACCCTGATCCCACTTGTTTCTGGCAAGAGATGAGGTAAGGATTTGTAGGTAGGATTTGATGGGGCTTTCCTAGTGGCAGAAATGATAAAGAATCTGCCTGCAATGTAGGAGACCCAGGTTTGATCCCTGAGTCAGGAAGTATCCCCTGGAGAATGGAATGGCTACCCACTCCAGTATTCTTGCCTGAAGAATCCCGTGGACAGAGGAGCCTGGTGGGCTACAGTCCATGGGGTCAAAAAGAGTCAGTCAGACATGACTGAATGACTAACAATTTGAATTTTTCACTTTTGATGGATAAAAGACTGGAGGTATGAAAGTTTGGAATTAATTTGGCAAGCTTAGCACATTTATGTAATTCCACTCCCTCTCAAAGCACCTCTATAACTATGGTAATGGTATTTTTAAAAGACAATAAAATCACTAGGCTTGAGAGATAATAACCAACGAGTTATTCGTTTGACAGAACTGAGAAACCTCCATCCCTAACTGGCAGTGGTGAAATCTGAAAACAACCTGAATTACATCACAAAATCTTCAGAAGTCACAAGAGTTGGCAGCACTAGGTATTCAGTTGGCCAAAAAATTTGGGTTTTCCAGTACTGGCCAACCCAATCCCTCTGGAACTGGGTGTAAGAGTGGGAAGGGAAGGGGGTTGGACTCAGATGAGGAGTTTTGTGTGAAAGCTAGGTGAGAAAGACAGATTTCCCACCCCATTCCATTCCACTGGTTGATCCCATCTTCTTCCCAGGAGAAGATTTGAGTTATATTCTCTGGAGAAGGTAGAACAGACAGGTTCTGGCCTGGAGGATGAGAGGCACTTTAACACAGGGGGATGAAGTGATTACGTGTGCTGATTGCTGGATGAAGAGAGCCCCAAACCCTTTTTCCACTTGACTGCCAGAACACACACCTTTACCAAGGCAGGTGGTTGAAAGAAATTTCTCTGGGGAATCTTTTTTTTTTTTTTAAGATTTATTTATTTACTTCTGGCTGAACTGGGTCTTGGCTGCTGTGCACAAGCTTTCTTTAGCGGTGTAAGTGGGGGTTACTTTCTAGTGGTGGTGAACAGGCTTCTCACTGTGGTGGCTTCCCTTGTTGCCGAGCATGGACTCTCGGCACATGGGCACATGGGTTCAGTAGTTGTGGCCCACAGGCTTAGCTACCCTGTGGCATGTGGAACCTTCCCGGACCAGGGATCGAGTCCATGTCCCCTGCACTGGGAGGTGGATTCTTAACTAGGGGATTATCAAGGAAGCCGCCTCTCTAGGGAATCTTGTTTCCAACAAATGACCTTTGCAGCTCACCCCTATAGTGAAGCTCAAAGTCAACAAGGCAGAGGCCAAAGTTACCAGATATCTGAGAAAAGCTCCTAATATTGAAAATGGAGGAAAAAAACAAGAAAACAAAACACAATTTTTTCCCGTGAAATTTTCATGGGAAAAAAATGTGAGTTTTATGATATCTCAGAAAGAGTATCATGATTGGGAATTCCTTGGCAGTCCAGGGCCCATCCTTCACGGCAGAGCACCCGTAGAACTAAGATCTCGTAAGCCACACAGTGCAGACAACCAAATAAAACCCCTCAAAAAAAGAAAGAAAAAAAGTATCATGGCCAAAAAAACAAAAAAGAGAAAGAGAGAGAGAATCTTTAATGTAAAGACCACCTAAAATATTTTACTGGACAATGATATGGAGATAAAGGACAGCAAGATCTAACGTGTCCTCATTGCTACTGGGTAATATTGCTCACAGGCTTCTCAAAGGACAGAGTCAGGAAATAACCATACCTGTACCTGTATGTGTATACACCACACTATCATCATCTCTCATATCTGAATTAAACTAAGCATGAGTTCATACTGATAGCGCTCGCTATAACCCAGTATCACACGGTTCATTCTAGCTTTCCCTCCCTTCCCTAACTGTACCTGCTCACTCCAACAGTGAGAAACCAGGCTTACACCACCTGCCATTCATATACTTATTTTTTCATTCCCAGGCTTCTTGTAGAGTGGTTTTAGAATTGTTAGCCCTCACCTCCCAGGAAAACGACTTTACCAACTAGATGACAGAGCTTAAGCATGGTTTCTTTTCAGTCTTACAGTTTCCAGAGTTGCCGAAGTTACTTAAGGCAGCACCTCTGTTTCCCCACCTGCTTCAGTGAAATTCTATCATGTATATACAGTTAAATTCTTTTGTAATAGTCTATATTCCATCTTAGAATTTTCTATCCTCCAGGTTGATTTTTTTAAATGTGCATAAATGAAGATTCACTCTTGGTACTATAAAGTTCTACCAGATTTTACAACTGGGTTTTGTCAGGAACAATATGTATTTCAGGCATAAAGTGTGATGAAATATAGGACAAGAATCCTCTGAGAGTGGGCATGGGAAGAAGATAAGGAAGAAGCAAAGACATAGATGCAAATTATTGACAAAGTTCCATTTTTCAAGTTAGGCAGTGAGTTCATTACATTAATACATATAAATAAATAAAACCATACATAGACTAATATTAATAGTACATACATACCAAAGATTATGAATTGTGATTATAATCAGATTGCTAGGACTTCCTATCCCCATCAGAATGGAAAATGGGCCTTCCTTTTTCCCCAGTATTTTAATCAAAAGGGTCAGAAACTATCCAAACCTTCCTTGATGGATAAATGGACGAACAGAATGCAGTCTAGGTACAATGCAATAGTATTCAGCCTTCTAAGGTAAGGAAATTCTCTGGAATTCCCTTGAGATCCCATGGTTAGGACTTCATGCTCTCACTGTTGAGGGCTTGGGTTCAATCCCTGGTCGGGGAACTAAAATCCCACAAGCCAGGTGACAAGGCCAAAAATAAGTAAGGAAATTCTGTCACAGGCCACAACATGGATGAGCCTGGAGTACATTATGCTCAGTGAAATTAGCGAATCATGAAAGAAAAACACTGTATAAGTCGACTTACATGAGTTACATAGGGTAATCACATTTATAGAGACAGGAATTAGAATGATGTCTTCAGGGGCTAGGAAGGGGGAATGGGGTGTTAGTGTTTAATGAGTACAAAATTTCAGTTGAAGATGAAAAAGTTCTAGGGATGGATAGTGGTGACAGCTGCATGACAATATGAGTGTACTTAATGCAACTGAACTGTGCAATCAAAAATGGGTAAAATGATGCATTTATTATATATGTATGTATATAATTATATACATAATTTTTAATAAGACAGACTGAAGAAACAGGTTTGCCTTTCCCCAAGGGAACGTGTGCATCGGTGTCAAGACCATGTCCCCTTGCGTTCTTTTACCCCATCATCAAGAGAGCGGAGGGGATGGAATTCCCTGGCAGTTCAGTGGTTAGGACTCTGTGCTTCCACTATGTTTCACTGCCACGGTCCCAGATTCAGTCCCTAGGTGGGGAACGAAGACCCTATAAGCTGTATAGGGCAGCAAAAAATAATAATAATAAAGTGCCGAGGGGGCCTGTGTAACTCATTTGTGCACTGAACTAAGACCACACAACTCTCAGGTCTTGTTTCCATATCACCGGATCAAAGAGGGGATCTCTAACCTCAGACCAACCCCTGGTTTCCTGAGAAATCCCAACTCCTTCAGCAGGTATCAAAGCGGACTGCGCATCTGGTGTAAACGTGCCCCTCCAGCAACAGAGCCAAGAGTGAACCTGAACTCCTGAGATCCTTTCCCCTCCATCAGGCTTTCCTACATCATCAGGCAACAAGCAGGGTCCACAAACTGGGACCGAGATCTCAAACTCCTAGACTGCCTTGCCTCTGTTAACAGGAGCAAAAAATGATAGCCAGACACCAGCTCCTCCCTATTGCCTGACAACACTGAACAGATTTGAACTTCTGCCTTGAATCCCTTGGAACTAATCCTATTATGTCTATTAGCTCTGCTCTGGAAATGTGTGTATGTGTGTGAGTACACACGCATGCGCGTGTACTCAGTCGTGGCTGACTCTTTGCCAGCCCGTGGACTGTAGCCTCCCAGGTTCCTCTGTCCTTGGGACTTTCCAGGCAAGAACACTGGTGTGAGCTGCCATTTCCTCCTCCAGGGTATCTTTCCAATCCAGGGATCAAACCTGTGTCCCCTGCATCTCCTGCATTGCCTGGCAGATTCTTTATCACTGAGTCACCTGGGAAGCCCTACAGAGGGTACCAAACTGTGAGACTTATCCCCCAGTGTTGAGCAGTTTCCATAGTCAATGAGCAATGAAGTAGCTCAAGGTGACCACGGTATGACTGCTGTCTGTTTGCTCAACGGCACCCTCCTAGGGGAGGGTGACTGGCTTGTCTGCTCCTTACTGCAAAAGATACTGAGACCTAGCCCTGTAGTTCTCAGCTGAGGCACAACCTGTGGAGTGTGTGTAGCAACCGTCTGAGCCTATTGTATCATTCTGCGGGGCCCAAGGGCAAGGGGAGTCAGCAGGATGAGGCTGATATTCCTGCTGTTTGCTGGGCTGTAGTGAACTGTTTTGCCCTGATCTATTAACTTTCATTTTTTACTTTTAGCTACCAAGGACTTGTGGCAAACTAACCTGCTTGCTTGTCTAGTTATCACCTTTGGCGTCTCGTTACTTATTTTCCTCTCTGAGATGGGGTTCTTCCATGACATCCCATAAAGATTGGCATATCCCCTACTCTGTCCCCTCTCACCTTTCCACACTTCTAAAATGCTTTCACTATTTACCTTAAATTTTGTGATCAGTAAATTTTGTGATGGGTTAGGTGTCCTCCTATTTTCAGATTATTCTCAATCTTTCCTCTTGGATAAACCCAAGCTCAGAATCTTGTATTCCACCATCACCCACTCTCCCTGGTAGCTTCAGATACCTTCAGATATTCTCCTCATCGCAATACACCCATATCATCTATTTTCTCTTTGAGCTCCTGGCTTACTCTCAGAAGGGTTCCCTGGTGGCTCAGACGGTAAAGAATCTGCCTGCAATGCAGGAGACTTGGGCTCAACCCTTGGGTCAGGAAGATCCCCTGGAGAAGAGAATGGCTATCCACTCCAGTATTCTTGCCTGGAGAATCCCGTGGACAGAGAAGCCTGGCAGGATACAGACCATGGGGACAGACTGAGCAACCAGCACTGCTACCACTCCCTACTCTCTAGAACTCCTCACCTCAATTTCTGGTGATCTCAACACACCTGTAAATAATCCTTCTAACATCCTGCCTCTCGATTCCTTGGCACCCTTTCCTCCATTAAATTGTCTTCCACCCTATTTCCATCTCATTTTACCAATAACTAAAGGCTTTCATCAGTTCAGTTCAGTTCAGTCGCTCAGTCGTGTCTGACGCTTTGCAACCCCATGAATTGCAGCACGCCAGGCCTCCCTGTCCATCACCAACTCCTGGAGTTCACTCAAACTCACGTCCATTGAGCCGATGATGCCATCCAGCCATCTCATCCTCTGTCGTCCCTTCTCCCCCTGCCCTCAATCCTTCCCAGCATCAGAGTCTTTTCCAATGAGTCAACTCTTCGCATGAGGTGGCCAAAGTATTGGAGTTTCAGCTTCAGCATCAGTCCTTCCAATGAACACCCATGACTGATCTCCTTTAGGATGGACTGGTTGGATCTCCTTGCAGTCCAAGGGACTCTCAAGAGTCTTTTCCAACACCACAGTTCAAAAGCATCAATTCTTTGGTGCTCAGCTTTCTTCACAGTCCAACTCTCACATCCATATATGACCACTGGAAAAACCATAGCCTTGACTAGACAGAACTTTGTTGGCAAAATAACGTCTCTGCTTTTGAATATGCTCTCTAGGTTGGTCATAACTTTTCTTCCAAGGAGTAAGCGTCTTTTAATTTCATGGCTGCAGTCACCATCTACAGTGATTTTGGAGCCCCCCAAAATAAAGTCTGACACTGTTTCCACTGTTTCCCCATCTATTTCCCATGAAGTGATGAGACCAGATGCCATGATCGTCGTTTTCTGAATATTGAGCTTTAAGCCAACTTTTTCACTCTCCTCTTTCACCTTCATCAAGAGGCCTTTTTGTTCCTCTTCACTTTCTGCCATAAGGATGGTGTCATCTGCATATCTGAGGTGATTGATATTTCTCTTGGCAATCTTGATTCCAGCTTGTGTTTCTTCCAGTCCAGCGTTTCTCATGATGTACTCTGCATAGAAGTTAAATAAGCAGGGTGACAATATACAGCCTTGACATACTCCTTTTCCTATTTGGAACCAGTCTGTTGTTCCATGTCCAGTTCTAACTGTTGCTTCCTGACCTGCATACAGATTTCTCAAGAGGCAGGTCAGGTAGTCTAGTATTCCCATCTCTTTCAGGATTTTCCACAGTTTATTGTGATCCACACAGTCAAAGGCTTTGGCATAGTCAATAAAGCAGAAGTAGCTGTTTTTCTGGAACTCTTTTGCTTTTTCTATGATCCAGTGGATGTTGGCAATTTGATCTCTGGTTCCTCTGCCTTTTCTAAAACCAGCTTGAACATCTGGAAGTTCACGGTTCACGTATTGCTGAAGCCTGGCTTGGAGAATTTTGAGCATTAGTTTACTAGCGTGTGAGGTGAGTGCAATCGCGTGGTAGTTTGAGCATTCTTTGGCATTACCTTTCTTTGGGATTGGAATGAAAACTGACCCTTTCCAGTCCTGTGGCCACTGCTGAGTTTTCCAAACTTGCTGGCATATTGAGTGCAGCACTTTCATACCATCATCTTTCAGGATCTGAAACAGCTCAACTGGAATTCCATCACCTCCACTAGCTTTGTTCATAGTGATGCTTTCTAAGGCCCACTTGACTTCACAGTCCAGGATGTCTGGCTCTAGGTGAGTGAT
The DNA here is from genome assembly GCF_042477335.2 of Ovis canadensis. Taxonomy (NCBI): domain Eukaryota; kingdom Metazoa; phylum Chordata; class Mammalia; order Artiodactyla; family Bovidae; genus Ovis; species Ovis canadensis. The sequence continues at coordinate 35,670,890 of NC_091259.1, read as the reverse complement.
CAGACCATCGTGATTATCTTGGTTGTGAAGACCTTTTTTGTACAGTTCTTCTGTGTATTCTTGCCACTTCTTAATATCTTCTGCTTGTGTTAGGTCCATACAATTTCTGTCCTTTATCGAGCCCATCTTTGCATGAAGTGTTCCCTTGGTATTTCTAATTTTCTTGAAGAGATCTCTAGTCTTTCCTGTTCTGTTGTTTTCCTCTATTTCTTTGCATTGATCACTGAGGAAGGCTTTCTTATCTCTCCTTGATATTCTTTGGAACTCTGCATTCAGATGCTTATATCTTTCCTTTTCTCCTTTGCTTTTCGCCTCTCTTCTTTTCACAGCTATTTGTAAGGCCTCCTCAGACAGCCATTTTGCCTTTTTGCATTTCTTTTCCATGGAGATGGTCTTGATCCGTGTCTCCTGTACACTGTCATGAACCTCCATCCATAGTTCATCAGGCACTCTGTCTATCAGATCTAGTCCCTTAAATCTATTTCTCACTTCCACTGTATAATCATAAGGGATTTGATTTAGGTCATACCTGAATGGTCTAGTGCTTTTCCCCACTTTCTTCAATTTAAGTCTGAATTTGGCAATAAGGAGTTCACGATCTGAGGCACAGTCAGCTCCTGGTCTTGTTTTTGCTTACTGTATAGCGCTTCTCCATCTTTGGCTGCAAAGAATATAATCAATCTGATTTCAGTGTTGACCATCTGGTGATGTTCATGTGGCCGAGAGGAGCAACCCCACGTCCAAGGAGCGGTGGCTGCGCGGGTGCAGGAGGGCCGAGAGAAGCTGCTCTACGTTCAAGGTCAGGAGGGGCGGCGGTGAGGAGATACCCCTCATCCAACGTAAGGAGCAGTGGCTGCACTTTGCTGGAGCAGCCATGAAGAGATACCCCAAGTCCAAGGTAACAGAAACCCAAGTAAGATGGTAGGTGTTGTGAGAGGGCATCATAGGGCAGACACACTGAAACCATAATCACCGAAAACTAGTCAGTCTTATCACACGGACCGCAGACTTGCCTAACTCAATGAAACTAAGCCATGCCATGTGGGGCCACCCAAGACAGGCGGGTCATGGTAGAGAGGTCTGACAGAATGTGGTCTGCTGGAGAAGGGAATGGCAAACCACTTCAGTATTCTTGCCTTGAGAACTCCATGAACAGTATCAAAAGGCAAAATGATAGGATACTGAAAGAGGAACTCCCCAGGTTGGTAGGTGCCCAATATGCTACTGGAGATCAGTGGAGAAATAACTCCAGAGAGAATGAAGGGATGGAGCTAAAGCAAAAAGAACACCCAGTTGTGGATGGGACTGGTGATAGAAGAAAGGTCTGATGCTGTAAAGAGCAATATTGCATAGGAACCTGAAATGTTAGGTCCATGAATCAAGGCAAATTGGAAGTGGTCAAATAGGAGATGGCAAGGGTGAACATCGACATTCTAGGAATCAGTGAACTAAGATGGACTGGAAGGGGTGATTTAACTCAGATGACCATTATATCTACTACTGTGGGCAGGAATCTCTTAGAAGAAATGGAGTAGCCATCATGGTCAACAAAAGAGTCCAAAATGCAGTACTTGGGTGTAATCTCAAAAACAACAGAATGATCTCTGTTCATTTCCAAGGCAAACCATTCAGTATCACGGTAATCCAAGTCTATGGCCCTATCAGTAATGCAGAAGAAGCTGAAGTTGAATGGTCTTATGAAGACCTACAAGACCGTCTAGAACTAACACCCAAAAAAGATGTCCTTTTCATTATAGGGGACTGGAATGCAAAAGTAGGAAGTAAGAAACACCTGGAGTAACAGGCAAATTTGTCCTTGGAGTACGGAATAATGCAGGGCAGAGGCTAATAGAGTTTTACCAAGAGAACGCACTGGTCTTAGGCTTTCATCAGTGCCATGCCATTCTAACCAACTGTCACTCTTTTCTTTCCCCCATACTCATTTCAGTTCCCTGACACTTACAAATTTTCACTCTCCTGGAACTCCTGTCCTCCTATTACCTTTTCACTATATCTTATTTCCTCAATGGCCTTTCTCCTTTTCGTACCCAGCTTAAATTCCATGATCAACCGCTGTATTCAAATCTCTGTGTATACTTAAAACTCTCTTACTCCTTTCTCTTTTTTTGAAGAACATAATTTTAATCTTCTAATACAGCACGATTGTGCTACTGTACAACAGCTGGCATACAGGGGCTGGCATCAAGTGAACAGGCAAGAAGAGTTCCTGATGGAGGAGGGAGAGGAGGTGGGAGATGGTAGAGCTGAAGGATCATCAGCAATAGGAGATGGAGGGCAAGCTGCAATTTCATTCATATCTGACATTGATGGCTCAGGTTCTGGTTCCTTGCTGGATTCTGTTCTATCTACCCTCTTGAAAAAACCTTCCAGTGATGTCTGAGTAGTTGCTCTTTTTTTTCTTGGCACAGATCCCATGGTGACACTGGCCTGCATCCTGAATGACTGCAGCAACCTTCATATGCTGTTCCATGTTCCTCTTGCCTCTTTCTTAGTTTGTCATATTTATTTTGCAAAACCACAACTCTGAATACATAAAAACTTTTCACTTGCTCTGAGCAGCTAAAAGTGACTGGAGAAAAGATATAGCAAGGCTTACTAGTCCCGTGAACTTCAAGTGGGTGCTAATGTTGCTAGGAACGATGGTATATACCCCTATTTCATTCACTTATCCACTCTTCTTGGTGAGAATGTCACAGCTTCTCTCTCCTCAAAACATGCTAACTCCCATCCACATCATGATCTTACTTCCTATTTTGCTGAGAAAATTTAAGCAAACAGAAGACTTTCATAGACTCCCAACATCACAACTCACATCTTTCTACCTGTGATCACAGGTAAGCTATCTGTTTTCCTGCCATAAACCAATCCCTCCCAGAAACCCTGCATCCCAGATACCCTCCCTGTCATCTACTGGAGGACATCACTCCAGAAATTGTCCCTTGTCTTTCCTAAAAGTCATCATTTTCCACTCCTTATTAATAGGTCTTCTCAGCATACAAACATTTCCCTCTTCCTCAAATATTTTTCTTCCAGTTTCTGTTTGGCTAACTCCCTCACCTTCTTCAAGTCTTATATTTTTAAAAACAACTTTTTATTTTGTATTGGAGTATAGCCAGTTAACAGTGTTGTGATAGTTTGGGGTGGACAGCAGAGCGACTCAGTCTTACATATACATTTATCCATTCTTCCTCATCATCCTTCAAGTCTTTATTTAATGTCACCACCATCAATAACGGAGAAGGCAATGGCAACCCACTCCAGTATTCTTGCCTGGAGAATCCCAGGGACGGGGGAGCCTGGTGGGCTGCCGTCTATGGGGTCGCACAGAGTCGGACACGACTGACGTGACTTAGCAGCAGCAACCATCTATAAAGCTTTTGCGGACCACCCAGTCCTGGTACTACTGAATCCTTTATCTTGCTGTAATTACTTTTATCTATCACATTTGACATCTTCTACCATATTATATTGTTAATTTCTTTATTACTTTTATAGCTTACTGTTGGATTCCCCTCATTAATATTAAGCTTCAAAAAGACAGAGATCTTTCCTTTTGCTCACTGATGGATGCCAGACCTCTAGAATGGTGCCTGACCTGTGATAAGAACCTTAGCAAATACTAATTGGAGCAGCGAATGACCAATATGAAGCCCAAGATGAATCTTGCTGTTGCTGTTGCTGTTAAGTCGCTTCAGTCGTGTCCGACTCTGTGTGACCCCGTAGACTGCAGCCCACCAGGCTCCCCTGTCCCTGGGATTCTCCAGGCAAGAACGCTGGAGTGGGTTGCCATTTCCTTCTCCAGTGCATGAAAGTGAAAAGTGAAAGTGAAATCTCTCAGTCATGTCTGACTCTTCGTGACCCCACGGACTGCAGCCTACCAGGCTCCTCCATCCATGGAATTTTCCAGGCAAGAGTACTGGAGTGGGGTGCCATTGCCTTCTCCGAGATAAATCTTACCAAAGGACAAAAAATCAGACTCAAATAAAAGAAGATATCTACTGTGCTCTTGGATGGGAAGACTTAACACAACTAAGATGTCACCAACTTACTACATAAATTAAATGGAGTTCCAATGAAAATCCCACTTCAATTAAAAAATTCACTTCTTACTAGAAAAATACACAAAATAGAGAGAATAATAAAGTGAGCCCTTATGTCTCTATCATCCAGCTTAAGTAATTATCAACATTTAGTTGTATTTTATTTGTATTATCTCCCCCTCTACATCCCCAGACGATTATTATTTTATTCCTCCCAAGCTGTTTATTTAGAAGAATTCAAACTTGCGGAAAAGTTGCAAGAATAGTTCAAATTAAAAAAATGCACCCTAGATTCAACAATTGTTAATATTTTGTCTTATTTACATATTAAAATAAATATATCCTCTTCTGCTTCCTATGTGAAAATAAAATTGCTTGTGTATTAGAATATATTAGATTGTACTGCAAATGGTGCAGTGAAAAAGCATGTGTTTCTGTCTATACCTTTGGAAGGTACTATATGTAGGAATATGCATATTTTGTTGGCGATAGTGGCAAACTTCGTGACATTTTATAACAGAGTTTTAAATTTTAACTTGATTATCTTAAAATTTATGCGGGAGAAAAAATATTTAAAAATAGCCGACAGACTTCTCTGGCAGTTAAGACTCTGCGCTTTCAATGCAGGGGGAATGGGTTCAGTCCCTGGCTGGAACTAAGAGCCTTCATGCTGTGTGATGTGGCCAAAAAATAATAATAAAATAGCCAAGAAAATCATGAAAAAGAGCAACAGTGATAAACTAGCTACAACAGAAATTTTATTATAAAATCTCGGTAATAAAATATATGAGAACAGTAGAGAGTACTCAGAAATAAATCCAAAATATATGATACTCTTATACATTAAAATGCTAGTTGAATTTATTGGAGAAAAGTGGCCTAGTGGGAAAATAAAGTTATTACTTCACATCATGTGCAAGTAAACTCCACTTAAAAGTAAACAATAGTAAAAGTTATAGGAGAAAATTTAGGCACCTACACACACACACACATGCACACACACATGCACACACATGCACACACAGTTCAGTTCAGTTCAGTCACTCAGTCGTGTCCGACTTTTTGCGACCCCATGAATCACAGCACGCCAGGCCTCCCTGTCCATCACCAACTCCCGGAGTTCACTCAGACTCATTGAGTCAGTGATGCCATCTAGCCATCTCATCTTCTGTCGTCCCCTTCTTCTCCTGCCCCCCAATCCCTCCCAGCATCAGAGTCTTTTCCAATGAGTCAACTCTTTGCATGAGGTGGCCAAAGTACTGGAGTTTCAGCTTTAGCATCATTCCTTCCAAAGAAATCGCAGGGCTGATCTCCTTCAGAATGGACTGGTTGGATCTCCTTGCAGTCCAAGGGATTCTCAAGAGTCTTCTCCAACACCACAGTTCATAAGCATCAATTCTTCAGCGCTCAGCCTTCTTCACAGTCCAACTCTCACATCCATACATGACCACAGGAAAAATCATAGCCTTGACTAGACGGACCTTAGTCGACAAAGTAATGTCTCTGCTTTTGAATATGCTCTCTAGGTTGGTCATCACTTTTCTTCCAAGGAGTAAGCATCTTTTAATTTCATGGCTGCAGTCACCATCTGCAGTGATTTTGGAGCCCAGAAAAATAAAGTCTGACACTGTTTCCACTGTTTCCCCATCGATTTGCCATGAAGTGATGGGACCAGATGCCATGATCTTCATTATCTGAATGTTGAGCTTTAAGCCAACTTTTTCACTCTCCTCTTTCACTTTTATGAAGAGGCTTCACCTACCTGCTAAATGTTACATAACCAGTAAATCAAGACAGAAGGCATAGGAGCTAAAAAGGGATAGATTTAACAATACCAAAAACCCTTCAAAAACTGTGGAAAAGATTACCTAAACAAAGAGACACTGTTAATATTTTAATAAATGTTTTTGCAGTAGAAAGAACACATAAGGACTATGAAGCATAAATGTAAAGAACTTCTACAATTTGGTAACAAAAAGACAGCACATAGAAAAGTGGACAAAAGATATGAATGGACAATTCACAGAAGATCAAATACAAATGACAAGAAAGCTTATAAACCGATGCTCATTTTTTCAGCAGTCAGAGAAATGCAAATTCAAGTACAATGCTGTCATTTATACCTATCAAATTGGTGAGAACTAAAAACAGTAATAATGCCTACTGCTGACAGTGAGTAGAAAGGGAAGGACTCTCATAGTGGTTGAAATATGAACCCTGTTGACTTTTTAAAGGCAATCTGGAAGCATCTGTTAAAATTTAAAATGCTGGATAAACAACAAAGTCCTACTGAATAGCACAGGGAACTAGATTCAACATCTTGAAGAATATGAAAAATTATGTGTGTGTGTATATATATAACTGAGGTTTCCCTGGTGGCTCAGCAGTAAAGAATCTGCCTGCTAACGCAGGAGTTACGAGTTCTATCCCCGAGTTAAGAAGATCCCCTGGAGAAGGAAATGGCAACCCATTCCAGTATTCTTGCCTGGGAAATCCCATGGACAGAGGAGCCTGGTGGGGTACATTCCATGGGGTCTCAAAGAGTCGGACACGACTTAGGGACTAAACAACAACAACAAATGTATAACTGAATCACTTTGCTGTACAGTAGAAATTAACACACAAATTAACAATAAAACATATTTTAAAATAGGAAGATTGAATTAAAAAACATTAAAAAAATTTAATGTATGCACCCTTCAAGCAAGCAATATCAGTGCCAGGGATCTATCTCATAACAGGTAAAGGTGACCATTATTGAGTATTTATTAGTGCCAGGTTCTGTTCCGTGCACAATAATGCATTATCTCAGTTAATCCTCGCAACAACCCTGTGAGGTAGGTATTATTATTATCCTCATTTTTGGTGGGGAATGATGAGAAACTGCTGGCACAGAGAGATCATGTGACTCACTCAAGGAGACACACTTCGCAAGGGCAGAGCTGGCTTTCAAATCTAGGCTGTCTGAATTCAGGGCTTGTACTCCTAGCTACCAACTGAATCCTCCTTTCATAACAGAAATAAAAGCACCAGTGTGGGAGGAAATAACCAGAAGGGTGTGCTTGGCAGCATTGTTTATAATGGCAAAAACCAGATGTGAGCAGAATAACTGTCCACAGGGAATGTTTGAATAAACTGTGGACCATTCATATATGAAATGTTACCCAACCGTAGAAAAGAATGTATTAGATCTATACCTTGATTTGAAGGGATTTCCACAAAGTCAGTCAGTTCAGTTCAGAGGATCAGTCATGTCCGACTTTTTGTGACCCCTGGACTGCAACACGCCAGGCTTCCCTGTCCATCACCAACTCCCAGAGCTTGCTCAAACGCATGTCCGTTGAGTCGGTGATGCCATCCAACCATCTCATCCTCTGTCGTCCCCTTCTCCTCCTGCCTTCAGTCTTTCTCAGGATCAGGGTCTTTTCTAATGAGTCAGTTCTTCACATCAGATGGCCAGAGTATTGGAGCTTCAGCATCAGTCCTTCCAATGAATATTCAGGACTGATCTTCTTTAAGATTGACTGATTTTATCTTCTTGCTGTCCAAGGGATTCTCAAGAGGCTTCTCCAACACCACAGTTCAAAAGCATCAATTTTTCGGTGCTCAGCTTTCTTTATGGTCCAGCTCTCACATCCACGGACTGTAGCCTGCATGGCTTCTCTGTCCTTGGAATTCTCCAGGCAAGGATGCTGGAGTGGGTTGCCATTTCTTTCTCCAGGGGATCGTCCCAACCCAGGGATCGAACTCAGGTCTTCTGCATTGCAGGCAAACTCTACCATCTGAGCCATCAGGGAAGCCCCTTTAAGCTTATATGGCCCGAAAACTTCTCGTCTCCTCTGGCCATCCCCCATCTCTTTCAGATTCTCTGACTTCACTTTCTATTTTAACTTGCTATTCCTGTTCTATCCGATCTAGGCTAGGATATGACCTCTGGCATCAGGGCCCTTATTGTTAGTGGATAGTTCTCCAGCTCTTTGTCTGCCATTGCCCTTTCAAGGACCCAGCCTCTGGCCACCTTCTTTCAGAAGAGGTTTGCTCATATTATCACTTCTTGTGAAATGCCTGTTTCCCAGGAATGAGTTCTTTTTTCATCTGACCTTGCAGGTTTCTGTTTTGACCGCTTATCTGAGCCCTTGGTGCTCCCGCCACCTCTCTGGTAGAGATAAGGAGAACAAGAGACTTTTCCTTTGGTAGGAAAGTAACTCCTTGATTAAAGTCTGATTGTGCCCCAGTGAATAGACACCTAGGTACTTTCGGTGTCAGAGCAATCAGCACCCTCTTTCTGGCAGGTGTTTCTGACCTACCATGAGGTAGACTCCATTAGCTCCTCTCTAGATTATAACCTCCTTGAGGGCAGGAACAGGGATCTAATTTACCTTGGTACATCCTGCAACATCTAGCACAGTACAGTGTCATTTCCATAGTGGATTGATTCAGCAACAACTTCTTAAGTGCCTATGAGCCAGGCATTTTACCTGATGCTAGAAATACCATGCAAACAGCTTCTGCCTTCAAAGAAACCCCTTGTGTTGTATTGGGAGTTGGGACCCATGAAAAACAATGGCAGAGAGGTGATAATTGAGTTGGATTATAGGCAAACAGGGGGTCATTGTACTATCTCTTTACATTTCTGTTTTTGAAAATTTCCACAATAAAAAGTTTTAAAAGGTAAAGACTGGGGAAAGTGTCCTGGGCAGAATGGAACTCTGAGAATTTATATAAATAAAGCAATTAACTGATGTATTTCCCACACACTGAAGCCCTGACTCCCAATGTAATACTTGGAGACTAGGCTTTCAGGAAGTAACTAGGTTTAGATGAAGTCTTGTGGCTAGAACTCTTATGATTGGATTAGTGTCCTTATAGGAAGAGGAAGAAACTAGAGCTTGCTGGCTTTCTGCTTTGCCTTCTCCAAACCAGGAAGAGAGTTCCCACCAGAACTCTACCATGCTAGTAACTTGATCTTGGACTTCCAGTCTCAAGAACTGTGAGAAATAAAAATCCCCCTGCCAATGTAGGAGACATGGGTTCAATCCTGGGATCAGGAAGATCCCCTGGAGAAGGAAATGGAAACCCACTCCCTCACTCCAGTATTCTTGCTTGGGAAATCCCACGGACAGAGCAGCCTGACAGACTACAGTCTTGGGGCCGTAAGAGTTGCACACGACTTAGTGACTATTGATATCACTTATATGTAGAATCTAGAAAAATGTTACCAATGAACTTATTTACAAAACAGAAATAGACTCACAGACATAGAAAACAAATTTAATGTTACCAAAGGGGAAAGGAAGGGAGAGGGGTAAATTGGGAATTGGGGATTAACATTTACACATTGCTATATATAAAAGAGATAAAAAACAAGGACCTTCTGTATAGCACAGGGAACTATATTCAATATCTTATATAAGCTATAATGGAAAAATATTAAGAATAAAAACATATATATATGAATCACTTTGCTGTATACCTGAACCGTCGTAAATCAACTACAATTCAATTTTTAAAAAATTCTGTTGTATAAGTCATCCACTCTATGGTGTTTTGTTATGGCAGTCTGAGCTAAGATAACCAGTAATCAGAACTAAGTAGAGGATGTGGTCAGAATTAATTTTATAATAATTTAATCAAGGGCTTTGTGATTTGAAGGCCATGAGGGCGGTATATATACAGTCACCAGAAGCCTGAAGTTCACCCTTATATACTTAGAGGAGGACTGCTACCTGAATTTTCTGAATTTACCTGCTACTCTAATTTTCTCCTTGTCAGATTTCTAGGATCTGTAGTCTGGAATGCAGTTATTCTATAGCAATAGGAAGAATGCACTGGTAAACCCTGCCAACAGCTGTTTCATCCCTTTTGTTTTACTGCTGCTGCTGCTAAGTCACTTCAGTCGTGTCCGACTCTGTGCGACCCCATAGATGGCAGCCCACCAGACTCCCCCGTCCCTGGGATTCTCCAGGCAAGAACACTGGAGTGGGCTGCCATTTCCTTCTCCAATGCATGAAGGTGAAAAGTGAAAGTGAAGTTGTTCAGTCATGTCCAACTCTTAGCAACCCCATGGACTGCAGCCCACCAGGCTCCTCCGTCCATGGGATTTTCCAGGCAGGAGTGCTGGAGTGGGGTGCCATTGCCTTCTCCGCCCTTTTGTTCTAGGTGTATACAAAACTTTCCGCAGCCTCAGCAGTGGTGGATGGAGATGATGTCTGGGTCAGGGAAAGCGTTTATCAGGGGTAAGGATCAGCAATCAAGGAGGAAATCAAGTCTTTAGGCTCCTATGGCCCTATGAATTTCTTAGCTTTTCCTCAACCAGTTTAACAAGTTTGTTGAAGGCTCCAAAGTTTCAGTTGCCTGCAAACTCTTAACAGTGGTGGAAAGAAGGGTAGATAAGGCTGCTGCTGTCTATGCCTCAACTCAGACTTATTGAATTAGAATCCCTGAGGCAAATTTGCTAAGCGATTATTACACCTGTTATTACAGGTACTAAAGATGAAGAAGCTTTGTACTGATTTACACCCTTTTTTTTGGTTACATCCAAACCACAAGCTTATAAACCTTGAAATTTTTATCATCATTAAGTTTCCTCTGATGTACTTGTCACTTAGCTAGATTGCTGGTTATTGTCTCTCTTCCGAAACAGGAGACTGAAAAACCCTTTCCACCATAGGAAATCCTAAAGGAGATTCAGTTTCCAATTCATTAAGGTGAATTCAGGATTAAGGACAATCATTTTTCCTCCCTACCCCCATAGCTTCATCCCCAATGTATTAAGGATGCAAAGGGAACACCTGTCTCTTGTTTTCAGAGAAGATAGAGTGTTGCCTATGGCAACCAGCAGACCGCTTGAGATTTGCTGCTGCAGGTTCCCTAAGCAACCCTGGCAGCCATCTTTGCAGGGACTCTTCAGCGGGCCAGGGCCACGGATAATCTAGCTCTGCCACATCATCGGCTACCACTGGTTTCTGAATTTCCCGGGAGCCATAAGGGACTCAACCAACCTATTCACCAGGGGAAGAGCTAAGGGACCTCTGTCTCCTTTAGGCCCCTGGAGCAAGATGGAACACAGAGAAGGCTTTCTTTGGAAAAAGCAGAGGCAACGGCTGCTCTGGGTATAGGCAAACGGCAAGAATTACCTGGGAGGGAATCTCCCTACCGAGCCCTTAGTCTGGCACAGAGGTGTTAAAAAGGGCTCTTTTTAAACTCAATTGGCACTTTGGGTGTTGAAGAATTACTCCTTGAATGTTTACTCTCTGATTTGTGGGCTAAGAGGCATCTTTCAGTATTTAAACAGGCCCGGTAAACAACTTCAAGGTCCAGTGGCCACCTCGTCTGTGACGCCAGTGAATCCAGTCTACTGAACTTGTCGTTATCTGAAATGACTCTGTATTATATGAACTTCCTGCTGGCCTTTTATGGCTCACTTGATAATAAAGGGACCCCAGCCCTCTGCAAATCCCACTTCACTCCAATGTTCCTGGACACTCCATAGGCTGTCTAACGTCCTCCATCCCCGAAACATCCACAGTGCTCGATCAAGACCTGCAGCTGCTCTGAGCTGGCCTATGGACTCCGCCTCCTACCATGCCGCCTGGCATGGCAGTTTCTGCTGGGGACTGTCACTGCTCTGATGGGAACAATACACGCAGTGTTGCGCTCAGTTATTGTGCTGCCGCCCTTGCTGGAAACTGACACCTCTGCAGGCTGGCACTGCCACGACTCTGCTCTTTCTTCCAGGTTCTCTGGGTCTTTCCCGTTGCTCCGCTGGGCGCCTACTGAGTATCAAAGCAGCACTTGTTCCGTAGCGGAATAGGGAGTAATTTCTATCGCTCTTCGTGTTATGCACTCAGAGAGGGGTCCTCAAACAGGCTGTGTGAACTCCAGTGTGTTATAGAGATAAGGAAACAGCTCTTTAAATGTCTACAGACTTGTCATTTCTCTGAGGCCAGGGTTTTCATTTAAGTGTTTAGGGCAATGTTGCATTTGAGTAACAACAATCAGACTCCACCCGGGTGACCAAGGCACTAATCCTTGTGAGCCTATCACACCTGACTCCATAGTCCCCTAGGAGGAGGTCTCTCAAATGAGGCACAACAAGCTTCTCACAAAAAGACTTCCTCAAAGCCACCCTACATGCTAACCAGACACATCCAGCCGTATCTGAGACCCCTGCAGCAGAAGAGATGAGAACCCTGATCAACCCTGTGCAGCCTTTCAAGGTTGTGAGCCTTATTTATAGGCTTCCCAGGTGACTCAGTGGTAAAGAATCTACCTGGCAATGTGGAAGACACAGGAGACACAGGTTCAGCCCCTGGGTTGGAAGGATCCCCTGGAGGAGGGCACGGCAGCCCACTCCAGTATTCTTGCCTGGAGAGTCCCATGGACAGAGGAGCCTGGCGGGCTACAGTCCATAGGGTTGCAAAGACTCAGATGTGACTGAGCGTGTGTGCACACACACACGCCTTATCTATACTTATAGGATCACAAGACGCTGGAGACCAGAGGCCATGTTTTCCAATTCTTTCCCATCTGTAACATTAGCACAGTCTCGCAACTATCTGAACCTTAAGCAAAACAAACCCACACAACTCTTCATAATGTACAAAGCAGTTTTACAAACATTATCTCATTTAGTTTTTACAGCCACCCTGTGGTCAGGGTATTAGTAGCCTCATTTTGCAGTCGAGATGCTCCATGCTGTCCAAGCTTGCCAAGACACTCAGCGTGAAGCTGAGCCTTGACCATCTGCTAACTGACTCCAGCGCTGGTCTCTTTCCATTGCTGCACTGCTGGCGCACCGGGAACATCACAGCACTCACGGGGCTTGCCTGGTGGTTCAGACTGTAACGAACCTGCCTGACATGCGGGAGACCTGGGTTTGATCCCTGGGTTGGGAAGATCCCCTGGAGTGGGGCATGGCTACCCACTCCAGTGTCCTGGAGAATTCCATGGACAGAGGAGCCTGGAAGGCTCCAGTCCATGGGGTCGCAAAGAGTCAGACACAACTGAGCAGCTAACACACACTCAGTGCTCATACTCCCAATCTAGGTTCAACCTTCCTTTATGTGACCTCTCTCTATCCTCTCCATCTCAGCAGAAAGCACAAAAGAGGACCGAAGACAACCCGTTTTTGCTTCATCCTTTTCCTTTCCTTTCTCAACTTGCTGTCTTGCGTTTGGGGTCATTTCTCACTTGGACCTCTGAGACCTTGTTAAGGGCTGAATGTTTGTGTCCCCCACCTCTATATCTATATACTGAAGCCCCAACCCCCAGTGTGATGCCTTTGAGAGGTAATTAGGTTTAGATGCGTTCCTGAGAGTGGGGCCCCCATGATGGGAGTAGCGTCCTTGTAAGAACAGGAAGAGGGACCAGAGCGCACTTTCTCTTTTTCTGAGAAATGAGGACACAGCAAGATGGCCACTGTTTCCAAGCCAGGAAGAAGCCCTTCCTCCTGGAACGGAATCTGCTAGAATCTTAACCTTGGATTTCTCAGCTTCCAGAATTATGAGAAATAAATTGATGTCGTCTCAGTCACCCAATCTATTTTGTTCTGGCAACCTGAGCTAACCAATGCAAACCTCATAGCCCACTCTTGCTTTGCCTTGGATTCTCAGCTCCCTGGCCTGCCATGATCATTGTAAGGAGAGGGTTTTCCTTGTTGCTGCTTGGGTCCTTTGGTTTCTAGGCTTTTCTTGACCTGCTCGTGGGAGGAAACATCGTAAGGCAAAAGTACTGGCTTCATAAGGAGAGAGTCGGAAGATGTAGTTTCAGATTCCAAGCCTGCTAATAACTGTGTGAGCTTAGACAAGTCCTTTCATAGCTTCATCCCTTTAAGGCTCAGTTTTCTCATCTGCAATGTAAGGGGATTAAAAAACAAGATCCAGGATCCTTTCTGGTATAAAATGTTCTCATTTCATCAATTTGAATTGGCATCCTAGTTTCCTTCTCTGTTGCTTTCAGTCTCACGACTACCTAGCATTCATTTTTATCAGCCATAAAATTCCATCTATCCCTCTTCCTAAGTGCTTATCATAAATTTCTTATTATCAGATGCTAAAGTATGCCCTGGTTATTTCCCTGGGAAAGGGATTTTTTTGCTGCAGAACCAACTACAGCATAATACTGCCGGGGGCCAGCGTGAGGAATTCCGCCCATGGCAAAGGTAATGAGGAAGGAGGCTTGGCATACGTAAAGGCGTGATCAAGCCTCAGGAAACCCCCTGTTCCCGAGCATCTAACCCCCAAATCAGAGTCTGTTTTATGCTCTCACCTACACCTCTGACTTTACGGGGGGCTCTCCCCCATAACCGTTTCTCTCTGAGAAGGAGTTAACGTGCAGCTCCAAGGCAATAAAGGTTCTTGGGTGTGACAAGAGTGTTTCAGCTTACGGACTCCTCTGAAGGTTATCTAGCCCACCTGTATAGGTTCGTCCGGCCACATGTGATTGTTTACAGCCTCCAAATCTGAGAGGCATGAGATGTTTTAGACTTACTAAAGGCAAATTCTTTTGGGGAGTTGGAAATTATTAGTATAGTGTGTTGGTTAGGAATTATATTGGTGAAGGGTTTTTCATTTGTTGTGTCAATAATTGCTGCTAATTCCCTGCTCTGGGTGGGACAAGGATGTCTCAGGTCAAACCTCTCTGCTGACAGACTAGCTTGTGTGACAGGATTATCCATACTGCTGCCACTAGGCACATGATTGTTTACTACCTCTTAACCGTAAACAGCACAGAGAGTTTTGGAGTATTTTGAGAGTCTTAATTAGCATAGGACTTTTTCTTCTTGTTGAGTCAATGATTGCCGCCAGGCCTCCATATCCTTAGGCACTTGGGAATATATTAATCAATGTATTTGGAGTATAGCAAAGGAAATATAGTAGTTTTTGATGTTAGCAATACTAGACTTTTTGAGTTAATGGATTTTCTCTTTTGTAATAGATCACTGTACTTTGTTATAAATCACTGTGTCCTTGCTATGTAAGAATGTAACTTTATCATATCTTAAGACTAAATAGATCTTAAGGGGAGCATTGGTGAAAGGATTTTCATTTGTTGGGTTGATGTTTGCTGCTAAATCTCCATGTTCCCTACCCTTATAATGAATATAACTAGCATATAGGAAGAAATAAGTATTAACCTTTAAGCATATAGGAGAAATAAGTATTAACCTTTAAGACTAATCATGTTAACCTTGGGTTAAATAAATTCCTTTCTTGATTGTAACTCACTACACCCTCACCCTATAGGAATGCAGCTTTATTTGGAGGATGGTGCCTGGTTTAAGAAAAAACACCCTTGGAAAAAATAAGTTTTTTTGTTATCAGAAAGAAAGGATCATAAAATGTCAGCAGGTCTCACTCAAGGCCAGAAGATGATGTAATATCCCTAAGACCTTTTTTTTTATACATTTATGTGAAGCACCTGATTTTGACAAAGGTCAGGACTGCTGACCCCCATGTGACTCTGTATTCATCCCTATGTGTAACAAAAGGTATATAAGCAAACCCCAAAATAAAAAAATCGGATCAGTTTCCAGAAAGACTGATTCCCCCATGTCGCTTCTTTCTTGCTCCCATTTTTTTGGCTGAATTCCCATCTGGAGCATGGATGCTATCCCATGTGAACCAAGTTATTCAGCCTCCTTTTCTCCACTAATCTTCCTACTACACTATCCATTTCTAATCTCTCTATATCTGTGATTAAATATGTATTTTTCCAAAGACGCCGACTCCGTCCCCGTACCTTCGAATCACCCTGGATCCACCGGGGCTGGACCCCGGCATAATACTGTCTTTGCAAATTACAGGAAAAAAGTTTAGACCAGCTTCTCAAAGGCAAGGAGCTCATTTCACTGAAGCTAGTTATGTACACAATGTTGGAGGTGTTTATGGCTTGTTGGTTTCTATAACCTGAAGTTAAGTGGTCTGCTCTGTATTTTTAACTTCATCCCACTACTTTTGATAAACTTTGCACAGCCTTGCTGTACTGTCTTCTATGGAAAATCTGCTAACCTCTTTCCATTATTTTGGCGAGGTAAGTGAATATTATTCTAGTTCTTTGCCCAATTCATACCTCAAACCCCATCCTGGAGGAGTTGTAATTCATGATCTCCTTAGGTCTGTCAAATATTTGGAACAGCTGGTCCTGTGGCTGCATCTTTGCCTCTATGAAACCCCAGCTTTAGCTGTATGCATATTCAACTTCCCCCAAGTTGACAAGGTTGGTTTAATAATCGTCCTCCTTACACAGAGGGCAAGGGAGACGGAAGAAAGAAGCAAACCCCTCCAAGTTGGTAGGTGGCAGGTTTAATAAGCAAGGAAACTTATGATGCTTGTCTTGAGTGGAGGCAAGATAAATTGATCTGGGACTGCCCTGGTGGTCCAGTGGTTAAGAATCTGCCTTCCAATGCAGGGGACACCAGTCTGACCCCTGGCCTGGGAACTAAGATCCCACATGTCCTACGGCAACTAGAGAGAAGCCAGTGTGCCACAACAAAAACCCAGCACTGCCGCATAATAAAACTAAATAAAGAAAAATAACAAAGAACCAAGTAATTTCTGAAAAAAAAAAAAAAAAAAGATGACTAGATTTCCACACCCCCACACCAGAACCTTAAAAGTTTGCATAGAGGCCTTAACTGGGTTCAGTTACATGTTCAGTCCAGCCTCAACAACACCGCTCTCTCTTAAGGCTGCGATCTTGGAGCAGCTCCTACAGTAGGAACAGTAGGCAGGATGGGCATTCCAAGGACAGGGGAGGGAGCAAGAAGCCTCCAGGTGCGCACTTGGAGGGTCAACCAGCAGTCATATCTTTTTGATGACCTCCTCCAACATATAGGGTATTATGTAAACACATGGTAGCTGAGCATAATTCAGCCCACGAGACTACCTCCAAATGAAACAACCCTTGGGGTCTATCAACAAGGGATAGACAGAAGCAAGCAGACATTGTTACTGCCACCGAATCAGCCGTGCTTTTTATAACCATGAGGGAGTCTTCCGGGACTTTAGGGCAAGTTTGCCAGTTTTCTCAAGAATCAGCAGGCTCAGCTGCGTGGCCCGTTTCAATCATTGCCTATGAAGTGGGTTTTTCTTTTTTTAATCTTTGAGGACTCTTTGTTTTTTATGGTGGGTTATTTTGGGGGGCTTTATTTATTTATTTCTTTATGGCTGTGCCGGGTGTTCGCTGCTGCGTGGGGGCTTTCTCTAGAGTGGTGAGTGGGGGCTCCTCTCCGGTTGTGGTGCTCAGGCTTCTCATTGTGGTGGCTTGTTGCAGAGCACGTGCTCGAGAGTCCAGGCTCAGTAGTTCCAGGTGCACAGGCTTGGTGGTTCCGTGGCATGCGGAGTCCTCCTGGACCAGGGATCAAACCTGTGTTCCCTGCATTGCCAGGCTGATTCTTAGCCACTGGACCACTAAGGAAGTCTTCTTTGAGAGCTCTTGTTCATAGCAGAGATGAATGGAAATAGACATTTTATTTCTTTCTCCTGTGAAAGTCTCCCTCCCTGAGTTATTTCTCATACAATCCTTTCCCCAGCAGTGTGTGTTCTTTATAGAAATAAAACTGACTCTGAATCTGGATTCTACAGCTCAGAGAGTAGTTCAGACTAACCCTTCCCACTGGCTTCCCTGGAAGCAGCTCTTCTTACAGAGAGACCTTGGTGATTGCATGAAGAGCTTGAGTCCACCCCCCACCCGTCTTTATTGAACTCCTTTTAGCGGGTCACTATTGGTAGAGAATTTCTTCCAGTTGAGTTTTCCTTTAATAAAAAAAAAAATTAACACCTTTATTGAGGTATAATTGACATACCATAAAATTAGCCTATTGAAAGTGTACAATGTGTGGGTTTTTAGAATATTCTCAGGCTTGTGCACCCATCGTCACAACCTACGTTTCGACTATTTTCATCACCCTAAAGGGGAATGCCGCATCTAGTGGTAACCATACTCCATTCCTCTCCCTGGCCTGATGTGGCCAGCCCTAGTCAACCACTGCTCTTCTTTCTGTCCCTATTGATTTGCCTGTTCTGCACACTTACATGAAATACGTATATGGAATCATACAATATGTGACTTTTTGTCTTGCATTTCTTTCGTTAAATGTCTGTCTAAGTATTTCATTCCTCTGGATGCTATTATAAATGGGCCTGTTATCTTAATTTCATTTTCAGAATTTTCATTGCTGGCGTATGAAAATCTAATTGATTTCTGTACATTTTTCTTGGAGCTTGCAGCCTTGCTCAACTCATTAGATCAGACGGTTTTCTAGTGGATTCCCTAGGATTTTCTATACACAAGATCATGTTATCTGCAAACTGAGGTAGTTTTACTTCTTCCTTTCCAATTTGGATGCCTTTTATTTCTTTTTTTCTTGCTTAATTACCCTTTCTGAAACCTCTGGTACACAAGGTTAAAAGAAGTAGAAAGAGGGGACAGGAGCATTTTAAAAAGGCTTTATTTTCCCTGGAAACGTGGTTACAAGGCGACTTGTTAGACGTCTTGTTATTTGCATCTTATTATTTGTTATAACAGTAGTGAAAAAATAGAATCAATAGCATCCCACTTGTCCTGGCGACAAGATTAAACTACCTCTTTGAAGAAACTATTTTTAACTCTTATGCAGTCTTGGGGTCATGATTTAATGATAGTTTGGACTCTTTCATCTTTCCTTTCTCTTGTATCGAGGTCCAAACGAGATCTTTGCCAGCTACCCCTTCCCATGCCCTTCTCCCAGCTTTCTGTTTCCTGGCAGGCACAGAGTCCTATGTGCTCAAGTTTCTGGAGGGTGCTTGATGGCTCAGCAAACCCTTCACTTTTCTTTTGGCTTCTTAAGAAGCGCCTTGGGATCGTCACATTTCTGCAAGATAAACTGCTCAGAACAAACTTAGATTTTGGATGGCAGCCCTAGAGAACCAGTTATGTTTGCCTGAATGCTCAGAATAGAGAATACACACTTTTGGATAAAACTTTCCTGTCTTTCTCTTGCTTTACTTTTGCCAGCATATGCTGAGTGCTACAAGGTACCAGTACTGTATTAGATTTTGGACATGTTGAAATAAAGTGCTGAAGAAATGCTCTGCACATACAGAAGTCCTTGGCCTCAAGGAAACCACAATTAGTGGGGAGGCATTAATTTATTTAAGAAATAACTACTGAGCATTTATGATATCCCAGGCACAGTGTTAAGACCTGGATAGTGGTGAACTAAACAAATATGTTCCTGCCTATCTGGGGATTGTTATCTAATTAGACACCCATTCATGTAAAGTAAGTTAGATTGTTAAAAAATGCTACAATAGATTAATAATAATTTTAGCAATTATTCATAGAACACCAATTATCACTATTGCAAGGTTTTTTGTTTTTGTTTTTTTATGGCTGTGCTGGGTCTTTGTTGTCTCAAGGGCTTTCTCTAGGTGCAGTGAGCAGGGGCTACTCTTCATTACGGTGTGCTGGCTTCTCTTTGCAGTGGCTTCTTTCGTGGTGGAGCCGGGCTCTAGGGCACGTGGGATTCAGCAGTTGCTGCACGTGGGTTCAGTAGTTGCAATTCCTGGGCTCCAGAGCACAGGTTCAGTAGTTGCGGCACACAGGTTTAGTTGTGCTGAGGCGTGTGGGATCTTCCCAGACTAGGGATCCAACCTGTGTCTCCTATGTTGACAGGCAGTTTCTTAACCATTGAACCACCAGGGAAGTCCCCCCTATAAGATTTTAAATGAATTTTAGAAGAAAAAAATGCCACTTGGAATAAGTTTTCTTTCTCAGTGAGCTCCTACAGTGTTCTCAAAGAGTGCTTGCATTCTGCAGAAAGCTTGGGAATACACACAATTTCTCAAGTAGACTGTTGTGTAGCAATGGTATAAATATTTTAGTATTTTACTTACATATATACTTTAAATTTTAGAAGGAAAAACCATTAGTATTTTAAAAAAAACAAACAAACAAACAGACCATAGACACTGGGATACTCTAAAGTTTGGGAAACTTGATTTGGAGATCAAAAGGCCTGGATTTGCTTCCAGATTCACCACGTCCTAGCTGTGTGAACCAGTCATCAGACTGGTCAAGTAAACTGACCATCTGTAAAGTGGGATAATAACTACTTTATGAAGTGGTGAGACGGTTGTCATTGGACACGTAGGTTTCCACAGATAAACACAGATAGTGCAACTTCCAGAGACTGAACTGTATGTGCTTAGTCAACCAACTAAAACATTTAAAACTATAATTTTCTCTTTTTAACTCTGAAGTTAATCCATTTTTTGAAACCCTAATTCTATTCTCAATCCTCCTAATCTTGTGAAAGTGATTTGGAAAGCAGCATGTTATTATTTATATGCTTTTAGTGCTGCAAGGGAGAAAATTAATACTTGAATGCATATTATGTACAGACTTTAATCCAGGTCCCTCTATGTATGTATGTATTTATTTTTAAAAATTATTTGTTTATTTGGCTGCGCCGGGTCTTTAGTTGCAGCATGTGATATCATTTAGCTGTGGCATGTGGGATCTAGTTCCCTGACCAGGAATCAAACTCTGGCCTCCCTGCGTTGGGAGCTTAGAGTCTTAGCCACTGGACCACCAGGGAAGTTTCCCTCTATGTATTTATGATAGTTGATTCTCCTAAAAACCCCATAAATTAGGAGTGATTTTCCAAGAAAGGAAACTGAGGCTCAGAGATGAGTCTGTAAATGGAAAAGCCCTTCGGAAAACTTAGGTCTAACTGTCTAAGCATGGTCTAACCCTTGCTCTTTTCACTCATTGTTCCAGGCTGCCCTTTAAAAAAGTCAAAGGAGTATAAAATTATTTTGAAAATAAGAACCAACAGAAATAATTTCACCCTTAATAAGTAATCTTTTAAAATGCCATGAGGACTCTGAGGATAATTGGAGACATCGTTGGGTGGCATAAAACCGCAGTTGTGGGCTGTTATCCCAGCCCAAAGTACCACTGTAACTTTAGCCCACTGTACTTTCTATTTGGCTGCAAAGACACCCAGCTTCCTGGAGCCAGCTTCCATTTGGATTCCAACTTCCTGGCTCCTGCTGTGGGTTTGTGGTTTTCAACTGCCTGCAGTTGAAACAGAAAGGACTAGAAGGCTGTAGTGGCATGAGGGAGTCCTGCTAGGCATCATGTAGTTTAGAACTTTGACCAGCAGGTGTCTCTGCAGACAAGGGAAAGGGTTTCTTTCGGGTTTAAAGATGAAGATGGATGAAGATTTCTAGTTTAATTGAAGAAAATTGTGGTGGAGATGAAGCAAACAAAGGTGGGTCAGCTACCTATAGAAATCAATCCCAATAGTACAAGTTTTTCTTAGCCAGTATCTGGAAAGGCTGGTAGAAAACTTAAGCAAACCCCAATTATAATGTAGGGAAACTGCAATAAAAGCTATGTCTCTTGCACTGTTTTCCAAAACAATGCAAGTCTGTCTGAAGGTAAGCACTAAAAACTCAGAGGCAATTCCCAAGGCAGGTGCAGCAGAGAGGATGGTCTCTTAGGGGAGATGTGAAGATGAAGGGAAAGGGACTTCCTGGAGGCCCAGTGGTTAAGACTCCATGCTCCCCATGCAGGGAGCCTGCGCTCCATCCCTGGTAAGGGAACTAGATCCCACATACTGCAACTAAGAAAGAGCCTGCATGCTGCAACTTAAGATCATGTTCTGTAACCAAGACCTGGCACAGCCAAATAAATAAATTTTTTTTTTTTTTTTTTTAAAGAATAAGGAAAAAGAGGAAAGATGCAATTCTGTCAGTTTAGAACTAGGGAAATAAAGAACTTCTGTCTGAGATAGACCTTGGAAGCACACGTTTATTTTCTATGAAATATGGTGAATTCCTAGATTTGAGATACACTTCTATATTCAAGGAGGAAAACAGGATCCACATAACGCCAAAATCTTAATGTTTGTTGAATATCACACTTTTCACTTGAGAGAAACAAATCATTAAACACTTCTTTCTAAATTAGTGTAAATATTTGGGAGTTGATTATAGGGTAACTAAGTGTAACTTGCATTAAGGAGCATATCCTTTTGTAAAAAAAAGTTGTTCTGAGTGAACTCTTTTTCTCTACTAAATATGTTTTTCCAGTGATTTTCCTTATAAAACAACAGGTGTATTTACCCAAGGAAAATATTGATCCCAAATGATAATATAGTCACATCTGAGAATGCAGAAAATCTTTTAAAAAAGTCATCTTTATTTAATAATAACCTAAAAATGCTTAAATTGTATCCTAGAACATATGCAAAGTAGTAAGGGTAATTTTTTTGTTTCATTTAGCTCAAATGGTTCCATTAAGAAGAAAAATGTGAGCAAGCTGAACAGAAAATCCTAGATCGAAAGCTTATTAGCTGTTCTCAAGCCCCCTCCCCAGGACATTTTGCAGCAGGAGAATATGTACTTATTTTGCTCAGACCTGTTTCTGGGCATCCAGAGGAAGCGTTTGGACATAACTGGGTTGGTCTGGGACAGGAAAGGCAAGGTAAGAGTCACGTAGCTGAGGTGGTAACTCAGAGCACTGCCGTGATGGAGAGAAGACACACGTTCAGTGCTCCTGGAGAACCAGGGCACACTGAACGTCTCTACAAAGTGCACACCACAGTGCCCGGCTTTCTATGTGATGGCAGAATTATAGATTATAAACTGGTGAAGAGGGACTTCCCTGGTGGTCCAGTGGCTTACTTAGGCTGTGCTCCCAGTGCAGGGAACCGGGTTCCATCCTTGGTCAGGGAACTAGATCCCACAGGCCACAACTAAAGAGTCCACGTGCTACAACTAAGACCTGGCATGGCCAAATACGTAAATAAATATTTTTAAAAATTGGCTAACAATTGCCTTGTTTGGCAATATGTGACATGCAAACATTGCACAATGTTGCCTTTTGGCCCACAGAATTTCTGAATAATACTTCGCTTCTTTCCGAGCGGTAATGAGCTGAGACAATGAAAAGCGAGGGCTTAGATTTTCTTCAAGGTCCTGATACTTCTGAGACTCTAGAGCTATGAGGTGAGGCTGCAGTTTCCTTCTGGGTTGCTGGTAAATTGCTCTGCAGATAGGCTCAGAGGGACTTTAAAATCATAAAAGTGAAAGTGAAAGTCACTCAGTTGTGTTTGACTGTTTGCAACCCAATGGACTATACAGTCCATGGAATTCTCCAGGCCAGAATACTGGGGTGGGTAGCCTTTCCCTCCTGCAGGTGATCTTCCCAATCCAGGGACAGAACCCAAAAGAGTTAATATATTCCCTCCCAAGGCTTATATCACTCCCCCCTCAGACCTTGAGTCCTCAGAGGTTTCGCATTGCTTCCAGAAGTTCCTAAGGGCCTATCCTATCCATCAAGAATGCCTTGGCTTGCCCTTTTCAAGTTTTAGAAACAAAACACAATGATATTATGAAGGAAATGTCTCACTTTCATCTTTGAGTCTATTTTTCACTTTTGCAGAAAAGAGTGCATTGGTTATGGAGGTGAATTGGGAGCCAGGTGGTGGAGTTTCTGCCTTCACCCTGGACTGCAGGGCTCCAAGAATTTCAGCCCCCAAGCCACCTCTCTGAATCTGCAGCAGGGCAGGAACACACTTTCCCACCCATTTTCTAGGGCAGCAAAACACTGGTACAATAAGCAGTGAATCTCTTCACAGATCTACTTGCAAGTGAAGCAGACGTCAATCAGTTTTGCAATCTGCTATTTTTAAAAAAATCTATTTTTTAAAAATATTTTTATTTATTTATTTGGCAGTGCCAGGTCTTAGCTATGGCACATGGGATCGAACCCAGGCCCTATGCATTGGGAGCATGGAGTCTTAGCCACTGGACCACCAGGGAAATCCCTGTCATTCTTTATTGATATGATCTGGTGCCTGCTCTGTCCTTTTCTCCAGAACTCTCAAGTCTTCTTCTCCCATGGGTCTAAACTGAGTTTGGGGAGGAAGCTGCTTTCCCTGCAAGCTACTGCATTTTCCTACTAGCTGCTTTCCTAGAGCTACTAGTTATAATTAGTGGGGGAGGATCTCTGTTTCAGAGGTAAATTGCCTGGGGTTGAATCCTAATTCTGGGACTCACTTTCTAGCTCTATGACGGTGGTCAACTCCCTTAATCCTTCTGTGCCTCATTTTCCTTATCTGCAAAATGGGGATAATAACATATCCTGTCTCAAGGGGTTGTTGAGGATTAAGTTCATTTAAGTAAAACTGCTTAGCATAGTGCCCGGCAAATGGTTGTTATTGACTGTGAGTGGACTTTCCGGATGGCGCTAGTGATAAAGATTCTTCCTGCCAATGCAAGAGACATAAAAGATGTGGGTTTGATTTCTGGGTTGGGAAGAACCCCTGGAGGAGGGAATGGCAACTCATTCCAGTATTCTTGCGCGGAAAATTCCACGGACAGAGGAGCCTGGCGGGCTATATAGTTCGTGGGGTCGTAAAGAGTTGGATACTACTGAGCAACTGAACTACACACTGACTGTTTTTCTCCCCAGACTTAACTCAGTCTTGGTATTCAATAAAGAATTATTAAATGCATACATTTAAACAGTTTTCCTTTTTCCCTGATGATCTTCGTTGATCAATCCCCTCCCTAATTTTCTATATTCTTCTCACCAAAGACTCTTGGGGGAAATCTCGAGCAAGTCTTTGTCCAAGTCTCAATGGGGCACAGTTACTGGCCTTTATCCATACAGGCAAAGAGGGAAAATCACTTAACACACAGTGTACACAGTCTGGCCATTATTAGAGACAAGAGTTATCTGCCTCTTTCCCTGGGGAGTTAGACCAATGCTCCATTTTCTAGTTTCTCCCCAGAGGCGTCTTTGTTTTCGACACCCTTCAGGGAGTAGCAAAAGCTGCTGTGCTTGATGTTCAAACGATCTCTACAAGTAAAGGAAAAGCTGTTAGGCTGATGGTTTCAGTGCTGCTCCTGTAACCCTCAGAGCAAAAGATTTTTTCCCCCTTGCTTTATTTCTCATAAGTTTCCTGTTGAGACCCTCCTCTTCCTTTCCTTAGGGAAGATAGTAGAACTAGGACCCTTGGGCCCAGCACCAAAGTTAATGTACAGTTCCTGTTAGAGGCAGGTGAGTAGGTCGAAATGGTAAAAGAGGCTGGCTGCACACCATCATTTATCTGGGATTGAATGAGCTCAACCAATGAAAGGTCTTAACCAGTGCCAGAAGCTGAGGACCACTTCATCCTTATCCTCATTTGCTAGTAAAGAAGCCAATTAGTGTTAATTGTGTTGGCAATTTGGAACAGCCACCAGGGGATTGATTCAAGGCAATTGTGGAATGACCTCCCTGTCCTGTCCTAGTCCCAGCGATTACTCACAGTCACTTGAGGAATCAGAGAGCTAATAAATATCTTTCGGTCAGAGAGAGTAAATAGGTGCTCTGCTTCTCACACATTCACAGTGCACTGGGTGTCAGTTTTCAGTATTGTACATGTAGTGACCTGACAACACAGTTCTGCCATTGAGAGAGACATAGATACAGAGGAATCAGGATTGGAAAGTGGGATACATTTCAACATTGGCCTGTTCATGGCCTTTTCTCCTCCCCACTTGCCACGCCAGTATGTGTGCAAGCTCGGCTGTGTCCGACTTTTTGTGATCCTTTGGATATAGCCCACCAAGCTCCTCTGTCCACAGGATTTCCCAGGCAAGAATACTGAAATAGGTTGCCATTTCCTTCTCCAGGGGATCTTCCCTATCCAAGGATCGAACCACATCTCCCAAGTCTCCTGCTTTGCAGGCAGATTCTTTACCCCTGAGCCACTGAGGAAGCCCTTGCCTGCCCAGAACATCTTGTTATTGATAGCCAAGTAGCCTACCCAGCCTTACCTGAAGCTGTTAAAGCCAATCTACTTAATAGAGGGAGGAGAGAAAGGAGGGGGGAGCTGGTGAGGGCTCCGGAGGATGCAGAAAAGCAGATAACAGAGAAGAGAAAAGGGATATGAGATTTATTGTTGGAATTTGATTTGATCACCTTTAATGTCCTTGGAGAGTCGCTGGTAGGGGTGGAATTTTTATTTTATTATTTACTTATTTATTTTGCCCAACAGACCGATCGTCCTTAACCATGAGGTGACTCACTGGACAATGCGCACATTGCTTCACCAGGGTTTTACAAGTGACAGAAATAGGATGCAGGCACTTTTTGACAATGATCTAGCTATAGAATTGTTCAGAGAAGGGGTGGGAGGAAGGAAAATGACGTCCCTGCTCTGGCCCTCACCCACCCAATGACTGAAATGCGTGTTTGGGCTGGTTTCTCCGCCCTTGAACACGCAAATCTTACTTTCCCTATTTTCTACATTCGGTGACAATTAGATTGGTTGTACCAGGTTGTAAGAGGAAGGAATTTTACTGAAGAATTCCCTTGCCTCTCTACCGACTTGGTTACAGTTGCTTCAGTAGTGTAGCTGTTCCTGCCTTTGGGGCCTCAAGGGCTAAAGTGGGACAGTGCTAATATTTTTGATGAGGAGGAAATACTTTGCTTTAAAGGAGGCTGGGTGACTGTCGAACTGGGACAGAGGTCACAGTAGGGGGTGACATTAGCAGTTCCTGGGAGGATCGAAGGCAGGTTTTGGGTCAGGCACAAGCACCCCCCGACTTGGGCAACGCTGCAATGGCTTGGAACTGGCTGGCACACTTGCGGTACCCACTGTCTCCTCCCCGGAGGGGGGCACCCGGGAGCCGGCGCGGGAGGAACCCGGCCCACGCGGGAAGGTCGAGCTAGCCGGTGAGGTCATGGTTGCCATGGCTCCGGGCAGTGACGCGCGTCGGCACGTGACGACAGGTTGCCATGGCTCCCGGCCCCGGCGGCGCGGGCGCTCCGCCTCCTGGAGTGACGTCCGCCGCCCCCCCACCTCTTTTCCCGCCCCCCCCCCCGCCCCCTCTCCCCCCGCGGCCGGCTCCCCGCGGCCCCGGAGGTTTCACTGCACAACAAGATGGCGGCGGCGGCGGCGAGCGGAGCTGGCGGGGCTGCCGGGGCCGGAGCGGGGGGAGCGGGGCCGGCCGGCCGCCTGCTGCCTCCGCCCGCCCCGGGACCCCCGGCCGCCCCCGCTGCTGTCCCCCCGGCGGCTGGCCCGCCGCGTCCCCCAGCCCCGGCCTCCCGCGGGCCGGTGCCTGCCCGCATCGGCTACTACGAGATCGACCGCACCATCGGCAAGGGCAACTTCGCGGTGGTCAAGCGGGCCACGCACCTCGTCACTAAGGCCAAGGTAGTGGCGCGGCGGGACCGGGCGGCGGCGGGGCTGCGCGGCCCGGGACCGTCCGAGTGTGGCGGGGGAAAGGGAGCCCCGCGACACCGAGGTGGAGGGGTCGGCGCCGCGAGCGGGGCTCGGGAGTGCGTTGGGGACCGGGGAAGCGGGTAGGGGGTTATCGGGCAAGAGTGAGGAGAGGGAGAGCAGGAGGCGGGGGGCACCGGGGGGCCCGGGAGAGGGTAACTGCACAGCGGAGGAGGCGCAGAGCAGCCACCGAGCGCCGGGACCTGGGGAACTAGGGAGCCGGGGATGGGCGGGGGGCTCCCCGGGCTGTGCGGAGGGTCGTAGCAGGGGTGATGAGAAAGAAGACATTTGGAACTCTCCCGGAGCCAGGAGACAGTAAGCTAAAAAGCCTTCGAAACCAGAAATTAGGAAATCCTGCGGGAATGAGGGCAGGGGGATAGGAAACGTGGACCAGGAGGATGGGGGAAACAAGGGTGAAACTGACACAGGTGGGCTTTTGAGGGGAAGAAGGATGGCTGGGGTCTTGAGAGGGAGTACAAGGTACTGGGAGGTATGAGGGACCTGGTACCTTATGACAGCAGCACCAGTCAGCATTTGGTCTCCCAAGACTTCTAAATGGTGGGAATGAGAGACTGAGGACAGACAAGATTATTGGAGGAGGCGATGAAAAAAATGGGGAAATTAAGGAGGAAAAAAATTACTTTGCTTTTCCACAGGAAAGGCGTCAGGGAACAGAGACCCAGGGGTACCCCTGCTTTGTGTTGGCCCTAGGTAATCAGGGGTTAAACAATTTGGGAGAGCTGGATTGCTGGTTATATTTAGTTGTTGGAGGGTCCAGAACCATACAGTTTACAGAACCCAGGGTGGGCTGTCATTGGTGAGGAGGGGGCCTGGAGACTGGGGAGGTGTGTGAAGAATCTGGACACTCATTGGGCCCTTTGGTTCCCAAGGGATTTGTGGAGCAGTGGTGGTGAAATTGGCAAGGTCAATTAGGAAGCCATATCCTACACGTTTAAAATTTTACCTACAAAATTCGTTTTTGGAGGAAATACGGTTAGTTCTTTCCTGTGGCCTTCTTCATTGGGAGGCTTGACATCGAAGACACCAGGAGGAACTGCTTGGTTTGGATAGGACTCCCAGAACCCATTTATACTTCAGATTTCTTTCTTTGCTCCATCTCTCACTTGAATGAACACTTTCGGTGAAGTCATTCATTATATTTAAAACTGCAATTTGTGTTTCCCTCAGCTCGATGAAGAACCCTTACAGCTGCTGCTGCTTCCTACCAAAGCCACATCAATTCCCCTCACCTCCTCAGCCCAGTCTTTGGTCCTTGTTTTCGCTTGTATGGCAATCTCTTATTTTCAGAAGGCAGTGACTTATCTCTGCCTTCTCTCCCTCTCACTACCCTAAGTTCCTTTTTCCCTCTTTTCTGTCAGACTCTAAAGGGCCCTTCTTACCAGGGTTGTGGGGTGGGTGGGTGGCTGTGGAAAATTGATTGGTCAGTTTCACTTCCTCTTGGGGGGGCCCCCTTCAGCCTTTTTTTTTTTTTTTTTTCTTCAGTTTTTATCAGAGGGCCTCAAGTCTGCAGGTCTGAGCTGAATGAGATACCAGAGTCCAAGGTTTCCTGACTCTACCCTCAGACCCTGACACGGAGTAGGCTGAACTAAGACTCTGGTGCATCCCTGTCCCTCCGAGTGTTTCCTATTGTGTTTACAGTTAGCCCAGACAAATTTATGTTTACAAACAGCTCTAATTGTTCCAGCCTCATTCCTTGTTTTGGTATTTCCCTTTCCACACCCTCCCCCTCCCACCTAAGTAATCACTTGGGCTTCTGTGATTATTTTGCTCTGACCTCTGGGGGATGGACTCTGTGAACTTAATTGGCTGCCTGGTTTATGGTATCTATGATTTAAAGAATTCTGTATCGCCCAGCCCTTGGATACACCAAAATAATGATTAAAAAAATCTGGGACAGAGGGTTCAATGTTTTTGTAAATGTAATTGCAAACAGTTGATTCTTGGCTTTATACATAATGGAGACATTTCTATCTTCAGTAGTCAGCAAAGCCGGTGGCTAATTATGGCTGGTCTGCCCGCTTTCTAATTTTCCAGTGTGTGTGTGTGTCTAAGTTTTTCTCTAAGTTGTTGGTATCCTTTAGGACTGCAGCATTTTAAACATCAGCTTGTTTATAAACGGGTGTCACTGTTTATGTTGGTTTTTATCTTTGATCATTTGTGGTCAGCAGTTATGCAATTCCTATGTATGGAAATATTCAGAATCTTGAATGAGGCTGAAATGGCTTGGACAATGAGTTGCATGTGTGACGGGACCACACCAGCACTCATTTGTGTTTCTGTAGCAGTGTGCAATTTCCTAGTTACAGGCACCCTCTCTTTCGCTGCTTAAATTACTCTGCCGACACTCGTGAAGCTTAATTCACAAGGAGTTGTCATGTGCTCTGGGTAAATGATGAACATATTTTGGCCTGCTTCTTGCTTATCTGAGTCCACTTTGGAAAGGTTTCTCAGATGCTTGCAGCTCAGATGTGTCTAACAACTGTTGACATACGGTGTGATGGCCTATTAAGGCCAGGGTTGGGTTATATAATGGCGAGGAAGGTGCCTGGGTATTGGCAGCTGCAGAAGCTGCTGTTCAGTTACTCAGGTAGAGAGATTTTCTCCTGTGCACTGCAGCGTCTGTCTTACTTCTGCAGTCAGGTAACTTGGGACCAAAGAGAGTCACCTATTTTCACCTATTTTTTTTCCCTCTTCTGTTTTCAGAATGTATCTTTTTGTTCATTTGTTTGTTTTGTCTTTAGAGGTATGTGATTTTTTTTTTTTTTTCTTTATGCTCCCTGTCAGCCACTGAATGGTCTGGGTTTTTCGTATAACCATCAGACTCAGGTAATTCAGATGATATTTGTGTTGGTTGAAAGAGGTTAGGTAGTAGGTGTTTTCTGAACATTAGAGAAATATTTATGGTCATCTTTTCTTACACACACTACCTCTTCCACAGACTAAGAGGCTAAAGTAAACTTTATTTTTTGACCAAGCTACCATGCTCCGTCCAACAATAAGTGGTAAAGCTGGCCCTTTCCCAAATTTTGTTAACTCTCTAACCTCCTAGATCAGGACCCTGGGATGAATAAAACAAGTAGAGAACGGGAAATATTTTCCTGTCCTGTTGTTGGTGACTTTTGCAGCACGGCATTCATGAGCTCAGACTTAATATTGGCAGCACTGCAGTGCTTACAGCGCCACTGCAGAGCCGTTACCAGGAGAGAATGTGCGTCTGTGACATACTTTGGTCAGCAGCTCACCCTGGCTGTCTTTGTCCCACCTTCTTTGAGTTCCCTTTTGTGGAGGAGCCTCGGTTTGAGATTCTCCGGTCCTCTTCTTTTGGTAGGACACTATGAAATATTTAGAAGATTAAAAAAAAAAAAGACTTTCTACTGTCAGTTGTTTATAGTGGGTTGCCTGTGCCTAATTATACCTTCACTGGCTGGATGAATGGGAACAAAGAGTAGGTATATTTTGTATGCATTAAAAAGAAAGTATTCATGACTATAAAAGCCATTGGTCAGATACTTTAAAACTGCATTTTAATAAGTGTACATCACTTGCGTGTTTATTGGTTTGTGGGAAGAACTTGAGCTTTGGATGGGACTGGCTGGGTTTGGATCTTATGCTACTTAATGGGCTTCCCTGGTGGCGCAGAGGTTAAAGCATCTGCCTGCAAGGCGGGAGACCCGGGTTCCATCCCTGGGTCAGGAAGATCCCCTGGAGAAGGAAATGGCAACCCACTCCAGTATTCTTGCCTGGAGAATCCCATGGACGGAGGAGCCTGGTAGGTTACTGTAATTTAACCTGTCTGTGCTTAGATTTCTTCATGTATAAAATGCGATGACAATAGTATCAATACTTTGCTCACAAATTAGGGTGTTATGAAGATTAAATAAAATAACATATGTGAAACTTTGAGAAACAAATGAGCCTGGCACCTAGTAGGCATGTGGTAGATGTCATCACCGTCTTCATCATCACCATCAGATACTGTTGGAACAAAGATGAGTAACATATAGTTCCCTTTGTTTGCTCTTTACCCCTTTTGGAACAGTTCATGAGTGCACGTGTCATTTGTTTTGTGTAGGTAGATGTTATCCTGATGATGTGATTTCAGGGTAAAAAAATAGTTTGCTATTATTTCAGGTGCCTCTTTGAGAGAGTAGATTTAATTCCTGTGGACTTTGGGCTAATTTCATGAAATTGACATTTAAAACATAATTTCCCATTAAATTTTTCAAACACTTATGAGACTTGTCTAATGAAAACTGTGACTAATACTGGCTTTTATTTGGTTTGCCTTGAATACTCAGGGTGTTTGTATAGCTACACTTTGTCACATTGGTGACAGAGCAGAGTTTGCAGTGTTTTCTCCAGAGAACTCCTAGAATTTCATGGAGAGTGTGAAGAAATATTCCTACAAGCCTAAGGACACATTTGCACTTGGGTGCAGAGTGTGCTGCTTAGAAGGCCAAGGTCAGGATTCTTAACTTTAGATATTACGCAGAGAAAACATTTTGCCCCATGACCCCATTCCAAATACTGATCAGCCAGGACACATTTGTGTGCCTTACGGTTTAGCGCACTCATTTCCATGAGAAGAACTACTCAAAGCGGGCTAATAGTATTGTTTTTACTCTAAGGATGATACTTGTGCTCGTTAGAAGGCTGAAAACAAGATTCATGAGTAAATAGAAAAGAGAATTATGTCAAAAAGAAATTGAAATTAAAGATGAATATTAGTTACATTTGAAGGAGAATAGTTCCATCTCTGGATAATCTAGAAATGACTGTTAAAAGATGACTTACTTCATTTTGATAGAGATTTGTTGAAACTTTGTGAAGAGCTAAGAATGATTTGGACTAGTTTCTCCAGAGTCAGAATACCAGCATTCCACTTTCAGCATCAAAGCTGTTTAACATTTTGACTTTGGTGCCAGCTCCCTAGAAAGTCAGAGATCTGGCTCAAGCCAGAGGTGCCCAGACTAGTTATTTCTGTGCCAGAAGTGCTGTTTTCATTTTCCAGGCATCAGTCTGGCTAATGTTTTCTAGTTCGTGGCATAAAAGAGAACAAAATGGATGCTCTGGAATGAAAAAGATATGCGTTCTTTCTACCAGTGTCTCTGTAAGTCTAAAAAACACCTAAAACCTCTCTGCATAGTAATGGAACTTTTCTGTTATCCATTCATTCATTCAGCAGGTATTTACTGAATGCAAATTTTGTGCCAGGTTCTACTCTGGCTCTTGAATACCCCATGAATGAGAGAGAAAAAATCTGTTGCCTTCTTGGAACTTATTTTCTAATGGGAGGAGACAGATGAGAAGCATGTAAACAAATAACTTTATATAGTGACAAATACTATGAAAAAAGTAAATGGGCTAGAGAGTGTCTGGGGCAGGGTGCTGCTTCAGATCGAGTGTCAGGGAAGGCCTTTCCAGGGTGGTGATATTTGAGCTGATCACCTGAATAATGAGAAAGAGCCAGCTTGGGAAGATTAGGAAGAAGGATTGGCAGGTGCAGCGGCCTTTGGGTAGAAATGAACTTGGTTTGTCTAAAGTTTAGGCTCAAGGTCAGGATGCCTAAGAGCTTAGTCAGTGACAGAAGGGATGGTGAGGACTTGAGATCAGAAGGTTAGATAGGGGCCAGATCATACGGGTCTTACAGGCCATTTTATGGAATTGGGTATGAAATAAGGGATTGACCTCAGGGGATATCAAGGCAGAGCACTGACGTTATCTAACTTACGTCTTAAAAACCTCATTTTGGATATTTTCTGGCTTAAGGTAAAACAGCTTCTCCTGATTCATTTCTTCAGATAGGGGAGGTGTTAAATTTTAACAACTTCTGTTCTTTCACACTATAAGAGAGTGGCATACATTTTACATACAAAGTAAACATGATCAGCTAACAAATAGTTGTCGATTTCGGGAGCACTAAAAAAGATCTTAGAGATGTTCTATTCCAACTCTTTTTTTCAGAGTCTGGAAAGATGAAATTAACAGAATTTAGAATCTCAGACTTTGCTCAGCCAGTAAAGAATCCACCTGCCGTGCGGGAGACACAGGAGATGTAGGTTCAGTCCCTGGTCAGGGAGCTGGGATCCCACATACCTCACAACCAGTAGACATAGAAACAGTATTGTAACAAATTCATTAAAGACTTAACAAATGCTGGAGAAGTGAAAAGAGAGTAAAGAAGCACAGAAAAAGCAATGACCATAAACACAGTCTGCCTTATATAGTTTTCTTTTGCCGCTATATCTAGCTCACACCCAGGGAATATGAGTAATTATACTTTTGCTGTGTTGGGTTGGTCTGGTCTGTCTTTGAAGGTACCTTTCTTAGATGGACTCTCTATTTACCAGATCACTACCAGTTTCCAGGGGATGGTGCCATCTTATAACTCATGAAGAGAACTAGTCACCAAGATACATACATTGATGATACAGGTGAGGGCCAAGAGGACCATTTATGTAGAGCTGCCCTTACATGGTTCTAATTTCTGATCCAAAAGCGCTGGCCTGTTCCACATGTGAATGATTTCACCCATCAGGTGAGTCCCTGCCTTCTCCTTTCTAACAGTGAGCAGACTGGTCCCTTCTGGCATAATAGTATAGTCATACTGTCTATGGATAACTGATAACATCTAGAGGATGAAAATTAGATACACTCTCATGGACTTTTGTTCCAAGGTAATAAATACTTGTTAAATAAATGGCTTTGGCAGTGTCTTTGAGAAGCCCTCAATGGTTTTGGATGTATTAGCTTGAAAGAGTTTCTTTTGGATCTATTTAGAGTTAAAAATTCCATCAGCTGAGGACAAAACTGTTGGATGAACTGTGGCATAGTTATGTTAGGAACATATTTCTGTTTAGGAGGTATGTGATCCACGGTAGACCAGGAATCTTTAGCCACACTGGTAAGTATTTCATCTCAGAATTTACTGTCTCAGAGACTTAGGAATCAGATTGCAAATACTCAGCCTCGTTTCCCAGAAACTGAAAAGGAAGGAGACTCAAACCCATTGCCTGTTTAAGCTCCACTGTGTAGGCTGGGCTCACTCAGTTGGATA
Source organism: Ovis canadensis (assembly GCF_042477335.2). Classification (NCBI taxonomy): domain Eukaryota; kingdom Metazoa; phylum Chordata; class Mammalia; order Artiodactyla; family Bovidae; genus Ovis; species Ovis canadensis. The sequence goes on along the minus strand of NC_091259.1, from coordinate 35,636,482 downwards.
CTTTTGGCCAGTTATCTTAAACTATATTTAGGTTTTGGTTTGGAATTTCTGAGAAATCCTCAAATTTCTGCCTAGTTTCAGCTAGTTTCAGTCTGTACTTACCAGTAGTATGCTTTACTTCTCTTTGCTCTCTCCAGAAAACTTGAATGCAAAATTTTAGGCTACCTTAGCACATTTCTTGAGACTGAAGTTTTGGAGAAGAAGATTTTCATTTAATTCATTCCATCCATCCAGCCAATAAACTTTTGAAAAATTGTTTATCAAAAACTAGGAATGAATGATATATGGCACAAAATTCAAAAGGTGCAGACTTGTATGTAGCGAAGTTGTCTTCCTGCCACCCCAGTGCCTCAGGCACACAGTGTTGCTAGTTTTGTGGCTAATATTTATTAAGGGCTTCTCTCGATCAGTCCAAATGCTAGGTGCTCTTTGTTTTCTGGCAGTGTTGCCACATGCTTGAAATTTCTAAAAATCATTTTACTTAAAAATTAAAAGAAGAAAATACCTAACTTTTAGGGCTTGTTAGGAGGCACACACACTGTGATAACTGAATGTCACCTCCATGAGGGGGGCAGGCATTTTAAGTTGCTGTTTGCTGCTGTATGTCCAGTGCCTACTATGATGCTGGTAAATATTCATTTAGGGAATAAATGTAAGGATTAAAAAAAAAAAGAGAGATCTGACTTAATTTTTTTAATACTCTTAATGCATCTTCGAGTTTTATTACTGAAATTTTCTATCTCCAGTTAAGATGTTAAAGGAAAGTAATTTTCTACTTTTTTCTCACAAATCTCTAGGTAAAGAGATTTTACCACCTTTCTGGGCAAGTTATTTTTGGCATATTTCAAACTTTCATTATTAATAAGTTCAGTATAATTTCACTAAATCCTGCAATTTAAATTCAAGTCCCTTATTTTGAGGGGAAAGTTCTTTCATACCCAGGCTCCCCGTGGGTTGCTGCCTTGAGAAGGTCCCATGGGTGCAGTCAGTGTAGTCAGCCAGCGCCTTGTTTTTCCTCTTCTGCCTTGGAGCTTTTCTTTGCAGACCCACCTGTCTGTCTTCTACTGCTGGCATTTCCTGAAGTAACTTCATACTGTTTGCTGGGGTTCCCACTTGTTCTTTATACTAAGTGATCTGATTAAAGCAACTAGTATTTTTCTGTCCCTGGTCCTTAATTTCAGGGAGTCACTTTTATTGGGCCTTACCTTTAATGAATTAATTCAAGTAGTATTTAAAAAAAATTTATTTATTTTGAATTGAAGGATAATTGCTTCACTATATTGTGTTGGCCTCTGCCGTGCATCACCATTGGGCTTCCCTGATAGCTCAGTTGGTAAAGAATCCACCTGCAATGTAGGAGACCCCGGTTTGTTTCCTGGGTTGGGAAGATCCACTGGAGAAGGGATCAGCTACCCACTCTAGTATTCTTGGGCTCCCCTTGTGGCTCAGCTGGTAAAGAATCCGCCTGTAATGTGGGAGACTTGAGTTCGCTCCCTGGTTTGGGAAGATCCCCTGGAGAAGGGAAAGGCTTCCCACTCCAGTATTCTGGCCTAGAGAATTCCATGGACTGTATAAGTCCATGGGGTCACAAAGAGTTGGACATGACTGAGCGACTTTCAAAATACATCAACATGAGTCAGCCATTGATATATATATGTCCCCTCCCTTTTGAACCTCCCTCCCAGCTCCCATCCCTTCCCATCCCTGTGGGTTGTCACAGAGCCCTGGTTTGAGTTCCCTGAGTCATACGGCAAATTCCCATTTGTTATCTGTTTTACATATGGGAGTGTATCCGCACCTTTGTCCCACCCTCTCCTTCCTCCCCGCTGCCCGTGTCCATAAGACTTTTCTGTATGTCTGCTTCTCCATGGCTGCCCTGCGGATGGGTTCATCCATATAGTCTTCCTAGATTCCATATATATGCATTAATATATGATGTTTGTAGTATTTTTTGTGTTATCTATAGGCAAAAAGTAGCAACTACTGATACTAGAAGACAGGAGGATAAGTGTTATTCTTCTCGGAGTGGGCAAAGTGTTCAGTTAAAGGAACAGTTGAATGCTTGCAGCTCAGACGTGATAGAGGTGGACTACAAGAGGTCTGGAGTGTAAATTGTCTTATTTCAACCCAATTGCTTATTATTACGGGCTCTCTTCTACCACCTTGCTCTATTTTTTTTCCAGTTATAATTGGGGGAAACTTATAAAGAAGCAGAAGGAAAAAAATCACCCATCATCCTGTCACCCACAGGCAATAGTTATTAATTTTTTGCAGTATATAATTAGGATCATACTGATACTCTATTTTCTTCCTCCCCCTTATCATTATAGATATTTTCTCATCATTCGAAACTATTTGTAAACATCAGTTTTAATGGATGTGTACTTTGCCATTGTATCATTCTGGTCGTTCAGTCTCTCGGTTGTGTCCAACTCTTTTCGACCTCATGGACTGCAGCACACCAGGCTTCCCTGTCCTTCACCATCTCCCGGAATTTGCTCAAACTCATGTCCATTGAGTTGATGATGTCATCCAACCATCTCATCCTCTGTCGCTCCCTCCTCCTCCTGCTCTCAATCTTTCCCAGCATCAGGGTCTTTACCCGTGAGTCGGCTCTTTGCATCAAGTGGCCAAAGTATTGGAGCTTCTTCAGCTTCAGCATCAGTCCTTCCAGTGAGTCTTCTCTAGTACTACAGTTTGAAAGCATCAGTTCTTCAGTGCTCAGCCTTCTTTGTGGTCCAGTTCCCACATCCGTACATGACTACTGGAAAAACCACAGCTTTGACTAGAAGGACCTTTGTATACGGACCTTTGCCATTGTACGATCGCTGTTATTTTTTGACCTTTTTCATATTTTAAGGTTCTTCCCAGTTTTTCACTGTTAGAAATTTGCTGTGGTGACCATTTTTGTGTATGAATCTTTGATGCATTTCTGCTTTTTGCTCAAGATAGATAGTTGGATGTGAAATTATTGGTGAGAGAATACACATGCTTTTAAGACACCTGATACATATACTGGCACATTGCTTTCCAGAAAGGCTGAGCCAGGGTTAGCCCACCAGAAGTTTTTTTTTCTTTATTGTCTCCTCTTCTGCGTTTGTTTTCTTGGAAGGCAGGGCTGTTACTCCCTGCTGCACCTGTAAACCTTGGGCGATAGATGTGGAACCCACTAAAAGAGGGCTGGAGCTACTGCCTGGTTGTTGTTCTGAACCAGACCTGGCTGAGGAAGGAAAAAAGTGTGACTCTAATCTTTTAAGTTGTTTTTTGTGAATCATCATTCTCTCCTGATCTTTCACAAAGAGGTATAAACTTAAATTGGAGGAGCTGTTGAAGGCAAGAAGAAAGGTTGATGAGAAACAGATTCTGATTACCTGAATCTTTGATTTTTAAATAACTTTTTTGGTAGACCAGAGGGATAATTTCTGAGATTGATGAAAATTGTAAATTGCTCCTCTTTTTTTTTTTTTTTTAATGGTAAGAAGCTGATAAAGGAAATTATAAAGGAAATAATTATGTGAATAAATGTGGTGATGCACCAGTCTTATTATGTCTGGATTTGTTGTACTTACTATATTTTATGTGTTATTTAAGAGGTTTTCAATGGTAATTGGGCCATATGGACTATTGTTCTTACAGTGTTTGGGTGTACCCACTGCTGTATTTTGGGCATCTGACAATATGCCCTTTTATTTCCAATAGAAGGCCTTTAATACAGTAAGTTTGGGTTATGATTTTCTTAATTAGGGGAAAGAAATGAATGAAGCAGAGAAGTCAGAAATAATGATACATATATACTTTTAATATTTTATTTTAATTTAAAATATAAATATGCATTAATCCACTAGTCTTTTTAAAAAAGTGTTCATTATGGAAAATTTCAAATGTAAGCAAAAGTAAAAAGAATCATATGATGAACCCCTCATTAACCTACCACCCACTTAAAAGCAGTTAATCACCTCATGGTCAGTCTTTCGCACATATCACTTCCAGCCTCTCTTTTCTCCCTAGTTTATTTTGAAGCAATTCCCAGAATCTTATTTCATCTGTAAATGTTTTGGCATGTATCTCTAAATAGAAGAGGATTCTTTTTCAAAAAAACATAACCCGAGTACTATCATCCTACCTAAAACAATTAACGATAATTCCCTGATGTCATTAAGTATCAAATTAGTGTTAAAATTTCTCTGATTGTCATATATATACAATAGCAACCCACTCCAGTATTCTTGCCTGGAAAATCTCATGGACAGAGGAACCTGGTTAGGCTACAGTCCATGGGGTTGCAAAGAGTCGGACACGACTGAGCGACTTCACTATATACACACACATTTAGTTTTTTTTCTTTGTTAACAGTACTTGTTTATTTGAATCAGGGTCTAAATAAAGTCCATACTTTATAATTGATTGATGTCCCTTAAGTTTTATATTTTTAAAAAGAATTATTTATTTTACTTTATAGATTTCCCCTCTTATTTTTGCAGTTTGTCTAAGAAACATGTTTGCTAATCTTTTGCATAGGCCTTTCTCTGTATATTGATATCTTGATTAGAGTTCTGCCATCTTATTTGTGTTAAACATACCCATAGTTCATCATTTATGATTTCCAGTTTTGTTTTGCTTGTTAAAAGCAGAGTAGCAATTTAAAGGCATTTTGTGAAGCATTTTGAACATATACTCTTTCTTGAGTTTTTTATTTTCTCTCCCTCTTGTCCCCATCTTTTACATTTGTTGCACTTAAAAAAAACAAGGTAATGCTCAAAATCCTTCAAGCTAGGCTTTGACAGTACGTGAACTGAGAACTTCCGGATGTACAAGCTGGATTTAGAAAGGGCAGAGGAACCAGAGATCAAATTGCCAAGATCTGTTGGCTCATAGAAAAGGCAAGAGAGTTCCAGAAAAACATCTGCTTCTGCTTCATTGACTACGCTAAAGCCTATGACTGTGTGGATCACAACAAACTGGAAAATTCTTAAAGAGATGGGAATACCAGAGCACCTTACCTGCCTTTTGAGAAACCTGTATGCAGCTCAAGAAGCAACAACTAGACATGGAACAATGGACTGGTTCAAAATTGGGAAAGGAGTACATCAAGGCTGTGTATCTTCTATTTAACTTCTATGTGGAGTACATAGTGTGAATTGCCGGGATGGATGAATCACAACCTGGAATCAAGATTGCCAGGAGAAATGTCAACAGCTTCAGATATGCAGATGACACCACTCTAATGACAGAAAGTGAAAAGGAACTAAAGAGCCTCTTGATGAATGTGAAAGAGGAGAATGAAAAAGCTGGCTTAAAACTCAACATTCAAAAAACAAAGATTATGGCATCCGGTCCTATCACTTCATGACTAAGAAATGGGGAAACAATGGAAAAAGTGACAGACTTTATTTTCTGAACTCCAGAATCTCTGCAGATGGTGACTGCAGCCATGAAATTAAAAGATGCTTTCTCCTTGGAAGAAAAGCTATGACAAACCTAGACAGTGTATTAAAAAACAGAGACATCACTTTACTGATAAGGGACCAGGTAGTCAAAGCTATGATTTTTCCAGTAGTCATGTACAGATGTGAGAGTTGAACCATAAAGAAGGCTGAGTGTTGAAGAATTGATGCTTTTGAACTGTGGTGCTGGAGAAGACTCGTGAGAGTCCCTTGGACAGCAAGGAGATCAAACCAGTCAATCCTAAAGGGATTCAACCCTGAATATTCATTGAAAGGATTGATGCTGAAAGATGGTTGGATGGCATCATCGACTTAATGGAGTTAGAGCAAACTCCAAGAGACAGTGAAGGGCAGGGAAGCCTGCTGTGTTGCAGTCCATGGAGTTGCAAAGAGTTGGACATGACTTAGCAACTGAACATCCATGCATCCACATGTAATGTGACTTTACCAAGTCATTTTAAACATTCAGCCTAATTTTCAAAGAAGCATGTCTTTTTTTTCTCCTGGGTTTCTCATCAGTTTATATAGCTAATTAAATTGCATAGCTGTAATAACAAGAGCAACTGGTATAAATAGATTTGGGAAAAAAACAATTAATTCTTGGTAAGCATGCAACCTAATGGATGGGAGCAGGAAAAATATCCAGGATTAGAATGAGTGGCTATTAATTTGAGTCTGGTTTGCATTGCTGGGGCTTGTTATTTTACAGAGGGAAGGGGAAGCATCAGTTATTTTTTTCAGGTTGGTTGAGAGATGGTGGTGGGTTAAGAGAGCTTCTATACAAATTTTATAATTATAAATGAGCCAAATTGTTAGAAATCTGAGGACAAGATATTTTATAGAATCTTTTATTTTATAGTGTATTCTGCAGCATGGTATTTTTGTCCACTTGTGTTAAGAGTTTGCATAAACTGGACTGAATCTGACTATGGGCCAGTGATGTTAAAAATTTGGTGAGGAAACAGCCAAAACTTTGTCGTTTGAAAGCTTTGTATCTGTTCGCTGCCAGTGTAGTGTTCCATGGAACAAGCTGACATTTTCATGTAGTTGGTTGTTTTCTGTTCCTGGCGAGAGAAATCTTGGTTCATGTACCACGGGAACAAGATTGTTATTGTGGAAGGCAGGCTCAGAGCTGTTTCTTGTTAGGATTAGTTGGGCACCTGCAGGATTTCTTCTTTCTTTCTGCTTCCTGCCTCCTGTTGTCCTTTCCGTCAGAATGTTCTAATGTTGCATAAGCAATGTTCTGACAATAGATGATTTTTTTTTTTGGTAGCTCATTTTTCTTTTTTTAAACCCTTGAAATAATGTTTTTAGTGATGGTATGTTCTTGGCTTACTTTCCATTTCTACATCAACAGTGATATTGTTATTCTTGTCAAATGGGGCAGTTGTATTCCAGCAATGATCTTTGTGTCCAAGTCAGCTGCAGAGAGACCCTGTTCATAATACCTAAATATCTTATATGTGTATAGTAATTCGGGGAGGTAATTCAAATTTCAGATGATACTTTCAGATCTCTGTATAGGATTTTACAGCCCCTCTGCCCGCCCCCCGCCCCCGAATAAAACTTGTTTGAAGCATTGTTACTCACTAACCTCTTTGACATATGCAGAAGAGTGGCCGGTGATTTCAGCCTCTCGTGCCTCTTCTGATCTCATTTTCCTTCTTCCTTTTCAGCCAGCAGCTGCATCCCGTGCCCTGCTCTAATTGAGCTCCTAGTAAAAGGGGCACTGTTATACTGAGTCACAACCTCTTCTATCAGTGGCTGTTAGATTTTTTTAGGCCAAGAACCCATTTTGGAGCCACATTAAAATTTGAAAACAACATTTCAGTTGTGTGACCTAACCTTCTCTTCCTTTCCTTATGCTAGTAGCAGCATTTTCTGCTTTTCCGACTCTTTTTGGCCAGTCAGTTGCAGTAAGGACGCTGCCCACTGCTCCGGGAGCCAGCCCCTGTGTTTCCAGTTTCAGTTTTTACTAGCTCGGCAGTTTTCTTTCGGCCCATCACTTAACCTCATGGGGCTTCCACTTTCTTTTTAATGTGTCTGTGTTTTCTATGGCTTTATTGAGATATAATTCACACGCTGTACAGTTCACCCAGTTCATTGCTTTTAGCCTATTCACAAAGGCTAACCATCATCACAAGCCATTCTAGAACATGTTCATTCCCCTTAGAAGAAGCCACCCATTAGTAGTCACTGTTCATGTCTTCAACCTCTCTCCCCGTGCTCTAATCAATCACTAATCAGTTTCTATAGATTTTCCCATTCTGGACATGTCATAGAAATAGAATCTTATCACATATGGCCTTTTGTGTCTAGCTGCTTTCATATAACATGTCTTCAAGTTTCATCTATGTTGCAGCATATGTCAGAATTTCCTTCCTTTTTATGGCTGAATGATATTCCATTGTACAAATATATTGCATTCTGTACATTCATGAATTGATGGCATTTGCATTTTTCCACTTTTTGACTAATATGAACAGTGCTGTTATGAACATCTGTGTACAAATTTTTGTGTGGACATATGTTTTCATTTCTCTTGGACATATATGCCCAAGAAGTGGAATTTCTGCATCATAAACATTCCATGTTTATCTTTTTGAGGAATTGCCAAACTGTTTTCTAAAATGGGTGCACCATTTTGCATTCCTAGTAGGCGTGTATGAAGCTTCCAGTTTTTCCACATGCAGACTGAAACTTGTTATTTTCTTTCCTTTTGATCTAATCATCCACTGTGAAGTGGTTGCTCCTTGTGGTTTTTGATTTGCATTTCTCTTGTGACTCCTAGTGTTGGGCATCTTTTTATGTGCTGAGTGACCATTTGTAGATCTTTGAAGGGTCTGTTTAGATTCCTTGCCCATCTTTTAGTTGGGTTATTTGTCTTTTTATTGTTGAGTTGTAAGACGTCTATATATTCTGGATACAAGTCCTTTATCAGATATATGACATGCAGATATCCTTTCCCATCTCATAGGTTGTCTTTTCACTTTCGTGATGGTTTTGTTTGCAGCACAAAAGTTTAAAATTTTGATGTTCTTGTTTCTTTATTTGTAAAGTTATTCTAACTCTGAAATTGTGTGTTCTATTATGAATGTGTTTGTGTTCATTCTGAACCATTTTCTCACTTTGGTATGGTACTCTCTTTTTTCTTTCTCCGGTTTCAGGGCGTGTGGGATCTTAGTTCCCTGACGAGGGATAGCCATGCCCCCTGCAGTGGACGCAGAGTCTTACCCACTGGGCCTCCAGGGAAGTCCCAGCCTCAGAGTCTCTTAAAAAAAATCTTTGTATCTCTCTGATATACATGTCTTATGAAATAATCAGACTCTACCCAAAATGTATAATGTCTAAAGTGAACATTCCTTCTCTCTAGAGAGAACATTGTTCACATTTTATAACCTGATTTTTTCTACTCATATATTAGAATTTTATGTTTTTCATTGAAAAGGGATCATGCCACATACTCTGCTGCTTATTTTTAATTTTTACTTAGTGTTACAGTTTTATTGAGATTTAAAGGACATGCATTGCTGTGTAAATTTAAGGTAAACAGCATAATTGATTTACGTACCTAGTGAAATGATTACCACAATGAGTTTAGCGAACATCCATCATCTCATATAGATTTAAAAAGTTAAAGAAAAATAAAGTTAAGGAAATGGAAACTTTTTTCCCTGTGAAATCCTTTCTCTCAGGATATTGTTGTTCAGTCGTAAATTGTGTCCAACACTTTGTGACCCCATGAACTGCAGCACGTTAGGCTTCCTTGTCCTTCACTATCTCCCAGAATTCGCTTGAACTCATGTCCGTTGAGTCAGTGATGCCATCCAACCATCTCATTGTCTGTTGCCCTCTTCTCTTCCCACTCTCAAATTTCCCCAGCATCAGGGTCTTTTCCAATGAGTAAGCTTTTCACATCAGGTGGCCAGAGTATTAGAGCTTCAGCTTCAGTACCAGTCGTTCCAGTGAATTTTCAGGGTTGATTTCTTTTAGGATTGACTGGTTTGATCTCCTTGCTGTCCAAGGGGCTCTCAAGAGTGTTCTCCAACACCACAGTTCAAAAGCATCAATTCTTCAGTGCTCAGCCTTCTTGATAGTCCCACTCTCGAATCCATACATGACTACTGGAGAAACTGTAGCTTTGACTATACGGACCTTTGTTGGCAAAGTGATGTCTCTGCTTTTTTTGTCATAGCTATCCTTCCAAATATCCGTTGGATCATAGAAAAAGCAAGAGAGTTCCAGAAAAACATCTATTTCTGCTTTATTGATTGCGCCAAAGCCTTTGTAGATCACAGCAAACTGTGGAAAATTCTGAAAGAGATGGGAATACCAGACCACCCTACCTGCCTCCTGAGAAATCTGTATGCAGGTCAAGAAGCAACAGTTAGAACCGGATATGGAACAACAGACTGGTTCCAAATTGAGAAAGGAGTATGTCAAGGCTGTATATTGTCACCCTGCTTATTTAACTTATATGAAGAGTACATCATTCAAAATGCTGTGCTGAATGAAGCACGAGCTGGAATCAAGATTGTTAGGAGAAATATCAGTAACCTCAGATATGCAGATGACACCACCCTTGTGGCAGAAAGTGATGAGGAACTGAAGAGCCTCTTGATGAAAGTGAAAGAGAAGAGTGAAAAAACTGGCTTAAAACTCAACATTCAAAAAACTAAGATCATGGCATCCTGTCCCATCACTCCATGGCAAATAGATGGGGAAACAATGGAAACAGTGAGAGACTTTATTTTCTTGGGCTCCAAAATCACTGCATATGGTGACTGCAGCCATGAAATTAAAAGACACTTGCTCCTTGGAAGAAAAGCTATGACCAGCCTAGATAGCATATTAGAAAGCATTGGCATTACTGTGCCAGCCAAGGTCCGTCTAGTCAAAGCTATGGTTTTTCCAGTAGTCATGTATGGATGTGAGAGTTGGACTATAAAGAAAGCTGAGCACCAAAGAATTGATGCTTTTGAACTGTTGGTTCTAGAGAAGACTCTTGAGAGTCCTTTGTACTGCAAGGAGATCAAACCAGTCCATCCTGAAGGAAATCAGTTCTGAATATTCTTTGGAAGGACTGATGCTGAAGCTGACGCTCCAGTACTTTGGCCACCTAATGCGAAGAACTGACTCATTTGAAAAGACCCTGATGCTGGGAAAGATTGAAGGCAGGAGGAGAAGGGGACGACAGAGGATGAGATAGTTGGATGGCATCACCGACTCGATGGACATGGGTTCGAATAAGCTCTGGGAGTTGGTGATGGACAGGGAAGAATGGTGTGCTGCAGTCCATGGGGTCTCAAAGAGTCAGACATGACTGAGTGACTGAACTGATTCTTCCAAGGAGCAAGTGTCTTTTAATTTTGTGGCTGCAGTCACTGTCTGCAGTGATTTTGGAGCCCAAGAAAATGAAATCTGCCACTGTTTCCACATTTTCCCCGTCTATTTGCCATGAAATGATAGGACTGGATACCATGATCTTCATTTCTTAAATGTTGAGTTTTAAGCCAACTTTTTCAGTCTCGTCTTTTGCCTTCATCTAGTTGCTCTTCAATTTCTACCATTAGAGTGGTGGTATCTGCATATCTGAGGTTGTTAAAATTTCTCCTGGCAGTCTTGATTCCAGCTTGTGATTCATCCAGCCCAGCGTTTTGCACAATGTGGTCTGCATAGAAGTTAAATATGCAGGGTGACAGTAGACAGCCTTGATGCACTCCTTTCCCAGTTTTGAACCAGTCCATTGTTTCGTGTCCATTTCTAACTATTGCTTCTTGTCCTTCATACAGGTTCTCAGGAGGCAGATAAGGTGGTCTGGTATTCCCATCTCATTAAGAATATTCCACAGTTTGCTGTGATTCACACAGTCAAAGGCTTTAGCATAGTCAATGAAGCAGAAGTAGATGTTTTTTTGAAATTCCCTTGGTTTTTCTATGATCCAGCGTATGTTGGCAATTTGATCTCTGATTCCTCTGCCTTTTCTAAATCCAGCTTGTACATCTGAAAGTTCTTGGTTTATTTACCAGTGATGCTTAGCTTGAAGGACTTTGAGCATTACTTTGCTAGCATGTGAAAGGAGTGCAACTGTAAGGTAGTTTGAGCATTTCTTTGGCATTGCCTTTCTTTGGGATTGAAATGAAAACTGACTTTTTCCAGTTCTGTGGCCACTGCTTAGTTTTCCAAATTTGCTGGTATAATGAGTGCAGCACTTTAACAGCATCATCTTTTAGGATTTGAAATAGCTCAGCTGGAATTCCGTCACCTCCACTGGATTTGTTTGTAGTAATGCTTCCTAAGGCTCATTTAAGATATACTCTCTTAATAGCTTTCATATGTAACATATAGCAGTGTTAGTTATATTTATCATGTTATACATTACATCCATAGTACTTACTTTTCTTGTACTTGAAGTTTCTAGCTTTTGACTTCCTTCACCCAGTTCCTCCTCTCCCTACCCCCACCTCTGCTAATCACAAGTCTGATGTCTTTTTCTGTGAGTTTGTTTTTGAAGTATTAATATAATTGACCTACAATACCATGTTAATTCTTGTTCTACAGCATAGTGACTCATTATTACTATAGTATCAAAATGATCACCGTAAGTGTAGGTAAGATCTGTCACCATACAAAAGGTATTACATAATTATTGACAGACAGTATTTCCCACACTGTACGTTACATACTCTTGACTCATTTATTTTGCAGCAGGAAGCTTGTACCTCTTGATCTCCTTCACCTATTTGTCTTCTTGCCTTACTCCTTTACCTCTCTGGCAACCACCTATTTGTTCTCTGTATCTATGAGTCTGTTTCTGTTTTGTTATGTTTATTTGTTTTAGGTTTTAGATTCCATGCATAAGTGAAATCATATAGTACTTATCTTTCTCTGTCTTATTTCACTTGGCATAATACCTTCTGGTCTATCCATGTTGTAAACAGCAGTATTTCCTTCTTTCCTTTAGCTGAATAATAATATTCCTATATATATATACACACTGTGTCTTTTTCCACTCATCTGTTGATGGGCACTCAGGTTGCTTCTATATCTTGGCTATTGTAAATAATGCTGCAGTGAACAGAAAGGTGCCTATATCTTTTCTAACTAGTGGTTTTGTTTTCTTTGGATAAATAAGTACCCAGAAGTGGAATTGCCAGATCATATGGTAGAGTTCTCTCTTAATTTTTTTGAGAAATCTCCATACTATTTTTCATAGTGACTGTATCATTTATGTCCCCATAAATAGCTAATGAGGATTCCCTTTTCTTCCCATCCCCATTAGCACTTGTCATTAATATTTTTTGTGTTTTTTTTGTTGTGCCATTTTGACAGGTGTGAAGTGAAATCTCACTGAGATTTTGTTTTTCATTTCCGTGATGATAAGCGACATTGAGCATCTTCTCATGTACCTGTTGGCCATCTGTATGTCTGCTTTGGAAAAATTTCTATTCAGGTCCTCTGCCCATTTTTAAGTTGGGTTGTTTGTTTTCTTTCTGTTGCTCTGTATGAGTTTTTGTATATTTTGGATATTAACCCCTTATCGAGTATGTCGTTTGCCTGAAAACACATATTCAAAAAATACTGCTGGGACTGATGTCAGAGCATGCACTGCCTGTGTTTTCTTACCTTGGATTTTCTGTCTTTTACATTGCAGTGTAGTTCATTTACCTGTGGTGTTAGTTTCAGGTATATAGCAGAGGGATTTAGTAATGTATGTATTTATCCTTTTCCAGATTCTTTTCCATTATAGGTTATTACAAACTACTGACTATAGTTCCCTGTGCTGTACAGCATGTCTTTGTTGTTTATTTTATATATAGTGGTTTTGCTACTCACTTTTTAAGTTAATATCTCCCCCATCTTGTCATGTCAGTGCATTTTGTCTTAGACACAATCTTTTTTAATGGCTGCAGAGTATTCCATTTTATGGATGTACTATATTTAAGTAGTATCCTATTGATAGGTTTAGGGTTGTTTCCAGCTTTTTTTTTTGATATAAATTATATGTCACTTAACAGTTTCTGCACATTTATAGTTGTGTATGTGTACTAGTGTTTCTTTTCTATTCCATTTGTTTGGATTATTTATTTTCCAGAAGACTCATATCTCAGATTTAGTTTAGTTTTTAAAAATCAAGAGTTTTATACTAGAGTAAACTTCCCAAAAGTTGTGTGTTCTTTTCCATTATGATATATACAACGTTAGAAACTAAGTTCTTCATTTGCTCAGTAATTTAATAGAATAAGTCACTAGAGGTGGAGTGCCCAAGTCGAAGTATGAGTGCTTGACATTTTACTAGTGTTGCCAAATTGCCCTCCAAGAAAGGCCAAGCTAATTCACTCAGTGGAGAGTGCGTATGAAGTGCTTCTTCTATCCTCTTTAAACCCTGGCAACCAGCCATTTTTTAGGGAGTGAGTCTAACAGGTGAGAAAATGTCATCTTAGTTTGTAAGAGTTATTTATTATTACTAAATTTGACTATCATTTGTCTATTTGCTATTCATATTTTTTCTTGGAATTTTTTGTATCCTTTGGTTAGTTTTCTGTTGGGCTTTTTGGCTTTTTCTCATTAATGTGCATAGCTGGGCTTCCCTGGTGGTCCAGTGGCTAAGACTCTGAGCTCTCAAGGTAGAGAGTTCTCCCAGGTTTGATCCCTGCTCAGGGAACTAGATCCCATGTGCTGCAACTAAGACCTGCAGCAGCCAGATAAATAAATGAAAATAAATATTTAAAGAAAATGTGCATAACTTTTTGAATATTAGGGAAATTAGTTACCTGTAAGACCCTGATGCTGGGAAAGATTGAAGGCAGGAGGAGAAGGGGACAATATCACCGACTCGGTGGACATGAGTTTGAGCAAGCTCCGGGATTTGGTGATGGACAGGGAAGCCTGGCGTGATGCAGTCCATGGGGTCGCAAAGAGTCAGACACAACTGAGCGATTGAACTGATACTGATGTTTCTGTGTTTGTCTTGACAATGTGTACGTATGTGTATTTTTTTTTTTACTGTAAAATACAAATATTTTCATGTTCACATTTTACAGTACATTAGATTTTTATGTTTTATACTTTCTGGCTTCTCGTTTTCTTTCTTATCCTAATCTTGTGAAAATATTTACTCATGTTTTCTTCAAGTACTTTTTATGGTTTTGTTTTTAAATTTAGATCTTTGCTTCATCTGTAATGCATTTTGGTTTAAACCAAGTGAAAAGGGAATTAGTTGTGGAATTTATTGGAGTTGTGATTTTACATTCATTTTTGTTGTTATTAATGACTTTCTATTTTCCCTTGACTGGGAGCTCCTTGAGGGTGATGGAGTGTGCAGTTTTTTCCCTTGTTCTTATTTTCAGTATCTAGCACCAATGCTTGCAAGTGATAGGCCCTCCACTTACTGAATGAGTGAATCTATGTTTTTCTCCCCCAGTTGTCTAGTTTGAGGGTGGCAGAGGATGAGATTGTCAGATAGCATCACTGACTCAGTGGACATGAATTGGAGCAAACTCCAGGAGATAGTGAAGGACAGTGAAGCCTGGCATGCTGCAGTCCATGGGGCTGTAGAGTCGGTCATGACTTCGCGACTGAACAAGTTGTTTGTTGTCCCAATAAAATTTATTAAATAATCTATCTTTTCCCTTTTGATTTAAAAAGCTACGTTGTCTACAAAATCTCCAGATACTTCAGTTTGTTTCTGAACTTGTAATTGTTTGATTGTGCTCTTTACTTTCTTTGATACTGTATAGCTTTAATTATTATAGCTTTATAGTACTTAAAGTACATTTGGAAGGCCAGTGTTGAACATTCTTAAATATAATACCAGTTTGGGAAACCTTGTAATCTCCTTTAGTAAAAGTCCTTGCTATCCTGTAGAGAACATTCATTTAACTTCTTAAACATTTAATGCATTCTAAGAGCCTGAAAAGTAGAGATGATTTGGGAGTATTACTTGCTAAAGAGCTTTCCCTAGGATATGACATACTTATTATGTCAAGTTCTGACTTGACATACTAAGTGTCTTAAAAAAAAAAAAACCTCTCATTTTATAATCTTGGATATCTCTAGAAAAGCATAGCATTTTCCTCACAGTCTTTTAATGCAGAAAACACAGAGAGATGGTAGGTGGTAGAAAAGGCATCAAGAAATCATGCTGGCACCCAGCTGAAGTCAAAGCAGATAGTGAAAAAGATATTACCTAAAAGTGCTATAATGGAATTCAGTTTAGTGACTTTGATTTCTCACCTGTGCTTGACTTGTTTGCCTCCTGTGGCTTGCAATAATAGATTGATTCAAAGGATATGACTTGGGTGAAGTCCAGGTAACATGGCTGAATAACCTCTTCTCTGGTAACATTAAAAATTCTTATAGTCTGATATTAGCACTGGGATTTTCTGTCATGTCTGTCTCATGCAGGAACCAACTTTAGGATCTTGTGAGTATTAAAGAAGTTTAAAGCAGAGAAACTTGAAGTCTGGTGAATGGAGCTGATCGAGCAGGGCATACTTACTGTGTGGAACATTATTCTAGAGTGCTTCAATGAAACTCTTAATTTTAAATAACTGCTCATTTATATTTCCAGATGATTACTCATTTTGTTTTTTAAAAAAGAAACTGTTTTGTCCAATTCTCTCAGATTTATTCTTGGTAAGCCTATCCATGGGCTTCAGTAGGGTTAAAGTAGAAAAATACTCAAATAGGTTTGTTTGGGGCCCTTAGTCTCCACCCTAGAATAAAAGGGGTTTTGTGTGGCAGGACTAGCTGATTTGTGTGATTCTTCCTTTTGTAAGTTTTCTGTTGGTGGAAAGTGGGCTTGCTTTTCTTTTAGTTTTATTTCTCATTTTTATCAACGCTGGTCATAACTGAGAGATTTTTAGGCTGTTAACTGTCCCAGCACACCAATAAGCACCTTATTAGTAGATGTTACTCATCATGACTAGTTACTCCTGAGATTTAACTGTGCTTGGAAAACACCTGTCTGTATTTGAGCTTTGCTAGGTGGTTGGCTTTTGTGTTTGACTGAAGATTTGCTCCTGAGAAAGCAAATAGCTGTTGGAAACAGAAGGGAGAAGGAGTTGGCACATTTCTGTATGCTTTCATTGAAGAGATATCCTAATTAGAACGCTTTTGGAGGCTTCACCTTTGTGCACTAAGGTAATCCAGCATTTCATTCTGTACTGCATTGAGGTTTTGGATCTCCATACCAGAAAGTGAGAACAGGGGTTGAATGTGAAAGGAATATTCAAAGGATGAAGCTCATATTCAGTGGTGTGTGCTTCATAATCTAGGTTCAAGGATACCCTGCACGCCACAGGACAGCGAGAATGGAGGCAGTATCTGCTGCTGTTTTGAGCAGTGTTTCAGCGCCTGGGATGTCATTCCTGATTAAAGTCATGTTTAAGGCAGTATTGTTTATAGTTTACATTTGGGAGGGTGTTGCCTCAGTACATTTCATTTATCCTCCTGGAAGAGTTATTTTGCACAGTTTGGAAGCAGTGTTTTTCCACCAGATTAGAGGAAATGAACAGAATTCACTCTTCTGTAAGTCAGCGGATGATCTGCAGTAGAATCGTTTAACCATGGAGACTCAAATGAGTGACTTACTTGGATCCTGTGGTGAACCTGGAGTAATTAAGAGGAAGAGCTCAGTCTTTGGTTCAGTAAAGTTGGCATTGGAATGATTCCTGACCAGACTTGAAGGTGGAAAATGTTATGGTTCAGAGGGCCCGTCTAAGGCTTTGCAGTAGATCCCTTAAGACAATAAGTTTTATAAATAGCGTTGAGTGTGGAAGTGCATAGCACATGGAGACACAATAACGTAGTCAGGAAGTTTGACTGGAAGGAATAAATTATCTCTGGTCACTTCAAGGAATGAGATCATGGAAGGGTACGCAGTTTGTTTCAGGTGGTGGTGATTGTGAAGTTGGGGCTGGCCCTGGAAATGACTTGTCAGATATCCTGTCATCCTCACTAATGGTCATATTGTTTCTGAGGCTTATAGTTGTGTGAAGAGATGGTTTTCCATCTCTTCCCATCCAAAGGCTAAGGGTTCAAAAATTTAAAAGCTGCAAAAGAGAGAAACACACAGAAAAGTTTTCTTCCTGCACATGCCCCGTGGCTATCTGGATTCAGATACAGTCAGTATGATCAGCGTCTTAGATGCTTGTTTAGTCGCTAAGTTGTGTCTGACTCTTGTAGTGCCATGGACTGTAGCTTGCCAGGCTCCTCTGTCCTTGGGATTTCCCATGCAAGATTCTGGAATGGGTTGCCATTTCCTTCTCTGGGGGATCTTCCTGACCGAGAGGGATCCAACCCACATCTCCTGCATTGCCAAGCAGATTCTTTACCACTGAGCCATCAGGGAAGCCCAGGGAAGTGTCTTATCTATATTGTGATATTTCATGTGTTTACAAGTAAACGTGTGTATCTGTTTACTGTACCCCCTCTTTTAAAAAAAATTGTAGTAAATTATACTCACTGATCTGCATCTTTTTTCACTATTATATCTTCAGGATTAGGACCTGTAGGTATATAAGAAGCTTTCTAATTAAAAAAAAGACGCTATACAGTATTCCTATGAAAGGATGTATCACATATTTTTTTGGTTAGTCCCATAATGGATGGCTATTTGAGTTACTTCTTATCCTTTGCTAACATAAATAATGCTAGAGGAGTTAAAAAATGTTAGGGTTTTATATTCAAAAATAAATGTTAAGTCATAATAGAGACTTGTAATAGTTATAGTAATATCTCAGATCTGCATAACATATTCACAGATATCTTATTTGAGCCTTACTTCGATCTTGTGAGATAAGCACAGAATTTTACAAAGAAGAACAAATTTGAGTAACAGAAGTAGAGTAGAAGAATCAAGGTCTTTTGACTCTGATTTGAATTATCTTTCCACTTTTTCCTCCTGTTGTGGGATATAGGGGAATGGTGGGAGAATAAGATGAAGTAGAGAGAGAGGGATGCCCCTGTTGTTCTAGAAGTCAGGATCCCGTTTACTGGGAGAGAAGAGCTGGCGTTCCACCTGTGACAGAGATAGAGAGGTTTTAGGCACTGGCAGAACTTGCTGGGTTGACTGCCCTCTTGGAGTATAGTAGTATAGCAGTCCAAAACGTGGTACTTCTTGAGAAACTGGATACCTCAGAGTGCCTTAGAATAGACTGGGGGACAAAACTGAGCATTCGAAATCTGGTAAGAGAATGCATGTAGCCTAAGGCAATGAAACAGAAATAGGCAATAGAGAAAACAGGATTTTCTAGAGGCCCCAGAGTCAGGCAGGACGTGACAGCATTGCAAGGAGATGGCTGTGAGGTCAAGCCGGTTTTGACCTCAAGACTGATTTCTGGGAGGGAGCCTTTTTCCTCTAGAGACCAGATGAAATTATAAAAGGGTAGGTAAGTCATCTCACAAGTGGACTAGAGAGAATGAGGCTGAAAAGGCTTTCATTATAGAGTTAATACTATTTGGAAACCTGAGTATAGGTGTGTTCACCAGCCTTCCATCATAATTACCATAAGCTAAGTGCCGTTGTATTCTGGATACTACACATAATTTCATGCTTAACCTCTCAACAGTTTTGCAAAGAGGCTGTTGTTATACCTAGTTTCCATAAAGGAAACTGAGGTTCAGTTGTGTAACTTGTTCAAGGTCACATATCTTTTTAAGCAGTAGAGCTGAGATTTATAAGTAGGTCAGTATGACTCCAAGGCTCTTGTTCTTTCCATTATGCCAGGTGTTAGGCACCCAAATTGAAAAGTGAAATTAAAACTAACCAGAATTCTTTCACTGTCATTACAACAGTGTTAATGTATAACCAGACAGCTTGCCTGTTTTGCGTGATTCGGGCTGGAGGAGTAGAAGCAATGCTAAGAAAAATGACTGGCGATGTTAACAGCTGGCCAGACTCACTCTAAATATGCTTATAATATAAATGAAAGTAGTGCACTTATGTTGCATGTGTAGCTTTATCATGTAATCTCCACTGTCCCCTTCCCTCATTAGGCTTCAGTTCCTAAAGTCCGTCTATAGAGATTATACAGCTGCCACTGAAGACCATCCTGGAGAAGGAAATGGCAGCCCCCTCCAGTATTCTTGCCTGGTGAATTCCACGGACAGAGGAACTTGGCAGGCTACAGTCCATGGGGTCACAGAGTCGGGCATGACTGAGCGACTAACACACACACATGCTGAAGACCGTAGCTGGTGGTAGGTAGCCAGGACCTGGAATGTTTTGTTGGGGAGGAATATCTGGGGGATCTACTATATACACAGAGTGTATGCCACAATCATGAATTCTTCTCCAGTTGTGAAGTTTGAGGAGGTAGGAATTTCCTTGGCTTAACAAAGTTTGGCTTATAGGCTGAAGACTCTACTAGATTTTATTACTCTTAATTCTTTAGCATTATCCTGCAAAATATTGGAGAATAGTTATTGGATAATACTTCTGCTGTACTTCCAAGGACTGCTGAAGGGGATGTTAGTATGGGAGGTTGACATTATGGTGAAGTATCACTTGGAAGCTGTGATTCAGCATTAGTCACTGGCTTTTGTGCTAGGTTGCCCTCCGCCGTCTCTTGCTTTAATTGTGGTGTGTCTCCGACATTTGATTACACAACTACCAAAGAGGCTGACCTGAGTGATAACCCAGTCACATTTCCAGATAGTAAAAATATTCAGGAAAAAAATTACTCATCTGTACCAGCTAGTGGTATTAGTTCTTCTCTGGGGAAATATTAACATGGTTTCTAGGTTATGCCCAATAATATGACAAAGATGAATGACCATTTAAGGAAAAATGGCTATTTACACTTTTTATTAGTGTTCTTGAAAAGTGGAGACATAACAGAATGTGCTTTCTGGACATACTCATTTTGGTATTTAATATGAGATCAGTTTTATATCTCTTTCATTGGCTTTTTAAAATTTATTTTTTAACACCAAAAACATTCTGTATTGGGGTATAGCTGATTAACAATGTTGTGATAGTTTCAGGTGAACAGTGAAGAGACTCAGCCATACATATACATGTATCCATTCTCCTCCAAACCCGCCTCCCATCCAGGCTGCCACATAACACTGAGCAGAGTTCCATGTGCTACACAATAGGTTTTTGTTGGTTATCCATTTTAGATATAGCAGTGTGTACATGACCTTCCCAAAGTCCTTAACTATTCCTTCCCCACCAGCAACCATGAGTTTGTTTTCTAAGTTTGTGAGTCCCTTTCTGTTTTGTTTAAGTTCATTTGTATCATTTCTTTTTAGATTCCACAGATAAGGGAAGCCACATGATATTTTTCCTCCTCTGTCTGACTGGCTTCACTCAGTTTGACAGTCTCTGCATCCATCCATGTTGCTGCAGATGGCCTTATTTCATTCTTTTTAATGGCCGAGTAATATTCCTGTGTGTGTGTGTGTGTGTGTGTGTGTGTGCGCGCATACACGCATGACATCTTCTTGATCCATTCCTCTGCTGATGGGCATTTAGGTTGTCTCCATGTCTTGGCTAATGTAAACAGTGCTGCAGTGAACACCGAGGTGCCTGTGTCTTTTTGGTCTTTGACTTTTAAAATCGTGAATGGGTTGGGTTCATTTTACCTATTTTTACCTTACTTCTTACCATTCTGTGTTTCCTTACTGCCTCATGAAACTGCCATGTTTAATCTTATTAAAAAAAACATCTCTTATCTGGAATGCCTATCCTTTTCTTCTCCTCCCTTTCTTTTCTATTTTTCCTTGTCCTGTTCATCCACAAATATTTAAATGTTCCAGGCTGTGTGCCAGGCTTATGATGTGTACCCTCATGACTTTACGTGTATCCTAGCGTTGCTGATCCTGCTATGCCCTGCCTTCAAGGTTCAGCTCTTCTGACCTTCACATCATTTTCTTTGACTTTCTCTAACCTCTGTCGACCCATCCCTTTTATGAGCTCCGTTGCTTTAAATCTGCTTTACACAATTTAGTGCTTATAAACATACATTAATCTAGTTTTACCAGAGTGTGAGTTCAGTTCAGTTCAGTTGCGTCTGACTGTTTCCCACCCTATGGACTGCAGCACGCCAGGCCTCCCTGTCCATCACCAACTCCTGGAGCTTACTCAAACTCATGTCCATTGAGTCAGTGATACCATCCAACCATCTCATCCTCTGTGTCCCCTTCTCCTCCTGCCTTCAATCTTTCCCAGCATCAGGGTCTTTTCAAATGAGTCAGTTCTTCGCATTAGGTGGCTAAAGTATTGGAGTTTCAGCTTCAGCCTCAGTCCTTCCAATGAATCTTCAGGACTGATTTCCTTTAGGATGGACTGGTCAGATCTCCTTGCGGTCCAAAGGACTCTCAAGAGTCTTTTCCACAGTCTTCTTGTGTAGACTCTCAAAAGAGTCGTCTTCTTCTGCTTTTGAACACCACGATTCAAAAGCATCAATTCTCTGGTGCTCAGCTTTCTTTATAGTCCAACTCTCACATCCATACATGAATACTGGAAAAACAATAGCTTTGACTAGACGGACCTTTGTTGGCAAAGTAATGTCTCTGCTTTTTAATATGCTGTCTAGGAGCAAGTGTCATTTAATTTCATGGCTGCAGTCACCATCTGCAGTGATTTTGGAGCCCCAAAAGATAAAGTCTGTCACTGTTTCCCCATCTATTTGCCATGAAGCTTAGTTTTCTGAATGTTGAGTTCTAAGCCAGCTTTTTCACTCTCCTCTTTCACTTTCATCAAGAGGCTCTTTAGTTCTTTGCTTTCTGCTGTAAGGGTGGTGTCATCTGCATATCTGAGGTTGTTGATATTTCTCTCAGCAATCTTGATTCCAGCTTGTGCTTCATCCAGCCCTGCGTTTCTCATGATGTACTCTGCCTATAAGTTAAACAAGCAAGGCGACAATATACAGCCTTAACGGACTCCTTGCCCTATTTAGAACCAGTCTGTTGTTTCATGTACAGTTCTAACTGTTGCTTCTTGACCTGCATATAGATTTCTTAAGAGGCAGGTCAGGTGGTCTGGTATTCCCATCTCTGTAAGAATTTTCCAGAGTTTATTGTGATTCACACAACGGCTTTGACATAGGCAATAGAGCAGTAGATGTTTTTCTGGAACTCTCTTGCTTTTTCTATGATCCAGCAGATGTTGGCAATTTGATCTCTGGTTCCTCTGCCTTTTCTAAAACCAGCTTGAATATCTGGAAGTTCTCGGTTCATGTACTGTTGAAGCCTGGCTTGGAGAATTTTGAGCATTACTTTACTAGCGTGTGAGATGAGTGCAGTTGTGCGGTAGTTTGAACATTTTTTGGCATTGCCTTTCTTTGGGATTGGAATGAACACTGACCTTTTCCAGTCCTCTGGCCACTGCTGAGTTTTCCAAATTTTCTGGCATACTGAGTGCAGCACTTTCACAGCTGAACCGGAATTCCATCACCTTCACTAGCTTTGTTCATAGTGATGCTTCCTAAGGCCCACTTGACTTTGCATTCCAGGATTTCTGGCTCTAGGTGAGTGATCACACCATCATGGTTATCTGGGTCATGAAGATCTTTTTTGTATAGTTCTTCTGTATATTCTTGCCACTTCTTAATATCTTCTGCTTTTGTTAGGTCATACCATTTTTGTCCTTTATTGAGCCCATCTTTGTATGAAATGTTCCCTTGGTATCTCTAATTTTCTTGAAGAGATCTCTAGTCTTTCCTGTTGTATTGTTTTCCTCTGTTTCTTTGCACTGATCACTGAGGAAGGCTTTCTTATCTCTCCTTGATATTCTTTGGAACTCTGCATTCAAATGGGTATATCTTTCCTTTTCTCCTTTGCCTTTAGCGTCTCTCCTTTTCACAGCTATTTGTAAGGCCTCCTTAGACCACCATTTTGCCTTTTAAAATTCCTTTTTCTTGGGGATAGTATTCATCCTTGCCTCCTGTACAATGTCAGAAACCTCCATCCATAGTTCTCAGGTACTCTGTTTATCAGCTCTAATCCTTTGCATCTATTTGTCATTTCCACTGTATAATCGTAAGGGATTTGATTTAGGTCATACCTGAATGGTCTGGTGGTTTTCCCTACTTTCTTCAGTTTAAGTCTGAATTTGGCGATAAAGAGTTCATGATCTGAGCTACAGTCAGTTCCTGGTCTTGTTTTTGCTGACTGTATAGAGCTTCTCCATTGTTGGCTGCAAAGAGTATAATCAGTCTGATTTTGGTGTTGACCATCTGGTAGTATCCATGTGTAGAGTCGTCTCTTGTGTTGTTGGAAGTGGATGTTTGCTATGACCAGTGCATTCTCTTGGCAAAATTCTAGTAGCCTTTGCCCTGCTGCATTCTGTGCTCCGAGGCCACATTCGCCTGTTGCTCCAGGTGCTTCTTGACTCCCTGCTTTTGCAAGTAGGTTTTTTGCAAGTGTAAGTTCCTCAAAGACCGAGACTGCCGTGTTGATTTTTGCCCTCTACAATGCTAAGTCCAAGCATGTGGATGGTAAAGGGGTTTTGATTCGTCAGTCCCTGCTGAATGTCCAACTTACTAGCTCTTGGAGTTTAGAAGTAGTTAGAAAGAGTATGCTTTTTTCCCCCTCTTGTCTCCCAGTTGTTCACCTAACATTTGCTATCCGCTTGTATTAACCTATAGTCACAATGAAAGAAAATAACCCCAATGATTCACTGTCTGCATTTATATTATTTTCTAGTGAAGAGTTTGTTTTTGAGCTGATTATTATATAGCATCTTACTTGGTTCCCTTTGTGGCTAGTGAGTGATGAATTTCATGGCTAAGGAAGAGAGCCAACCCAGTGTTGATCTGTCTGCATTGTGCTTATAATTTTCTAGGTTTAAATGCCCTACCTACTGTACCTTAGTTCACGAAGTAACTTAATAGTAATTTTAAGTAAGTTACTTAACTTAATAATAACTTAACTTAAAATGGGAATGTAAGAACTTAAAATTTAAAATTGAGCTCCTGAGATAGTCATAGAAACCGAAAAGTAATCATTTAATGGGGCCTACATTATTTACATTTATATGACAGTGGAGTTCAAAACTTTTTCGATGGCAGAAACCAACACAATATTATAAAGCAGTTATCCTTCAATTACAAATAAATAAAGTAAAATGGTTTTAAAAATGCCATGGAGTAGTAAATGAAATGTGGCCACTCACCTGTGGAGGAAAGAGGCTGTGCCATTGGACTGAATGCTTTTCTGACTGTGCTGAAAGCTCTGAGATAATGGCAGACTTCAGTATAAGGCCTGAGGGGGGCTGTTTTCTTGATTGAGAAGGATAGCAGTGGGGACTGGGAGATGGAAATGCCCTTCTGCATACACCTAAAAATTAAGAGAGTTTGGCTGTGAAATTGAAGGAAGGCCAAAGAGCAGGAGTGAAGAAACCATTTTTTCTCCTGAAGTAATCTGAGATCCTGACTTAAACAGACCATTTGATTTAAAAATTGTATAAAAAGTACTTCGGATGAGTTTCAGTTGTTTATGTAATGTTTTATTATTTAATATTGGGTACATAGAAGTACATTATGTTGTTTTTACAATTTGTGCTCGAAATATTTAACAATTATTATACGACAATAAACAGATTTGAACATTGACTGGATATTTAATGCTAAGGAATTACTGTCTTTTTAGGTAGAATAGTAATGTTCTGCTGCTGCTGCTGCTAAGTTGCTTCAGTCGTGTCCGACTCTGTGCGACCCCATAGACGGCAGCCCACCAGGCTCCCCCGTCCCTGGGATTCTCCAGGCAAGAACACTGGAGTGGGTTGCCATTTCCTTCTCCAATGCATAAAAGTGAAAAGTAAAAGTGAAGTCACTCAGTCGTGTCTGACTCTTTGCGACCCCATGCACTGCAGCCTTCCAGGCTCCTCCATCCATGGGATTTTCCAGGCAAGAGTACTGGAGTGGGGTGCCATCGCCTTTTCCGAGTAATGTTATAGTTGTATTCAAAAGAAAAAAGTACTTACCTTTTAGAAATTTATGCTAATATAATGTGGATGACATTATACGGTGTCTGGGATCTGCTGGGGAGAGGAAAGAAAAAGAGGTCAGGAATATAGGTACAAATGGCTATGTGTTTACAATTGTTATAGCTGTCTGATGGGTACGGAGGGTCACTATACAGTTTCTTTCTTCCTACTTAAATGTGTATTTGAAAATTCCCATTATAATGACAGCAACAACAATAACAAAAATACTGAAATCCACAAAAAACCAAAAAGCCTAACAACTTAGAAATAGAATTGTCAAACCTACACTTCTGGGCTTCGCTTATTGCTCAGTCAGTACAGAATCTGACTACAATGCAGGAGACCCAGGTTCAGTTCCTGGGTTGGGAAGATTATCTGGAGAAGGAAATGGCAATCCACTCCAGTATTCTTGCCTGGAAAATCCCATGGACAGAGGAGCCTGGTGGGCTATAGTTCATGGGGTCGCAAGAGTTGAACATGACTTGGTGAGTCAACCACCACCACAACCACACTTCTGCCTTCTTCCAGCTTAACTCCAGATGAGTTCAGTTCAGTTCTGTTGCTCAGTCATGTCCGACTCTTTGAAACCCCATGGACTGCAGCACACCATTCTTCCCTGTCCATCACCAACTCCCAGAGCTTGCTCAAACTCATGTCCATTGAGTCGGTGATGCCATCCAACCATCTCATCTTCTGTCATCTCCTTCTCTTCCCACCTTTAGTCTTTTCCAGCATCAGGGTGATGCTTTCCAATGAGTTGGTTCTTTGCATCAGGTGGCCAAAGTACTGCAGGCTTCAACATCAGTCCTTCCGATGAATATTCAGGACTGATTTCTTTTAGGATTGACTGGTTGGATCTTGCAGTCCAACGGACTCTCAAGAGTCTTCTCCAACACCTCAGTTCAAAAGCATCAATTCTTCAGTGCTCAGCTTTCTTTATGGTCCAACTCTCATGTCCATGCATGAATACTGGAAAAACCATAGCCTTGACTAGACGGACCTTTGTTGGCACAGTAATGTTTCTGCGTTTTAATATGCTATCTAGGTTGGTCATAGCTTTTCTCCCACGGAGTAAGTGTCTTTTAATTTCATGGCTGCAATCACCGTCTGCAGAGATTTTGGAGCCCAAGAAAATAAAGTCTGTCAGTGTTTCCATTGTTTCTCCATCTGTTTGCCATGGAGTAATGGGACTGGATGCCATGATCTTAGTTATCTGAATGTTGAATTTTAAGCCAGCTTTTTCACTCTCCTCTTTCACTTTCATCAAGAGGCTCTTTAGTTCTTCACTTTCTGCCATAAGGGTGGTGTCATCTGCATATCTGAGGTTATTGGTATTTCTCCTGGCAGTTTTGATTCCAGCTTGTGCTTTGTCCAGCCCAGCATTTGCATGATGTACTCTACATATAAGTTAAATAAACAGGGTGACAGTATACAGCCTTGATGGACTCCTTTCCCAATTTGAAACCAGTCCATTGTTCCATGTCTGGTTCTACTGTTGCTTCTTTTTTTTTTTCTTAATTTTTAAAAATTAATTATTTCTTATTGAAGGATAATTGCTTTACAGAATTTTGCTGTTTTCTGTCAAACTTCAACGTAAATCAGCCATGGGTATACATATATCCCCTCCTTTTTGAAACTCCCTCCCATCTCCCTCCCCATCCTACCCCACTAGGTTGATACAGAGCCCCCATTTGAGTTTCCTGAGCTGTACAGCAAATTCCCGTTGGCTATCTATTTTCCATATGGTAATGTAAGTTTCATAAAGGAAACCAGTCCTGGGTGTTCATTGGAAGGATTGATGCTGAGGCTGAAACTCCAATACTTTGGCCACCTCATGCGAAGAATTGACTCGTTGGAAAAGACTCTGATGCTGGGAGGGACTGGGGGCAGGAGGAGAAGGGGACAACAGAAGATGAAATGGCTGGATGGCATCACCGACTTGATGCGCATGAGTTTGAGTGACCTCCGGGAGTTGGTGATGGACAGGGAGGCCTGGCGTGCTGCGATTCATGCGGTCACAAAGAGTCGGACACGACTGAGCGACTGAACTAAATAGAATGTAAGTTTCCATGTTACTCTTTACGTACCATCTCACCCTCTCCTCCCCTCTCCCCATGTCCATAAGTCTGCTTCTTGACCTGCATGCAGTTTTCTCAGGAGGCAGGTAAGGTGGTCTGGTGTTCCCATCTCTAAGAATTTTCCAGAGTTTGTTGTGATCCAGAGTCAAAGGCTTTGGCGTAGTCAATGAAGCAGATGTTTTTCTGGAACTTTCTTGCTTTTTCTATGATCCAATAGATCTTGACAATTTGATGTCTGGTTCCTCTGCCTTTTCTAAATCCAACTTGAACACCTGGAAGTTCTTGGTTCACGTACTGTTGAAGCCTCGCTTGGAGAATTTTGAGCATTACTAACTCACTCCAGATAGAGCAAGTAAAACTACAGATTCTTGTTGATGTTGCCAAAATGGAATTTGGTTTAAGATTTTCATCCTTTCAAGTTGGGAAACTGTCTGTAATACAGTGTCATTGAGAAAGCAACAAGCTCTACTTTCGTCTTCCCAACAGTGGGGTGCCTTACAGCAGGATGGAAGTCATACTATCCATCTCTAAGTCTCTTCCTTTCTGTAGGTGAAGAAATATTGATTTAAAAAGCAGTACAAGATTAGAGAACAGGAAAATATGGTTTAAAATTAAATGCCACATTTTATAGTTCTGAGCAAGCACTAGAAATTAAGAAAAAGGAGTGAATGTTTTTGTTCACTAAGATGTTAATCTTAGCCTCCTAAATTATCCTCCCCCCAGGGATAAGCAGTTTTTATTAGGCCAGTGACTTTGGGATCACCTTTAAACACAGTAGAAGAGTTGGATTGCTGACCGAAGTAGGGGCACAGTTTGTCCAGGGAGGGAAGATACTACGTTTGGGGAAAGTGAATGAATTTGGATTGCTACATGAGATATTTTAGATAGATGAGATTGGGTCACTTTCATGAAGGACATGGCTTTTTGGCTGAGGCAGTTGGGCTTGCTTTTATAGTCTGTAGGGAGCCATTTTGAGGTGCGGAGCCATTTTTGACTCTTAATATACCTAGTTATTAATTTAGTTTGATGATAATTTAGATATTCTTAGTTGCATGCTTTTGCATGGAGAATATAACTTTACTGTATAACTTAAATTTGTTTTCACGTAAATTCTTTATTTGTTGCAGTGTCTCAAAAGGGTTATTCAGAGACCATACTTTATTCTGTTTCAAAAAGGGGAGGACACTGGGGTGCTCAGAGGTTTTGTCAATCAGTTGCTAAGTCTTGTCCGACTCTTTGCGACCCCGTGGACTGCAGCATGCCAGGCTTCTCTGCCTTTCACTATCTCCCAGGGTCAGTGACCTTAATAAAGTGTGACACAGTGGCAGATCTGGGTTCAGATCAGTATCTTGGGTGTTGAACTCCTCTGCTCCCTTCACTTTATATTAAAGGTATTTGTTTTGAGTTGTGTAGTGTTGACTTTAGGCATTTTCTTGCCCCACCTTCTTCTTGGGAGTATATATTTTTCTTTGCCGTTATTATTATTATTTTTTTCCTTTTTCTCTTCTTCTTTCTTTATTTTTTCAGCCACGTCCCACATCCTGCATGTGGAATCCTAGTTTCCCAACCAGGATCAAACCAGTGCTCCTTGAAATAGAAGTGTGGAGTCCTAACCAGTGGGCCTCCAGGGAATTCCCAACCCTTGAGTTTTAAATGTGGTTCTTGCCAGTTTTCTCAGCAGATCAGGACCCAACACTTCTGTTTGGTGGTAGTTGTTTCATTACCATCGATAAATCTGCCCATTGTAATATTATGCTCCTGACTCATGCTCTGATTGCTACCACTATGTATCTTACTTCCCCACCGCCCTGCGGTTTATAGAATGGGGTGATGAGCCCAGCCTTTTCTGAGATTTTTTTTGTGTCAGTGATCTGAAAGTATTGAGTGGAAAGTACTATAAACACCTTAGGCAACATGATAATTTTATAGATCTTTTTCTCCCAAATAAAATTTTAATATTCTTAATCAACCTGATTGGTGTATAATTTGCATTCAGTAAAAGTGAACTGTTTTAAGTATATGATTTGCATTTTGACAGATAAACTCACCCAAATAGTGGTCATATAATTAAGATGTAAGACTTTTCTGTTCTCCCCAGGAGTTCCTTTTGTGCCCTTTGCATCCATTCTCACCCCTCTTTACCCCTAGAAATTCACTGATTCGCTGTCAGCATAGGTTAGCTTTTCCTTTTCTGGACTCTCGTGTAAACAGTCTATCCAGGATGTACTCTTCTTTCATTAGCATCCTGTATTTAGGATCCTTCATTGTTGCTGCCTTTATCTGTAGTTCGTTGCTTTTTATTGCTGAGTGGTATGTGGGAGCACTGTTGCATTGTAAGGACTGTAAAAGGATTTGCTTATGCATTCCTCTGTATCTAACACTTGAATTGTTTGTAGTTTTTGGCTATTATGAATAAAGCTGCTATGGCATGATGTGAAATTTTGGGTAGACTTATATTTTATCCTCTTGGGTAAACACCTTGGAGTGGAATGGCTGGATCATATGGTTGGTAGGTGTGTGTTTAACTTTTTAAGAAACTGCCAAATTGTCTTCCAGAGCGGCTGTACTATCTTACATTCTGTCTAGCGGTGTACAAGAGTTCCTGTTTCTCCTTATCCTCACCAACACTAGGATGATAAAGTTTTGGCCACTCCAGTTCTAATCATTGTGGAGTGCTATCTTGTGGTTTTAATTTACATTTTCCTAATAACTAATGATATTGACATCTTTTCGTGTACTTACTTCCTAGCTGTGTATCTTCTTTGGTGAAGTGTGGTAATACTTGTTCAATCTTAAAAAATTGGGTTGTTTTCTTAATAGTTTTGAGCACTCTTTATATATTCTTGAAACAAGTCCTTTATCTGATAAATGCTTTGCAAAGATTTTCTTCCTTTCTTTGATTTATCTCTTCATCCTTTTAACAATCTTTTTTTTTTTTTAATTAAAAATTTTTATTGGAGTATGGTTGATTTGTTGCTCAGAGGTTAAAGCATCCGCCTGGAATGCAGGAGACCCAGGTTCTATCCCTGGGTCGGGAAGATCCCCTGGAGAAGGAAAATGGCAACCCACTCCAGTACTCTTGCCTGGAGAATCCCATGGAGGAAGGAGCCTGGTAGGCTACAGTCCATAGGGTCGCAAAGAGTCAGACACGACTGAGCAACTTCACTTCACTTCACATGTCTGATTCTTTGCAACACCATGGGCTGGAAGCCAGCCAGGCTCCCTGTCTGTGGAATTCTCCAGACAAGAATACTAGAGTGAGTTGCCATTTCCTCCTCCAGGGGATCTTCCCAATGCAGGGATTGAACCCAGGTCTCCTGCATTGCAAGTGGATTCTTTACCGTCTAAGCCACAAGGGAAAGTTGATTTACAGTGTTAATTTCAGGTGTACAGCAAAGTGAATCAGTTATACATGTATCAACAGTGTCTTTTAGGAGCAAAAGTTTTTGAGTTCCAGTTTATCCATTTGTTCTCTTATGAATTGTGCTTTTGGTATCATTTCTAAGAAATCTTTGCCTTTAACCCATAACTGGAGCCCATGAAAACTGTCTTCCAGCTACTTCTCAGGTACCCAGGACAGTGGCAATGTCTTGTTTATTAACCATCAGATTTTAATAATATTCAAAAAATAATTTCTGTGCAGTAATACCCATCTGTATCTAACATGGTTTATAGAAAAATCATGTTTTCTAGTGAAGACCAGATTCCCTCCTTAGTGTAAAGATGTCAGGAAGCTTAGATTGATACAAGTTAAAAAAAATTAATCCATCTTAGTTCAAGGGATAAAGTTTACTAAAATCAATTTATGAAGATTTAAAAAGATTTGAAGATATTGAAGAAAGGTGCTAGATTTGTGTGAAAATAGCCCCTTTGTTGATGTAACAGATAAATAAATTTTGATAAACTCCTTTACGTACAATAGTTTATCTTATAGTATACTTAAGTTTCCATGCTCTTGAATGAACTTCAGTATAAGCTTTAAAATTTGTTTCTCATGATTTTCAAAGGTTTATAGCTTGTCTGACTTGCTGTAAGTAAAATGGAATATTCATTTCTTCCCATTGCTCCTGCCTTGCAGGAGGATTCTTTTCCATTGAGCCACCAGTGATCATTAACAGACAAATTATTTTCTGTGGGATCCATTCCTGATTTCTCTATAGCACAAGATTTTTAGCAATTAAAAGGCAAATACACTTAAGATCTATTACTAAATTGTGTCCGACTCTTTGTAACCCCATGGACGGTAGCACGCCAGGCTCCTCTGTCCTCCACCATCTCCTGGAGTTTGCTCAAATTTGTGTCCATTGAATCGATGATGCTATCTAACCATCTCATCCTCTGTTGTCCCCTCAGATCTATTAATTAACTATAAGTAATATTTTGAGTGTTTTTTGTAGGCCATTTAGTTATTAATTACTCTGCCTTTTCTGTAGAAAGAACTTAAGTTGAAATTCTGTGCCTTTTCCAAAAGAGGCTGTTGTAGATGTATGAATAGACAGTCAAGATCTGGGTGGCAGCCAGTAATTATAAGTACAAAATCTAAAAAGATAACATGCTCAGTTATATTGTGTGCTTAGTCAGTTAGACATATCCTACTCTTTGTGACTCCATGAACTGTTTTCTGCCAGACTCCTCTGTCCATGGGATTTTTCAGGCAAGAATACTGGAGTGGGTTGCCATTTCCTCCTGGGTCAGGGGATCTTCCTGACCCAGGATCGAATCCATCCCTCCTGTATCTCCAGCATTGCAAGTAGATTCTTTACCTGTTGAGCTGAATTGTATTGTTCCTCCTAACCTGTGGCAGTATTTATCAGTAGAGAAGAAATGTGAATGATGGTCAAATACGAAACTACTGCTGAAGGTAAAATGCCTGGCAGTTGAATTGGAAGAAAATTAGTTTCCTCCATAGTCGCTGTTATCCAGTTTTGAGAGTCAGTAATCTCAGAAAGATTGAAGTCAGGAGGAGAAGCGGAGGACAGAGGATGAGATGGTTGGGTGGCATCACTGACTCTATGGACATGAGTTTGAGGAAGCTCTGGGAGTTGATGGACAGTGAAGCCTGGTGTGCTACAGTCCATGGGGTTGCAAGTAGTTGGACACGACTGAGTGACTGAACTGAATCTCAAAAAATAAAGAAAAAGCAGTTATGAAAGGGAGACTGTAAAATGTATGCTGTTTTTTATTTAAAATAAAATAAAAATATAATTGTCTCTAGAAAATAAATTATCTTTGTAATTGTCTTTAGAAGATAATTACAAAAGATGTAGGGTTATGTAACTTTTAGGGTTTCTCTGATGATAAAGAAGTATATTATAAATTGGATAAAACAAGCACTCTGTGTTGTTTAAATTTTTTTTCTTGGCAGTTGCTGACAAATTACACTCAAGAGCAAGCTTAAGAGCTTGTTTGGGACAGGAGCAAGCCCAAACTTAAAAATACTGAGGAATTTTGACCTTAGTTTTGAGTCTGTTTTCTCTTGACCAGTCTGAATGTTTAATGCTGTACTTTTACAGGCACATTTTTTTCCCCCTAGATCTTTCCGATGATATGCCCTTTGGTGTATAATAAAGTTATCAGTATACCTGAAGAGGCTTTTGTCTTGTTTTGTTTTTCTCGGAGTAGAGTGTGCCTTTTCTAGTGTTACTGACAAGGCTTGTCTTTCTCTTCTAAGTGAGGAATCTTAAGAAACTTCACTGAGAACTTAAGAACTTAAAACCTGGGAATTCTCTCCTCCTGATAATTCTTTTTACTCACATCTTTATTGATAAGTCAGGCCAAAGGGATTATTTACCTTTTGAAAAAGGGAAACCAGGTCCTACAGTTTGTTTTGGTTGCAGATAACCTGGCGGCTGAGTTTAGATTGAGCAGAGGGTGCTGCCCTGCTTAGTGGTTCTGCCTCTGGACGCTTTAGAAACCAAGGTGCTGTGCCTGTTATTAGTATACGTAAACGGTGCAAGGTAGTGAATCTTTGCTTTGCTTTGTGCAAGGATTCCAGCCTCACCAGTTTAAGGTTTCATTGTGGTTATGGTCATATCTTCTGAGACAAAGATGCTGATTATTTTAGCTTCAACTTGTTTGGTGACAATATTAGGGAAAGGTGAGGGTGCTGAATTCCAACAACTAGTAGTATATATTTATTAAATTCAGGTCTAATGATGTAAAGAATAGTTAGGCAAACCTGTGTGTAATGCATTTTGCTAAGTATAGTAGTAAGAAAACCTCTAAGTAGTCATATTAATATAATTCATGATAGCAGCTACAGAATTAGCTGTAAGTGGATTATAGAAAACTAGGAAAACTAATTTCCATTTCATCCAGAGCAGAAGAATGTAATATTCTAATTTCAGCAAAAGGCAACTTTTAAAAACAAACAAATTTGAACCACTTTGTGTGTTTTTAATATGTAAAAATTTTTTTTTCACCTTTTCTCATATGTTTTACTTCTTAGTCATTTACTTCCAGTAGTTTCTAAATTGGTTGAGGGAATTAAAGTGGTAGCTAAGTTCCCTCTATACAAGATTTTCCGGCTGTGTGTGCGAACTGCTTTTTCTGGAAAAACCCTTCCATTGGCAGTTCTTGAGGGCATGTACTTTTTCCACACTTAATGATTTAGGGGCTGAAGCCTGCGTTTAGTCAGAGGTGACAAATGGTTCAAAAAACTTTTTTCCAGTTTATTGAGAACTGATTCAGAATTGAAACTGAAGGGGATATGGAGTTACTTGCAGTTACTCTTAAACAGTTGTTGTCTGTTACTGTTAGACATATTTTGGACATGTGGCTTCCATATCAGTATTTGATGTTATGTTGTTAAATTTCTTGTCTGGTTTAGACACTTCACTTTTGAAGTTAGGTTGGAACTGGCTTTGAATAGAGGACCACTGGAAATTGAATATAGTGGTCTATGTGGGGAGGACAAAAAATTGGCATATTTTTGCTTAAGAATTCTTAGGAAAATGTTGATAATGCGAAGATATATTTTCCAAATGTCATATGATTTTGAGGTTAAGTAGTTGTAGGGAAAGCCAGAAAGCTTTCTTCTTGAAAGTATTTGCCTTTTATGCTAAAACTTCCAACACTCAGTATTTGTTCTTTTATAACTAAACAATAATAAGTTTAAAAAAAACTCGTTGCAATGTAAAAATGTCAGTTTGTGCAGAAGTTTATAAAGGAAGAGAAAGTCCCCCATTCTCACATTTTGTTCTCTAGATTTAACTACTATTAACAGTTTGACATATGTACTTCCATGTCTTTCTCTGCGCATATCCAAATATTTGTAGGTAAATTTCTTTGTTCTGTTCTACTGCAGCTTTTGTTGTTTACTCTCTTTGCATGTGAAGCCTACTTTATTCCTCCGCCTCTATTTTTTTGTTGTTGTTGGGTTTTTGAAAGACTTTTTTTTTTCATGTTTAGGACTTAAAAAAAATCATATTATGGTTATTAATCCTGTTATGTATAGTGTGTTTTCTCTGAGCTTATTGTTTAACTTTTGACTTTTGTAGGATCTTTTGTCATATAAAAGTTTTTTTGAAAAACTACAGTTCTAGTATGATTTTGGGGTTTTACGTGTGCTTAGGAATGTAAATGTCCTATAGTTTCTCCTAGTGCTTTGTAAACTTATTTTTCATATTTAGGTTTTTAATCCACTTGGAATATCAGTATAATATGAGATAAAGATCTGACTTTGAAAATATTGATAACCAACTCTCCTCATAACTTATCACTTACTTGCATGTTTGAAATGGTCTCGTGAACATATACTCTTAATAAAGGCTACTTACTGTGTACCTGCACTACGTGTTTTAATCACTGTCACTTTAGCATATATTTCAAAATTTATTAAGTATTACACAATTACTTCTCCCTTTTTAGCCTTTCATAATCATCAGCAAACAATACTTTGGGTTCTTCCAGTATTTATACTCCTTCTTCAGTGACGTTGAAGAAGAGCCACGATGCTAGTAATGCCGCCTGAGATGCTGTGTTTCTCAGCCTTATAGGCACGGAAATCCCCTGGGAGATCTCACTGACAAGCAGATTCAGTACGTCTGGGCACGCCTGAGCGTCTGCGTTCCTCATGAGCCCCCGGGTAATGCTGGTTTACAAGCTTGCAGACCTGAGTTTGAGTAACAGGGAGCTAATATTTACTGAATACTTGACGTGTTCTGGTCCCTATGCTGAGTGCTGTACGTGTATAGAGTCAGTCTTAACTCCTTGATGATTAGCACCCCCTTTACCAGTGAGGAAACTGAGACTTAGACAAGTTTATGACTGCCCGAAGTGACACAGCCACCAAGTAGAAGAGCCAGGTCAAGCTCAGGCAGTTTGTACCCTTCACCTCTTGGACGTATTTCTTCACCAGCAGCAGATGTTATTTTCTCCTGTGTGACTCACACGGTAATGCTCTTAGTTCAGTTTTCGTTTTAAATTAATAGGCTTTAATTTTTGAAACAGTTTTAGATGTACAGAAAAATTAGGCAGAATGTAGAGAATTCCATGTACCTCCTTACCTTTCCTCTCCCCTTAGTCTCCCCTAATATTAGCATCTTTGCGTTAGTGTGGTACATTTGCTATAACTAATGAGCCAATACTGATAGCATTATTTTAGATTAAAGTCCATAGTTTACATTAGGGTCCACATTTTATCTTGTACATTCTATGGATTTGGACTAATGTATAATGTCATGTACCTACAATTGTGGTATCACACACAATACTTTCTCTGCCCTAAAAATACCCCATGCTCCACTTATTCATCTCTTCCCCTCTCCTCCAGGCCTCAATCCTGGCAAATATTGGCCTTTTTTACTGTCTCCATAAGTTTGCCTTTTCCAGATTTCTGGACTCATAGTTGGAATCGTAAGAGTATGTAGCCTGTTCAGTTGGCTTCTTTCACTTAGCAGTATGCATTTAAGATTCTTCCGTGTCTTTTTGAGGCTTGGTAGCTTATATCTTTTTATCACTGAATAATATTTCATTATCTGAATATACCATAGCTGATCCATTTACTGAAGCTATCTTGTCTGCTTCCAAGTTTGGGCAATTATGAATAAAACTATTATAAACATCCACATGCAGATTTCTGTGTGGACTTAAGTTATCAACTCATTGGGGTAAATATCTTGGAGTATGATTATATGGCTAGATTATATGGTAAGAGTATGTTTAGTTTTGTCAGGAACTGCCAAATTTTCTTCCAAAGTGACTGTACCATCTTGCATTCCTACCAGCAATGAAATAGAGTTCCTATTTCCCATTTTTGCTAGCATTTGGTGTTACCAGTGTTTTGGATTTTGGCCATTCTAATAGGTCATAGTGATAATCTTTTTTTAAAATTTGCAGTTCACTAATAACATTTGAAGCATGCATCTTTTCATATGTCTGTGTATCTTCTTTGGTGAGGTTGAGATCTTTTGCCCATTAAAAATTTTTTTTTTTTTCTGTTGAGTTTTAAGAGTTCTTTGTATATTTTGGATACCAATCCTTCATTAGATTTATGTTTTGCAAATATTTCCTTCCAGTTTTTGAGGCTTGATCTCCAGTTGTGACAAATAATCAAGCAAGTTTCCTTCTCTGTTTGCCTAAGAGCTTTTTATCAGGAATGCCTTATAGCATGGACATCTTTGGAGATTATTTGGCTGAATGAATAGATGAAGCTTTATTTTTCAGAAGGCATCCCTGTTGTATTCCAGATACTTTAAAACACATTCCTTGTGGTATTCTATTTAATAATGTAATTGAAAATTTAATTCTTATCCTTGGAAATAGCTTATTCTTACTCCTTCCATGATCTCATGTGCCTTTAATGTCCAACTTGTTTGCTTGTCCAGGATCCTAATCTCATTCTGGCTGGATCTTCTTTGTCGCAACTATCTGTCCCTCCACCGGTCTGTAGCAGTCTTTTTCTGTGGCTAGTCAGACTTCCACCTCTGAAATCATAAGTCTGGAAATTTGGCTCTCTGAACAGGTTTCCTGGCCTCTCAGGTTGCCGTTTGCTGAACTTACTCTCTGATTTCACGGAGGCCTCCAGCCCCTTAAAACTTCTCTGTCTCTAGATCTGTAATACTGCTCCTGGCATTACTATAGCGAATATGCACACCATAGTTGGTCACTTGCGATGAGTCATGGGTGCCCTCGGTTCTCTTGCACCTTTGTTCTTCTCTCCCGTGTGTCGTGCAGGTCTCCAGCTGTGGATGGACAGTGCTGCCCATTTTCTGTGTTCCTGCCATAGAGCTTCAAGAAACAACTGAATTGTATTCATTTGTTCTCTTACTGACTCATGAGGCACCCCCCTCCCAAATATGCTTGCTATTCTCTTTAGTAGTCTTCTTACTTGTCTGTGGTTGATTTCATTTCTCCTTCACCAGAATGACTGTTCTTTCTAAACAGAAGATTCCATATACTCCAGCAAAGTGATCTTCATAAAAAGAAGGAAATGCAGCAAATCTATTATTTCTTGTGTGATCCCTTTTGTTATTCAGGTAAAGATAAAATGTTAAGTTTAACATGCCCTTTCTGGTTTCCCAGCCTCATCTCTCTCTTCTCAGAGCTCCTGTTTCACGGGCTTTTTTTCAGATCCTTCACATGCCAAGCTCATTCTTAGCATAGGGTAGTTATGTATGTTCTTTCCTCGGCCAGACAGGTTTTCTCTTTTGCTGTTTAATTCAGACTCCTCTTTGAGATATATATATATCATTTCCTTGGAAAGGCTTATTCCTAACCTTCCATGGCCTGAAGATAGATTAAATTCTCCCTGAAATAGTTAATGGTCACGAGAGTAACAATAACAGTAGGCGTTTGAGTGGTTTTATGTCAGACACCCTTCCAAGCACTTTATACATGTGAGCTTGCTTGGTTTCCACAGCCTAGAATTGTCCCCACTTCAGATGGGGAAACTGAAGTGGCGAGTGTTAAGTCGCTTGTCCAAAGTCACATAGCCATTTGGTAGGAGCACTGGGACTTGAACCCCAGCAGCCGTGCCCCAGAGCCTGTGTTCTGAACTGCTGTGCTGTGCTGTACTGGTGGTCCTAACACAGCGGCTATAACCACTGTGTCATTTCTGACTAATGTCCGCCTTCCTTGGTAGGCGTTGAGTTCCTTGAGTTCAGAGATGGCACCTGCCTGGTTAATGTTGGATTCTCCAGGGGCCTAGAACAGACCCAGAAGTGAGGCGGCTAGGACACAATGAGTGGCAGCCACCTCTCTGCCTAATTGAGTGGACAGAGGCTTTCAGTGTGAAGGTCCTCTGTTTCCTCCCCTTCTGCTTGAAAATGAAAAATTCCTTTGATCCAAAGAATACGTGTCCTATTTATTTCAAAAGTTAACCCCTCTACCTGTTTACCTTTGATATCCTAAAAGCAATATACGCACTTGGTAAGTAAGAACAATTAGTGTAACTGTATTCTTCCATTTTCTTTCTTGCTTAACCATTACCATTTTTTCAGAGGTATCAACTATTAACAGTTAAATGTATGTCTCCTCCTATATATATTCAAACTGTATGGATACTTTAAATACCCAAAAGGGGGAGTATATGTAATATGCATACTATTCTGAGTTTGTTTTTATATTAAGAGCTAATGTTTTATACTGAACTGTAGTTTTGGAAGATATCACTATTGAGGGAAATTAGGTAAAGAGTGTAAGGGATATCTCTACATTATTTTTTCTGTTTTTTTGGCTCTGTTGCATAGCTTGTGGGATCTTAGTTCCCCTTGCAGGGATTGAACCCAGGCCCTCGGCAGTGTACCCTAACTGATGAAGTTTTTTCATATTCCCAAAACTACTGAACGGGGAACATCCTTGGATTCATAGCTTTATACTTGCTTGGATCTGAACACACAGACAAGGTTTAGAAGAGCAGAACGGGTCGGAAGGCGTGTGCATCTGGAATTCTGAGGCGAGCTGGCAGGTTATTCTGCACCCGGTCTCTGCTCTGAGCAGCAGCTGGGAGGGAGCCTGGGCTCCGCGCAGGCACCGCCACTGCCCTCCTGCCTCTGCTGCTTCTGTGGGGCTTTAAAAGCGAGGCATTCCCCCTTAATGTCTCCCCTTCTCTGCTGGCTCTCTTCTCTCTGCCCATTCTCTAATAGCCCAGTCTCCAGCCTTTTTGGCACCAGGGACCGGTTTTGTGGAAGACAGTTTTTCCACAGACCAGAGGTTAGGGGATGGTTTTGGGATGATTCAAGCCCATTACATTTATTGTGTACTTTAGTATTATTACATCAGCTCTACCTCAGATCATCAGGCATTAGATCTCAGAGGCTGGGGTGGTGGTTGTTTAGCTGCTAAATCATGTCCCACTCTTTGCGACCCAATGGACTGCAATATGCCAGGCTCCTCTGTCCAGACAAGAATACTGGAGTGGGTAGCTGTTCCCTTCTCCAGGGCATCTTCCCAACCCAGGGATTGAAACCTGGGTCTTCTGCATTCCAGACAGATTCTTTACTGTCTGAGCCACCAGGAAGCCCTACTATCTCCTGGAGTTTGCTCAAATTCACGTCCACTGAGTTGGTGATGCTATCTAACCATCTTATCCTCAGAGGTTGGGGACCCCTGCTCTAACAGATCCTCGGCATCTATAGGGCTTTTCTTCAGCTCTTTGTGTCATTTGACACCGGTAACTACCGTGTTCTTTTTAAGGGCGTTCCAGGTGGTGTTGGTAGTAAAGAACCCACCTACCAGTGCAGGAGACATAAGAGATGCAGGTTCAATCCCTGGGTCCAGAAGATTCCCCGGAGGAGGAAATGGCAACCCACTCCAGTGTTCTTGCCCGGAGAATCCCATGGACAGAGGAAGTGGGTTCTTTTTAAAAATTCCCTCTCCTTTCGTTTTCAAAACAGAAATGCCTTCTTGATTCCTCTCTTCCTTCACTGAGACTACTACTTCTTAAGCCCCATTGCCATTCTCTTTCTCTGCTTGCTCTTTCAGTGATTAAATTCTTCTGGGTTCAGTTCTTTGCTCTTCCTCCCCACTCACGTTCAGGCTCTCTTTCCCATCTCTGCCTCCTCTGGATCAGAAAGACCTGTATTTGAATCCGATTCCATTATTTTCTGTCTGAGAGGTCAGAAGAGTTTACTTCACTTCTCTTTTTTTCTCTGAGGATAGTGATATCTACCTCAGTATCAATGTAGAGTAGATGAAATAATCTATGTGAAACACGTAAATTGTGTCTCATTTACAGCAAGTGCTCAGTAAATGCTAGTAGTAGGAATGGTGATAATAATGTAGTTGTGTTGTTATTGTAACCGTTTCTGACCTCACATATGCAGATGATACCACTCCAATGGCAGAAAGTGAAGAGGAACTAGAGAGCTCTTGATGAGGGTGAGAGAGGAGAGTGAAAAAGCTGGCTTAAAAAGCAGCATTTAAAAAATGAAGATCATGGCATCTGGTCCTGTCACTTCATGACAAATAGAAGGGGAAAAAGTGGAAGCGGTGACAGATTTTATTTTCTTGGGCTCCAAAATCACTGTGGCTGGTGACTTCAGCCATGAAATTAAAAGATGTGTGTTCCTTGGAAGGAAAGCTATGACAAACCTAAACAACATATTAAAAAGCAGAGACATCACTTTGCCAACATAGGTCCATCTAGTCAAAGCTATGTATTCCCAGTAGTCATGTCTGGATGTGAGAGTTGGACCATAAAGAAGGCTGAGTGCTGAAGAATTGATGCTTTCAAACTGTGGTGCTGGAGAAGACTCTTGAGGGTCCATAGGACTGCAGGGAGATCAAACCAGTCAGTCCCAAAGGAAATCAACCCTGAATATTCACTGGAAGGACTGATGCTGAAGCTGCAATATTTTGGTCATCTGATGTGAAGAGCCAACTCATTGGAAAAGACCCTGATGCTGGGAAGGATTGAGGGCAGGAGGAGAAGGGGGCATCAGAGGACAAGGTGATTGGATGGCATCACTGACTCGATGGGCATGACATTGAGCAAACTCCAGGAGATAGTGAAGGAGAGGGGAGCCTGGCATGCTGCAGTCCAGGGGGTCACAAAGAGTTGAATTCAACTTAGCTACTGAACAAGAACAATAAACCTCTAGGATTGCTAGCTTTCCTGAGGTCCATACAAAGATACTTAGCTGCCTACTGGAGACTCATATTTGGACACCTCGTGAGTCAGATGGTAAAGAATTCTCCTGCAGTGCAGAAGACATGCATTTAATCTCTGGGTCGGAAAGATCCCCTGGAGGAAGAAATGGCTACCCATTCCAGTCTTCTTACCTGGAGAATTCCACGGACAGAGGAGCCTGGTGGGTTGTAGTCCATGGGGTTGCAAAGAGTCAGAGGCAACCGAGTGACTAGCACTTTCACTTTTTCACTGGATACCATGCCAAACTTAAACTCTGTCTGAAGTCTTTAGTTGTTCTCTGGCTTCAATGCTTAGTAAATGTGACCTTAAATAAATTACTTATTTAGGCCTCAACTTCTCCATTTTTGAAAGGATGATAAATAAAAGGACTTTATTATTATTTATTAATTATTACTATTCGTCTGAAGAGTCAGTCTTCATTTTGCCTGTTCTACCCAGAGCAAAAGCCTGAGAAATGCCTTTTTTGGTCTCCCTCCTCTTCCTTATCCTCTACCTGCAGTTAGTCACCAACTACTGTTGATTCTATCAGTACTTCAGAAGCCTCTGCTTGCATTCATCCACTCCTTATCATTTCTCACAGAATTATTGTGTAACTTCCTAATTGGTCTCCTGGTCTCCAGGCTACCTCCCACCTTTCACCAGGATTTATCTTTATTGAAGGCAGATCTGCTCATATCACTCAGCAGTAAAGGACTCAGATGTGTCCTTCTTATGTGGCATGTGGACCTGGAAGGCCTGCAACCTCCCAGTCTTTATAGCCTCATCCCTTGTTCCTGGGACCCGTGGGTCCTACGCTGTCTGCTGACACTTGGGCAACTGCCCTGTGCACTCCCAGCTCTCATGCCTTCGTCCTTCCCCTGCTGGGGCTGCCCCTTTCTTTTTGCTTGGGCTGCTGTCCCCTCAACCACTCCCTGTGAATAAGTGCCCATAGCTCCTCACCAAACTCCTCAGCCATCCGGTGAATTCTTGGTCATCCTTCAGTGGTGGGTGGATACATTGATAAATACGTTAATCTACTCTTTTTCTTCTCTGTAGTCTTAACTGCCCTTCCAGGTAACATTAATTGGTCCTTTTTAAAGAGGCCTTATAGTGGGTAAAGTCGATGAGTCAGTCTGTCTTGGTTAATAATGCAGCTGTAGAACTGGAATGAAACTATTTAACCTGTCTGTGTCCCTAATCTGTAAAAAGTGGATAATGTTGCTCTCACTGTGAAGATTAAGTAAGTTAATATGGGAAAGATGCTTTGAATAGAACCTGCACATACAAAGTACTTCTTAAATATTGGCTACTATTATTATCCTCAGAACATCTCTTACATACCTCACAATAGCATTTCCCTCTTTATTACAGTTGCTTTTTTGTTATGTTTTTTCCAGTAGATTGTGGCTTCTTTGAAGGTGAAGCTTGTGTTTTAGTCATCTCTGTGTCTTTGGTGTCAAGTACACAGGAGCCCCCAATAAACACTGACTCTGTCACGCTGTTCGCTTGACTCATAATAAAGCACTGGATCCTCCCATGTTTTAGCCATCAGCCAGCATCTTACCTCTTCTGGAAATGACTGCTTCTGCAGGTGTGGCATTAGAGACACAAAACTGTTTGCTCCTAACCTCAGTGAGCTCTTTGACCAGAAATTTGGTATTGCAACGAAGCTTCCTACCTATAGCAGGCAGAATGCAACCGATGGCCTGTGGTCTTTGCAGAAGTTTCTCCCAGAATGTGAGAGAACCGCTAATGTTTTTTGTTTAAAGGGACACAGTTCAAGGCTAGAAAGTATTTTCTATCACGCCTTTTCGTTTGTTTTTTTTGTTGAGTATAGGTAGAGCTGTTTCTACCTTTTCAACTTTATTAAAATGTTAAAACGTTTCCCTTTTAATGATTCAGAGAAGAGATTTCTTTATTGTAAACATAATATAGAGCTTATAATGAATGCCAGATTTGGGCTCTTTATAGATGATTCTGGAATATTAAGTCATTAAGTCCCATGTGGTCTGGTTCCATTGCCAGTCCCTGACACCTCAGCATGTCTGGGCTATTGCAATAGTAACTGGTCTTTCTACCTTTATGCTTTTCTCTCCAGTCTG
Organism: Ovis canadensis; assembly: GCF_042477335.2. Lineage (NCBI taxonomy): Eukaryota > Metazoa > Chordata > Mammalia > Artiodactyla > Bovidae > Ovis > Ovis canadensis. The sequence continues at coordinate 35,592,848 of NC_091259.1, read as the reverse complement.
TTCTTTATACTGCTGCCGTGTTAATCTTTCAGAAGTCCTGTTCTGATTTTTTCCATGCATTAAAAAAAAATCCTCCAAGAGTACCCCCTCGTATACAGGGTAAATTCTAAACTCTTTACCATTCAGGATGCTCTACAGTCTGGCTCCTATTATCTTTTCTACCTTATATTCCACTGTACGCTAGAATGAACTTTGTAGATTATCTGGGCTAGTTGTGATTTGCGTAATGTGAATTACGTTTTCCCTTTTTACCTACTGGGAGTGTTTTCCATTCTTTTCCCGTTTTTCTTTTGAAATTCTGCCCTTCTTTCAAGATATATATTTTGAAACCCTTTCGTTTTGAAATAATTATAGACTCACAAGAAATCGCAGAGTAGTACATAAAGTACTGTGTACCTTTCTGCCAGCCTCCCCCAATGATAATATATAATTGTAGTATAATGCAAGATCCATTTTGAAATTTCATTTTAAAGAATATTCTCAGTGGAAGGAAGAAACTTTTCTTTCTTTTTTCTTTTTATCTGTCTCCTCCCTCCTTCCTTCTCCCCCACTTTTTTTTTTTTTTTTAAGGGCTGTATTGGACTTGTGGAAGTGACCAGAAGTCATTTGAACTCATGTCTGTAAAACAAACTAGGTGGGTGATCAAACTGGGTAGTATGGTGTGTGGTCCTTAATAGTGAAAAGGCATGGCTATATGATATTGTAAGACTGATTTTTATTTGCTTTTATGAACAGGCCTTGAAATTAATTTCAAAAGAGGAGTTTCCATAGAGGGAATGGGTGAATAACCTCCTTAAGTAATTAAAGGAGGCATAGTCCTCATTTAGATGTGAATATTCTAATATATCGGTTAAGATACTCTCGATATATTTTTAGCCATACCATTTATATTCTCCTTTAATGCTTATATTCTTACAGAGATTATTTTTAAAAATAAGCTAGTGTTAAAACACACAATGCATTGTGAAAAAAAGAGTTTGTTTTCCTCAAAATTGAAGTAGAGTTGATTTATAGTGTTGTGTTATCCTTAGGCTTATTTTTTAAAGAAGGCAGAGGCTTGTAAAGGAAGAGATTTTGGAAAATAAAGTTTATTTTCCAAATTGGAACCCTCATACATTGTTGGTGGGAATATAAAACAGTACAGCCACTTTGGAAAACAATTTGGCAGGTTCTCAAAAAGTTAAACATAGAGTTACCATATGACCCAGCAATTCTACTCCTAGGTATATACCCAAGAAATCTGAAACATATGTTCACACAAAAACATGTACACAAATGTTCATAGCAGCGGTATACATAATAGCCCCAAAGTGGAAGCCACCCAAATACCCATCAGCTGATGAATGAAAAAACAAAATGAGGTATTTCCATACAGTGGAATATATTTCAGCCATAGAAAGTGATGAAGTACTGATAACACAGCAACATGGATGAAGCTTGAAAACGTTTTGCTAAGTGAAAGAAGCCAGGCACAAAAGGCCCCATACTGTATGATACCCTTTATATGAAATATCCAGAAAAGGCAGATCGACAAGAGACAGAAAGTGGATGGTGGTTGTTAGGCGCTGCAAGGGGATGAGAGAGGAGGGAATGGAGAGTGGCTGCTAGTGGGTATAGAACTTCTTTTGTGGGTGATGTAAACATTCTGGAATTAGCGGAGATAGTTGCACAGTCTTCCAGATACACACACACACAAACCCATTGAATTATATACTTTAAAAGAGTGAATTTCATAGTATGTGAATTGTATCTCAAAAATACAGTTGCAGCTTCCTGTATTAAACTGTGATCTGGTTTATGGTCTTGTTTGCCTGGTGTGATTGAACATGAGTGTAAGATTACTTACATTTGAGCTCCAAGTAGGGCCAGAGGTTAGTGGGAGCAGGGAGTGGGTGACTTGTCAGACCTAAGCCTGGTAGCTGCTCAGTGCCCTGTGAGACTAGTGGGCAGAACAGAAGTAGGAGCAGATCAGATAAGGATGGAATTACCTTCTCTTAGAATTCAGACAAATATCTTAACGCGTAGAGAGATCAAGAAATGTTTTAAACAGAGCAGGTTCTGTCCTGTTAAATTTAGGCTAAAGTTCTTGCCATTTTGTCTTGGATGTGTACCTCACAGATCTTGAGAAATCTGTCTCATTGTGAACTATAAGGAAATAGGCCTTATGTATTTAAAAGTATTTTTATTAATTTTTAAAGTTAAATCAGTTTGGGTTTTCATAAAAGTCAAAAATATAATTTTTATCAGTGACATACTTTTTCTCATATTTGCTTAAAAGCACTTTCTAGTTTTTCTCCAAGTAATCTGTGTGTTTGTGGTATAAAAGCCATTATATGGGTAGAAGGGGTACCACATGGTAGCCATCTTGCTCAGTTATTCTTTGGCAGGCTGAACTATGTGTTTGTTTTAAAAATAAATCACACTGCCATATCTGAATAAGACTTTAGTCTTATTTAAATAAATGGATGAGAGATGTGGAAAAATAGTAAAATTTGCCTAATAGCAGGTAATGTGCAGTGAGTCTTCATGTCTGTGAGGCATGGTTATCGTTTTAGTGAGTTCCAGTAAATGAAGCCAGCTGAGTGGAGTCCATGTCTAAAGGTATCTAGGCTGGATGGTTCTGAGAGCTCTCAGTCTTCATCTTTTATACTCTTCCCTGAAATTGATGTGTCTGAAGACAATACTGGCATAATCCTCACTCTCTTTCCTTACCCTCCCTTTGTTGTTGTTGTTCAGTTGCTAAGTTGTGCCTGACTTTTTGTGACCGTCATGGGCTGCAGCATGCCAGGCTTCCTTGTCTTTCATTATTTCCTGGAGTTTGCTCAAACTCAGGTCCACTGAGTCGGTGATGCCATCCAACCATCTGATCCTCTGTGGCCCCCTTCTCCTCCTGCCCTCAGTCTTTCCCAGCATCAGGGTCTTTTCCAGTGAGTCAGTTCTTTCCATCAGGTGGCCAAAGTATTGGAGCTTTAGCTTCAGCATCAGTCCTGCCAATGAATGTTGAGGTTTGATTTCCCTTAGGGTTGACTGGTTTGATCTCCAGCTCTTCTGATTTACAAAAGAAAAATCCTTACCTTTCACTCATCTTAAATCTCCCCAATGTGTGTTTCTCTGAGGTGTGAAATTCTCCAGGGTTCCAACAAAGGGATAGTTGTGACACTGATGTCAAGTATGAAACTTTTGACATCAAGTATGAAACTTCCCTTTATCAAGGTATATACCCTTCTCCATACATCTGAGTAAGAGCTGAATCTCCAAAAAAGAATTAATTTTTATGGTTAGTTATCAAAACTTATGGGCTTCTCTGGTGGCTCAGACAGTAAAGAACCTGCCTACAATGCAGATCAGGGTTTGATCCCTGCGTCGGGAAGATCCTCAGGAGAAGGGCATGGCAATCCACTCCAGTATTCTTGCCTGGAGAACCCCATAGACAGAGGAGCCTGGAGGGCTACAGTCCATGGGCTCACAAGGAATCGAACACGACTGAGCTATATATATTTGCCTTGTTTTCACCAGTTGTAACTACAATAAAAGTAACAGGAACTCAATCCAAAAGAAGTACTTTAAATAAAAAACAATACTCATATTTTTGTTATAGGAAAGTATGATAAAAGAAATTATATTAAAATGAAATACTATGGAAGAAGAATAGAAATATAATTTCAAGGAGAGAAAGAAGTAATGTAACATTTCATATAAGAAATGAGGATTCTATTATAGTTTTGAAATGGAGGATGGTGGTTATCAAATTGCTCAAGTATTTAGATTTCATTGGATGTATTTAAATTAATGACATAATCATTTATTTTTTTAGATGTCAGTTTTAAATTGACCTTTAAATAAAGGCCAATTTACTTTAAAGGAAAGTACAGTGTTTGCAATGATTTAAACTTCTTATGAAAAGATTTTCAGTATCAACTTAAAAATATTCAAGGATTTTTTTCCTCCCAGTTTTATTTTAGGGGGTGTATAAGGAAAACTTTTGAAAGATAATACTCCAAAGAATGTAGAGATCAACAAGAAACCATATATCTGCCCTCAAGAAACTTTTCAGTAGAATGATAGAATGGGGACCTGTGCACATTTGGCTTAAATAAAGCCTTTATTTGGTTGTATTTTGCTGCATATTTAGCATGGACATTGTGCCTCAGTGTTGCATCGTGCTTGTTAAAATGACCCTTGAATAGTGATTTAGCTCATATGTGCTCTGTTTCCACATACGCTATTGTGCAGAACAGAGAGGGACTGTATCTCTTAAAAGACAGATGGATAGGAAAAGTGCCCACTGCACTCAGCACTGATGAATAGTGGAGCTGTCTCTCATTGTCTGGTCCCTGTGGTCATGAAGAACGTGAGACCAGAGTCAGGAGATCCCAGTTCATGCCCTTACTACCCCTAGGCCTTGTGACCTTGGCCAAATCACTTTAAACACATTTGCACTCAAATTTCCTTTATAAAAAAAAGTTTAAACTGGGTAATGATCTAGCTCAGAAATTAAGAACCAGCCACTTCATACATTTTCACACAGTGCCTTAATTTTGGAAGTGATAACAGTAGCAGACTTTAAATGCCCAAAATACTGGAGCAGATTACTTGCTTAACGTAATGTAGAGAAGAATAACCTACTACTTGTCATTTATCTGAAGTGTGATTAAGACAGTGTGTTATGCAGCCTGTCAGAAGTGTGGGTTGTCCACCACCCACCCCTGCCCTTTTTATCTGGGAGGGGAGGAAGGAGAATTTCCTCTACTTTTTTAAGAATTAGAAAAATTGTACACAAAATTAGTAACCGAGAATCCCAATTTTAGCTTCATCAGTTCAGTTCAGTCGCTCAGTCGTGTCCGACTCTTTGTGACCCCGTGAATCACAACACGCCAGGCCTCCCTGTCCATCACCAACTCCCCAAGTTCACTCAGACTCATAGCAGGGCCTTTATTGAAAGCCACTTTTTTGTAATGCTGTAGCATTTTGTAATGACTTGCCTGGTGGCTCAGACGGTAAAGCGTCTGCCTGCAATGCAGGAGACCCGGCTTCGATCCCTGGGTTGGGAAGATCTCCTGGAGAAGGAAATGGCAACCCACTCCAGTATTCTTGCCTGGAGAATCCCACAGATGGAGGAGCCTGGTAGGCTGCAGTCCATGGGGTCGCAGAGAGTCAGACACGACTGAGCAACTTCACTCACTTACTCACTCAGCAGCATATTAAAGTGGATTATAGATTACAGACAGCTCCAAGCTTTGCTCTTAAGGGTCAGAGGTGGAAACCAAGAGAGCCATTACGGTTCACTCTTGTCATGGACTGGGCCCCTTGGGTTCTTTATGGAACTAACGTGAAAGTTTCTGGAAGAGCTCCACTAGAATGGCTTTCCTGGGGGCTTATGAGGCATACATGCTGAAACCGATACTCTTGTAGTACAAGAATAACTACAAACTGGTGTGGGATTTGTAGGATGTGGAGGGGAGATGCCACATGCAGTTCTCATTCCCCAAAATCCCTTGGCTGGTGAACAGAGATTTTTCCCGTCAGTAAGCAGACATTTGATTATATATTGACAGATTCTTTCTAAACAACTTTTGGAATAGACTACTTTGCTACTGTTTTGTGTCTTTGGATGTTAAGAATAATAAAGTGGGTAGAATTAACTTGTGGTAGTTTTAACATATACAAATTTGTTGTTGTTCAGTCACTAAGTTGTGTCTGACCCTTTGTGACCCCATGAACTGCAGCATGCCAGGCTTCCCTGTCCTTCACTATCTCCCGGAGTTTGCTCAGATTCATGTCCATTGAGTTGGTGATGCTATCTAACCATCTCATCCTCTGCTGCCTGCTTCTGCTTTTGCCTTTTGTCTTTCTCTGCACCAGGGTCTTTTCCGGTGAATTGGCTTTTCTCGTCAGGTGGCCGAGGTACTGGAGCTTCAACTTTAGCATCAGTTCAGTTCAGTTCAGTCGCTCAGTCGTGTCTGACTCTTTGCGACCCCATGAATCGCAGCACACCAGGCCTCCCTGTCCATCAGTCCTTGTAATGAATATTCAGGGTTGATTTCCTTTAGGATAGCATATAGATATATTATCTGTTAACTCCTGTTGCCAGTCTTTATCTCTTGTATTTGTTCTTAACATCATCTCCATTGTTTGAGTAAATTCTTATGGCTGATTTGCAGATGTTATTGTCCTTTATTATCCTCAATATTGGACAGTTTGATTGATTTGCCGTGGTCGGATAGATACTTAGATTGGAACCTAAAATTTTTAGGTTAAAATTTTTTTCTTTGTTTTGGCAGTACAAAATATGGAGCAGTCTGTAAACTGACCAGGCGTGGAGCCTTTTGCTGCTGAAGAGGGAAACACTGTTGTTGCCTGGCAGAATCTACAGTGTTTTGTCTCATCAGATCTCTAAGTCAGCAGTTTACTTTTTGTTTAGTAGTATGTCTTGGCTTGTCTGAATGAGTCATAATTAAAATATAGTCACCAGGACTCATAATCTTATCCAAACAGGAATTATATTATAGAGATATACTATTCTTTGTCATGTATGGAATTAGACTGATACAGGTCTGCTGTGATCACTGAGGTCGGTTTTTATAAATGCTATTTTGTAAGCATTTAAATAGGTTTGTCATCTACTCAAAGGAAAAAAGTCTTGAAAGTGAAAATAAGCAGAAAAGTAAGTAAATAAAATAAAAATCTGAAAATCTGAATTTTTGTATTTATTACTTAAAAATGAAATGATTACTTTTTCTTTGAAAAGATTTGAGGATTAGAACAGTTAACAGTTTTGACGTTCCTTTTGTTCATTGACAAAAACATCGTCTAGAATACCTGCTGAGGGTGTGTGGCTTCTGATTCAGGTCAGTAAATAACATTGCTATGGTTTGCTATGGCCAATTGTCATAGGTATGTTATTGAGCTAGAACAGCTCTGCAGCGGTTGTCTTCAAGTCAGTAAACATGAATTAAGAACTTATGTGCCAGGCACTGCACTAAATACTGAGGACACAAAGGTGATTAAGGCATTATTTATACTGGGTTTTGTTCTACCAAGGATTGGAAGTGCTGACAGGAAGTAAGTATAATAATGCTGTAAAATAAAACTGAAGTTTGGAACCTAGGAAAATAGAAACTAGATTTGTAGGCAAGAGTATAATTGAACAGTAAGACACTGGCCCTGTGACTGAGAAGCTCAGTTTAATGTTCATCCTACTAGTGACATGGTAGAGAAGCTAAGCTTTGTTGTGTTTGAGTTGTGTTAAAAACGTGATATGTATGTTTAGCAGGATTATGAAGACTTCAGGCATTTTGGGGAACTCCCATGAAAATGTCACTTCGAGTTGGCTGTCTGATTGGTAGTGGTATTACTCTTGGTTATAAGAGTTGAATGTAAGATAGATTTCAGTATTATTTTAAAGTCTTTATTAAACTTCACCGTGTTGAGGGGACAGTGTAGGAGCCCAGGCTGAGGTGCTGAGGACTGACGTTTCCCTTTACTGTTACTTGGTAACAGGTTTTTGTTTATATGATAAGTATGGATTTAATATTGAGATGGGAAAAGTAGAAGTGGATTGCAGTTTAGAAACTGCCTGTTTCCCTTTTCCATTCTGTTTGTCTTTTATTAAAGTTATTAGACTTTCTGTAGTTTCTAGCGTTGTTTCAGGGCATCTTGGTGAGGCAGGATGCAAGGCTTTTTGCTGAATCAAAAGCTACTCCTGTTTCTCCAGTTTCCCAGGTGAGAGAAACTCTGATCAAGGAAGTGATTTGTGATTTGAATATAGAGTCTGTTTGGTGGACTCTTGTGGGCATATCTTAGTTTTAAAAGGGAAAAAAAGATTTACAGTTCTAAAGAGCTGTATAAACATGACTTTATGATGGTAGCTTCAGATTTCATAGGTTTACCAGATATAATTGTTGCACAATAGGTAATCTTCCACTGTGGTAGTTAATGAGATATAAAACTGCATAATTACACCAACAGTTATTTTCCTTATAGAATTTGGTGGCTACTAAGTAAACAGGTTTTTGTTTTTTTTTTTTACTTATCTTAATTAGCTTAGTGATGTGCCATCACTGAAGGAATCTTATATTTTCCTTCATGCTGCTGCACTCCACATTTTTAGTTGGACAGAGACTGATGTTAATTAGTTTAAAAGAGGGCTTGCTCTTAGACCATATTTGCCAACTGGTTTTCCTTAATTACATGTTTAGATGAACTTCAACTCAGGGAGAAATGATAATGAAATACATACTATGGAAAACATTCAGTTAGTCATAGTAGAGGAAAGCCTCCTAGAAGGTAAAATGTTTCAAAATTATTTCAAAGTTTATTCTCCTTGTTTTCATTCATCCTTACGTGTGTTAAGTGGAGGGAGGTTCCGGGTTGTGGTACTGTTCTGGTAAGGCCCTGTGTTGTGTCTTAAGCACTTCTGATGCAGATACTGACTTTTAAAACCCAGACTCATGTAGATGTCTACTAAGACACCACCTGAGCCTCAAGACAATCTGTGTTTCTTTTCTAACCTGTAAGTTGTGTTTGCTAGTGCATTTCACACTTGAGCAGATAGAATCTAAAGCATGCAGATGGAAACTGTGGAACCTGTCTGTAAATCAGTGTCACTTTCAGGAGATTGGGAATAGCTGTGGCGAGCACTGCGGATTTAGTGGGAAGGAGTGCTGTGGTGGATGGGCAGTGTCTACTCGGGGTTGGAATGGTGAAACTGTAGTATCTGCTTCTCCTGTCTGTCATCCCTGCCATGCCTGTACGCTCAGTCATGTCTGGCTCTTATGCAACCCCATGGACTGTAGCCCACCAGACTCCTCTATCCGTGGAATTTTCTCAGCAAGAATGCAGGAGTGGGTTGCCATTTCCTATTCCAGGGGATCTTCCCAACCCAGGGACCAATCCCTCATCTCTTGCATCTCCTGCAGGCGGTTTCTTTGCTACTTGTGCTACCTGGGAAGTCCTATGTTGAACACATTCCCTGATCATATTGAGAGCCCAAAGGCACAAGATAATAATTTCAGCAGTTGCCTGGGCGAAATAAAGAGGAGAGAGGTATATAGGACAGAAGTGGGCCTGTAAAGGGAAAATCGCTTTTGGATGAAAGACTAGAGAATGGTGAATGGGAAAGAAAAAGCTTGGAAAGACCTGAGAGTCGGCATGAACAGTCTTTCTCTTTCAGGAGGGTGGGGATTGGGAAAGGAAAACAGGTCTATAAAATTCTAGGGGCGAGGAAATTAAAAGTTAATTTGAGTTGTACTGTTGTTGGGTTATAGTAAAAATTTTTGTTGTTCTCAAGGTAGGGAAAAAAAAAATATGATGCTCATGGGACTTCTTGAGTTGGTTTATTTGCCACTTAAGATAAAACAAGTAAGGGAGACTTCCAGAATAGTGTGTGATGATGGTCTTTCGGAAAGTGATTGTGGAGCTGCAAGATGTCTTCTTTCTCTTCTCTTGTGATCCCACCCCACTTTACCAGATACTTAGTATCCCAGTTTTCCAAAATAAGTTCAGGGGAGCATTCGTGTCCCTCAATGTTTAAATATATGTTCTAGGAGGAAAATAATCATTAGGTAAGTTGGAGGACTAGTAGGGTTCCACAATAAAATATAATAGTGAACAAAATTAGTCTGCTTTTTTTGCTGTAGGACATCTGAGAGTTCTTAAAATACTAGTGTGCCTTGTGAATCACTGAAGAGAGAAATGGGGTGGAGCGTGTGGCTTTTCTCAAATTTGGTTGACCACAGTACAGTTTGAAAAAAGCTGGTATGTATATATACTTGTGCTACCTGTAAGCCTGGGTTTGTATAGGTCCTCTTACTTGCGTTGGTAATTTTTTTCCACTTTCCCATTTCTCCATCATCACCCCCTGACCCCTCAATTAGGGGAATAAATTCTCTGCTCTCTCATTTCCATTTGTGTATCCCACTTGAAGGGAATATTAATACTAGTTTACATTTTAAAATATGATAGTATTTACTTGAACTCCTTCTTTGAGTTTCAGGTCTCTTGATAATTGGACCCTGATCTTACCTACATTTTGAGGTTTATTCACCGCTACTCACCCATGCTAATTCCTCACTGAAGCTCAATTTCTTTACTGTTCCATGATTATATTCTGTGCTTAGAATATTCTCTACCTTTATATTAAGGTCTAGCCAAAGTGTTAGCTCTTCCATTAGACCTCCCCTGATCTCTTTAGCTAGAAATAATCTCTCCTTCCTCGGACAGCATTTATCTATTAATACCTGTAGTGGTATTTACAGATTGGTCTGTGGTTATTTATGCAGATATTTTGCAAGCTTGAGAAGAGAGGGCATGCCATTCTATACCACCTATATCATCCATAGCTCCTAGCTTAACTATCCCCCACACAGAGTGTGATAATACAAGCTAATGTTATGTGATCAATCTTTACTACAGTCCTATAGGTATCCTCATTTTATAGATGAGGCAGCTAAGACAGTGAGAGGTAGGGTAAATTACTCAAAATCACATATTAAGCTAGTGATAGAGCCAGGAATCTAATGCACTAAGCAATCTCATGCCCTTAATCACAACATAACACTGCTTCCTATAGTAAGTAGGTCCTCAGTGAATATTTGAATGAATGAATGTGCAGGCTGATGGAAAAGAGTCCCATCAGCTGTGTTTTAAAATTGTTAAGTTACTTTCGTTATTGCCTTTTTGAAGTTGACATTTATCTAGCCATGTAAGAAGTTCTAAATGACTAAGAACAGTTAGCAAGAGTGAGGTGGGTCAAGGGAGTGGTAGAGATGAGTGTGTGGGGAGATGCAGGATGTTATTTATAGCCAAGAAGATTCATTGCTATGCTAGAGACTGCTGCTTTCTTTGTGAACTGAATAGTGATGAGTCCTGGCTTTGGAGTCTGGATACCTGTATGGCAGTTTCAACTTCCTAATTTATTAGTTTAGCAAGTTTCTTAACCGTTCTAAACCTCATTTTTCTCCTCTGTAAAATAGTAGTAGCTACTTCATTAGTGTTTTTATGAGAATTAAATCAGATAATCATGGAAAACACTAGCCTGGTGCCCAGAACATATTGTCAACTGATACTAGTTATAAAACAGGAAGTTTAACTTAATGTAAAACTAGCTACTTCTCTCTTAAAAAAAAAAAGTCCCTTTGAACTTAGACCTTCAGATTTCAAAGTAGTAAATAGATCTGTCTTTTATGATTTTCTCTTTTCTTTTTTCTTTTTTATTTCACACTGTTTTATTTTCTGATTTGGGGAAGCTGATAGTCCAGCATTTAAGTTATTTGTTCTCTATCTCAGGGCAAATAGATGAGCACTAGATTAAGAGCTCAAAGTATTAGATTCCAACATTTTTCATATTCAGTAAATTCACTTTTTGTGGGAGATACTGGGCTATGTTACTCAGCTTGTGGCTCTAGTCATTGATCAGAAATTTTCAGTGCTTTCATCAGCCCTTTTGATAGACATGAAAATCTCATGCCTTATTGCCTTTTGTAGGCTTTCCAGGTGTCTCAGTGGTAAAGAATCCGCTTGCCAATGCAGGAGACACAAGAGATGTGGGGTTTGATTCCTGGGTTGGGAATATCCTCTGGAGTAGGAAATGCCAACCTACTCCAGTATTCTTGCCTGGAAAATTCCATGAGTATTTTGAAGTAATTACAAAATGGCCTTGTTTTTTAAAAAAGTATCTTATTTTTGGCTGTGCTGGGTATTCATTGCTGCACGCAGGCTTTCTCCAGTGGTGTCAAGCAGGGGCCACTCTCTAATTGCAGTGTGTGGTCTACTCACTGCAGGGGCCTCTCTCTTTGCAGAGTTCGGGCTCTCCGGCACTCAGGTTTCAGTAGTAGTGCCCACAGGCTCGGTTGCCCTGCTGTACATGAGATCTTAGACCAGGGATCCAACCAGTGTCCCTTGCATTGCAGGGTGGATTTTTAGCCACTGGGCCACCAGGGAAGCCCAAAATGGCCTTACTTCTTAAATAAAAGTACTATCTTATAATAAAAATTATCAAAATTAAACTGCTGAGAAGAGAAAACATTTCTATTTATGATATATATTAAAAATTCTAGTGTACATTGTACCTACAAATATCATATATTGATGGCAAGCCTGTCTTAAATTGAGTTTGTTCTGAATATTTTCTCATTGTTGAGCTTTATTTTTGGTGTCTGTAATATGAAGACGATGGGTATCTTTTTATTTATCAAATAAGATTTATTTTGTCGATTATGCTTTTTCTTTTAAACTATACCCTCAAGAGTCACCTTCCTGTGCCGAGAATTGCCGTAGTCTCAATGTAGAGCCTAGGTGATTCTGACCTGAGTGATTCTGTGTGAATGTGTGAGATATTTCAAAGAATCTTAGTTTTGATTCATGTATAGGGAAGAAATATGAGATTATTAGTAAAGATAAGAGGAATGGAGAGTCATTGTAAGTGAAGAATCTTGTAGTAATTTATTCTAGACTCAAGCCAGGGGTGTGTTGGTTTGGCTATAAATTATTGAAGTTGGTGTTCTGTGCAGTTTACTTTGAGTGGTTCTTTGTTTAGTTGAGCAGGTTCACATGAGGCTGAGAAAACAGGAAGATTGTGCTTGGAAAGGGAAAAGGTGGTCTTGAGGCCAAGTCAGGTCAATAATATTATAAGAAGAGTCCCCAGACAGGATGTTTCTGTTTTAAAAAATTTTGTCTGAAATGTAAATTCGCATATCTGGTATAAATTATCCTGGCTAAGGTTTACTGCTTTCTTTTGATTCAGAATTTTAAACAAAACAGATCTCAGTCACATGATACACAACAAAAAAGAGAAATCATAAAACATTTTAGAACTTCTTAAGTGGCATGATCTGTTGATGCATTCAGCATTTGAGAGACCATGTGAAAACAGAGGAAAGGTATTTAGCATAGGACTTAACTTGTTCTTGGCAGAGCAACCAAGGCAGCGTTTGAATTACTGCTCTGTGGTGGTCCTGTTGTTTGGCAAGCTTTTTTTTCCTTTCGCTTGATTGCCATGTCTTTGTCAGTTTCTGCCTTGCCTTGGAAGATGTCTATCTAGGGCAGTTACCCTATTGACAGAGGATTCAAGTTCAAAGCAGGCAGTTGTTCTGTTTAACCGGAACTTCATTTACAGCTGGTCCTAGGCTGAGTCATTGAAGTTTGTTGTGCCCACTTTAGGTCTTGACGCTTGCTGTATTATTTGGGAGTGGCAGGAACCTGGAAGTCAGTCAGGTGTCTTTTCCATCCTCATTCATATTAGCTGGTTATGGTGATAAAAGGGGTCAGATCCACACTGAGTGTGGCCTTCTCTGTCGGGATGGGAGTGGAGGCAGTGTCTCAGAGGCCTTCCTCCTTCTAAGAACTTCTGCCCATCGCCTTGCTTAAACACTTCTCAGCCTTAGGGGAGTTTTCTGTTTATTCTGGCTCAGGTGATCTGTTCCCTCCTTTGAACTCGGTTAATTGTCTCTGAGTCATGTGGCAATTAATCTTGTTTTGCTTTGTGTTATCTCTTGTAGTTGACTTTCATTGTTAATGTTAAGCTGCTTGAGGACAAGAGCTGTTACTAATTTTTTTTTTCCCTATACATTTTATGGGGCTTCTCTGGTGTTTCAGGGGTAAAGAATCCGCTTGCCAAGGCGGAAGATGCAGGTTCAATCCCTGAGTTGGGAAGAAACCCTGGAGAAGGAAATGTCAGTCCACTCCAGAATTCTTGCTGGGGAAATTCCATGGGCAGAGGAGCCTGGTGAGCTACAGTCCATGGGGTCCGTGGGGTTGACTTAGCAACTAAACAACAACAATTTTGGCATACATTTTATAGTGACTCTTACTTTTCCTTGGATTTACCCTGGGAAGTTTTCTTGCGTCTCAGATGGCAAGAACATCCTTTAGAACACTTCATAAGAACCCTCAGAATCTTTCAGACTTTTCGGGCCACGTGGTGTTTGCCTATGGCCTTGATAAAAGCCATTATCTCTTTTGCCATAGACATAACCAAGATTCTGGGCGGCAAAGTCTTCCTAGAGAAGTACTTGAGTGGTTTTTTGGTTTGGAGAGAAAGTGATCGTATCCTTTACTTTGCTTTAATTTTTATCACCAAATATTTTAAAGACAGAAGCAGGTAAACAGGCAGACATTTGACATGAAGATCTTACATGACTGGTTAATATTGTATAAAACACATTTTAATTTTGTTGCACTCACCTTGTAACGTTAGAAATGAATGACCTGGTTGATGTGGTGCTCTGAATTTTCTTCTAAGGGATTTATTTCTTAATGAATTAGGGGTTTCACATTTAAAAGGAATCTGCATACTTTTATGTAATACCCCAACTTTCATAAGAATTATTTTTTTGTTCGTCATTGCCTTGTTGGGAGCTCTAACTATTTTGCCAAACAATCATTTAGTGTATTTTCTGTGCTGACTTTGGCTTGGTGGCATGTAACAATTCTGAAGGAACTAATGCTACATTAATACAAGTTGCCTGTGATGGCATAATGACAAAATATGATATTTTTGTTAGGGGAGAAAAGTCCAAAATTCTACTTTAAAGAAACTATTTTGAGCTCTTGAGAAGATATAGTTAGATCTTCATTTTTTTTTTCTTCCCTCTAAAAAATTATGGGGAAAACACAAGCCTCAAGTTATTTCCTAAAATATTTCCCATGATGATTGCTACCTTAGTTTTTAAGGCTTTTCTTCCTTCAGGAGCTCTGGATCTTCTATAAGTAGAGTCAGAATGCTAGCTCTTCTTTAAGTAGAATCAGAGTAGACCTTCAAAGCTTTGTAAGAGCCCATGAACCCACGGATAGTCCCCATAGCTTCCATGTTTCCTTTTGTTACAGTTATTTTTTTCTGAGAACAGTTTGCAAAATGTCTTCATACCACAGTATCTCAACTTTCAGGAAAACACAACTTACATATTCTTTGTGTTTTTATGAGGAGCAATTTATTACCTTATTATTTTTGAAAATTTTATTTCCTGTTTCTATATTATACAAAAATAATGGATTTTTGGATTTTAGGGAAGTACAGTTGTCTGCTCTGCATGGTGTCATGGAAGATAATTTATTTTGATTTAATTAAAAATTTAAATTGTAAATACACATGACATTGCTTTATTTTTCCCTTTTAATTTTGTATTTTTTTCTTTATTGTTTCTCTTCTCTCACTGAAAACAATTCTCTTATTCGAGCCTCACACACCTTCCTTACTAGGATTATCTTGTTTCTCACAGACCAGAGAGGAAAATAATTCATTGTCTTTTTTTCCCCTCCAAAATATTTTTTGAAGTGTTTTATTCTTTTGAAAATAGGTTCACCTTGGAGCATGCAGTTTTAAGTTTGGGTGAATTAACACTGTTATCTATATCAGATATTTTAAAAGCTGAGTGTAAGACCACTTCTGATTGGGTTGCTTTCTCAAAAAACATTTTTATAGCCAACATTTCTTTCCTGAGCTCCTTGACCTAGTCTGAGGTTTTGTAAATGAATTTTTATACGGAGCCCTAATCAGTGTGAAACTGATAAATTAGTATAAATCTGTTTATAAGTTTGCCAAATGTTTAAGAAAGTCAGTCTGTGTTTGATGAGCTCTGCTAGGGGAAGCGAGAATTCTATTATGCCATCAAACCACCAATGCCTTGCCCTTCATGGAGCTCTAGGTTATTTTTGTGTTTTGTTTTGTTGCACAGTATCAAAAGAAATCCTGATTTACACAGAAAAGTCCTTGTAAATGGCAAAAAAAAAAAAAAAAAAGTTTAGAGCTCTTTGCCTACCAGCAACAGCAACATCTAACCCTAACCCTAACCCTAACCCAAGCCCTAGACTCCTGGTGGGAGCTTTACATGTATTGATTTCCACAACAAACATTTCATATCTACTTTACAAATGAAAAAACTGAAGCACAGTGAGTTAAAGTATCCAATACTGAGTTTACAGATAGTGAGTAAGTGACAGAGATAGGCTCAAATCTAATGCCCTTAACCATTACTGTGCTTGTATTGCTCTGAAATTGTTGTTGTTACAGTAGCTCAGTCATGTCCAACTCTGCGACCCCATGGACTGCAGCACGATAGGTTTCCCAGTCTTTCACTATCTCCCGAAGTTTGCTCAAGCTCAGGTCCATTAAGTTGGTGATGCCATCCAACCATCTTATCCTCTGTCCTCCCCTTCTCCTCCTACCCTTAATTTGTTTTGAGGAGTGGGCTTTATTTGAACTATTTATAACAGGACTAACCAATTTCTCAGAATGAAAAAAGAGATTCTAGAACTCATTATATACTTGCAAATAACTGTGAAGTCTGCAGGAGAGGGCAATGGCACCCCACTCCAGTACTCTTGCCTGGAAAACCCCATGGACGGAGGAGCCTGGTAGGCTGCAGTCCATGGGGTCGCTGACGGTCAGACACGACTGAGCGACTTCACTTTCACTTTTCACTTTCATGCATTGGAGAAGGAAATGGCAACCCACTCCAGTGTTCTTGCCTGGAGAATCCCAGGGACGGGGGAACCTGGTGGGCTGCTGTCTATGGGGTCGCACAGAGTCCGACACGACTGAAGTGACTTAGCAGCTGCAGTGTAAAGACCATGCCTTAATAAATGAATAGTTCGAATCACACTGGCATTTTCTTAACAGCTCATGCTGGTCTATGGAGCATGCCGTTCTTACTTAAACTATATTTAGGTAATAGCTTTTTATAAGAGCCACTACTACAGTTTTTCCTGTCATTATTTTATTACCACTAGTACATTCTCATTATGTTTTAACCAGCTTATTTGAGGGCATAGTAAAAAGTTATCTAACTACTGCTTAATTTTTTCCCTCCTATTGTATATGGTGTTTTACAGAGAAGCCCTTTTCATCATTGCTTGCATGAACCTTATTTAAAAAACTGGAAATTTCCAACATTTTCCATGTCCTTGCTTAGTTAAAAGTGTAAAAATTTCACATAATTTTAGCCATTCAGTTGTTCAGATATTGTAGATGTTTTCCTCTAATATCTTATTTTCTAATAATGGTTATAATCATATTTAAACAGTACTGTAATCATCAAATAAACTTCTTTACAGTGTTAGTAGCATATGTGAATGCTAAGTCGCTTCAGTCGTGTCCAGCTGTTTGCGACCCCATGGACTGTAGCACCCCGGCTCCTCTGTCGGTGGGATTCTCCAGGCAAGAATCCTGGAGTGGGTTGCCTTGCCCTCCTCCAGGGTTTCTTCCTGACTCAGGGATTCCACCTGCGTCTCTTAATGTCTCCTGCATTGGCAGGCGAGTTCTTTACCACTAGCGCCGCCTAGGATTTAATAAGCTTTTCCTTCAGAGTGCGTACTAGTTATTCCTGTTCTTTGTAAAAACTTATCTTGAACAATGGTGTGATATTTTCATTGTTAGAATTAAATTTTATTTGAATGCTTTCTCTGCCTCTCAGTAATATCAAGCTTTCTTTTTATGCTTACTTTTCCCTGCTCCCCACCCTCCAACTATGTCATAACTTAACAGGGATCACAAATTGATTTTATAAGATTTGGTTTCATTAAATATATCAAGAAGCTGAGATATATACTTTTTCTTGCTGTAAAAGGTGATTTTCAGTGACAAATTGCTATTATCTTATTTATTGATAGATTTTATCATTTCATAATATAGTGTGTTATCAATGTATTTGATAGTGGTTGAAGAATTGGTTGGCATTGGTTTCTAATACCAGTTGTCAAACTTGCCTTGAATAGGATCAGTCTTGTTACATCCATTATTATTTTTCTTAAATCCCAGAATTTAAATCATATTTTGATATGGCTCATTGATATGGTTGATTAGTCATTTTACCTTACCGCAAACATTGTGATTGAAGAAGGATTAGGAGCTTATGATGATGTTGTTTAGTTGCTAAGTCATGTCTGCCTCTTTCGTGACCCCATGGACTGTAGCCTTCCAGACTCCTCTGTCCGTGGAATTTGCCAGGCAAAGAGTACTAGGGTGGGTTGCCATTTCCTTCTCCAGGGGATCTTCTCGAACCAGGGGTCGAACATGAGTCTCCTGCATTGTAGGCAGATTCTTTACCACCGAGCCACTGGGATAGCCCCAAAGCTTATCACAGTGCTATCGTAAATATGAAAGTAGGACACAAGGACCCAAACCTTTACGTCATAGATTCACTTCTTTTGTAACAACCGTGTTACGTCGCGTAGAGCATGTGCTGAGGCAGTGTTGCCTGACAGTTAGGAGTGCAGCCTCTGTGTGTGCTAGAATCACTTTACGTAAGTGGGTGTATACAATCCTGAGTAAGAAGAAGAAGAACATTCAGTAAGTGGACAGAAATGGCTGGAGAAGCCTTATTTTGAGTCCTTCACAAAAGCAAGTTAACCTGGAAGGTGAAATTGCCTGGAACTTGTTTCCATTTTATTACAGTTGGCGTATAACACATCTGTGTGCATCTTTGTCATTGAAGAAATAGTTGTGCTATGTGTGCTAAGCCACTTCAGTTGTGTTCGACTCTTTGCGACCGCATGGACTGTAGCCTGCTAGACTTTTCTGTCCATGGGATTCTCCAAGCAAGAATGCTGGAGTAGATTGCCATGCCCTTCTCCAGGGGCTCTTCCTAACTCAGGGATTGAACATGGCTCTCCCGCATTGCAGACAGATTCTTTACCATCTGAGCCACGAGGGAAGCCCATAGTTACGGTTTATTTAATAAGTGAAAGTAATGTAAATGTTTGCTAAGCCCTGATGTTTTTTGGACATATTTTGAAAACCACTGTCTTTAGATAACTAGTTCCAAGCCTGTGTGCATGAGTGTTCAGTTGTGTCTGACTCTGCGACCCCATGGAGTCTATAGCCTGCCAGGCTCCTTTGTCCATGGAATTTTGCAGGCAAGAATACTGGAGTGGGTTCCCTTTTCCTCCTCTTGGAGATCTTCCCAACCCAGGGATTAAATCCTTGTCTCCTCATCTCCTGCATTGGCAGGTGGATTCTTTACCACTGAGCCACCTGGGAAGCCCTAGTCATTGTCTAAATTCAGGGAGGATAGGGTCTTCACTAAAGTGGCAGAATTTCTTCCCTGAGTTGACTTAGAATGTATTTCTGTTGAGAGAAATTGCATTATTATTATCAGCCAGAACATGGGTTTTCGCTGTACAAAAATTATTTAAGAATGAGTAAAGTTAATTATTTAAGAATGACTAAAGAGATGAATTCTTTCTTTTCTTTCTTTTTTTTTTAATTTTTAAATTTATTTATTTATTTACTTTACAATACTGTATTGGTTTTGCCATACATTGACATGAATCCACCACGGGTGTACATGAGTTCCCAATCCTGAACCCCCCTCCCACCTCCCTCCCCATATCATCTCTCTGGATCATCCCAGTGCACCAGCCCCAAGCATCCTGTATCCTGTACCGAACCTAGACTGGCGTTTTGTTTCTTACATGATAGTATACGTGTTTCAATGCCATTCTCCCAAATCATCCCACCCTCTCCCTTTCCCACAGAGTCCAAAAGTCTGTTCTATATATCTGTGTCTCTTTTGCTGTCTCACATACAGGGTTATCATTACCATCTTTCTAAATTCCATATATATGTGTTAGTATACTGTATTGGTGTTTTTCTTTCTGGTTTACTTCACTCTGTATAATCGGCTCCAGTTTCATCCATCTCATTAGAACTGATTCAAATGTATTCTTTTTAATGGCTGAATAATACTCCATTGGATATATGTACCACAGCTTTCTTATCCATTCATCTGCTGATGGACATCTGGGTTGCTTCCATGTCCTGGCTATTATAAACAGTGCTGCGATGAACATTGGGGTACATGTCTCTTTCAATTCTGGTTTCCTCGGTGTGTATGCCCAGCAGTGGGATTGCTGGGTCATAAGGCAGTTCTGTTTCCAGTTTTTTAAGGAATCTCCACACTGTTCTCCATAGTGGCTGTACTAGTTTGCATTCCCACCAACAGTGTAAGAGGGTTCCCTTTTCTCCACACCCTCTCCAGCATTTATTGCTTGTAGACTTTTGGATTGTAGCCATTCTGACTGGTGTGAAATGGTACCTCCTGGTGGTCTTGATTTGCATTTCTCTGATAATGAGTGATGTTGAGCATCTTTTCATGTGTTTGTTAGCCATCTGTATGTCTTCTTTGGAGAAATGTCTATTTAATTCTTTGGCCCATTTTTTGATTGGGTCATTTATTTTTCTGGAATTGAGCTGCAGGAGTTGCTTGTATATTTTTGAGATTAGTTGTTTGTCAGTTGCTTCATTTGCTGTTATTATTTTCTTCCATTCTGAAGGCTGTCTTTTCACCTTGCTTATAGTTTCCTTTGTTTTGCAGAAGCTTTTAATTTTAATTAGATCCCATTTGCTTATTTTTGCTTTTATTTCCAGAATTCTGGGAGGTGGATCATAGAGGATCCTGCTGTGATTTATGTCGGAGAGAAGAGATGAATTCTTTAAACATGTGCTTCTCTCTCATCCCATAAAATAAGGTTCATTCTTGTAAACCAACATTAAAGGACACTGGCAAAAATACATAGCTGCAGTCAGCAGTACTAGGCATGGATGGGAACCATCCTTTTTTGGGTAGAAAATCGTTTAGATCTGTATCAGGAGTTTGAATATCATATAAGACTTTTGCTGAAGTTCTCCATCAGATGGGTCAACCTGAGTTGACAGGAAAAGGAAGTTCCTTGTGTTTAGTATAGGATTTTAATTTATTTGTAGTGTTGAGGATTTTATCATATGCAGAATGAAAAATTATCCATCATATATGATGAAAGATTGCTGTGTGAGTAAATGAAATCTCAATTATATATTTATTGAGAAATATGATTTAATCATTACAGAGCCCTCTACAAGCCTTGAAATATCTGCATTTTATATTTTAATGCTTCTCTTATTATTGGTAAGATTTTGTACAGTGAATATTACTGGTAAATGAATCTTAATTATGTACCCTATCTTGTGAAAGCCAGACTCAATGAAGCACAGGCTGGAGTCAAGATTGCAGGGAGAAATATCAGTAACCTCAGATATGCACATGACACCACCCGCATGGCAGAAAGCAAAGAGGAACTAAAGATCCTCTTGATGAAAGTGAAAGAGAAGAGTGAAAAGGCTGGCTTAAAACTCAACATTCAGAAAAAACCACGAGATCATGGCATCTGGTCCCATCTCTTCATGGCAAATAGATGGGGGAACAATGGAAACAGTGATAGACTTTATTTTCTTGGGTTCCAAAATCACTGCAGATGCTGACTGCAGCCATGAAATTAAAAGACCCTTGCTCCTTGGAAAAAAAACTCTGACCAACCTAGACAGCATATTAAAAAGCAGAGACATTACTTTACTAACGAGGATCTGTCTAGTCAAAGCTGTGGTTTTTCCAGTAGTCATATATGGATGTGAAAGTTGGACCATAAAGAAAACTGAGCGCTGAAGAATTGATGATTTTGAACTGTGGTGTTGGAGAAGATTCTTGAGACTGCCTTGGCTAGCTAGGAGATCAAACCAGTCAATCCTGAAGGAAATCAGTCCTGAATATTCATTGGAAAGACTGATGCTGAAGCTGAAACGCCAATACTTTGGCCACCTGATGTGAAGAACTGACTCATTGGAAAAGACCCTGATGCTGGAAAAGATTGAAGGCAGTAGGAGAAGGGGATGACAGAGGATGAGATGGTTGGATGGCATCACCAACTGGATGGACATGAGTTTGAGCAAGTTCCAGGAGTTGGTGAAGGACAAGGAAGCCTGCGTGCTGTGTCCATGGGCTCGCCAAGAGTCAGATGTTACCGAGCAACTGAACTGAACTGAATTGATGGCTTAAAAAAAATGTGGATCATAGCCCCAAAGTTGAAACAGCCAACAGATAAATAAATTTTGGTATATTCATAGCGAATAATTTTTAATGATTTTAGTAAAGTAAATTAAAAGAAAACTTGAATCTCAAAAACTTTATGTTGAATAAAAGAACGTAGACACAAAAAAACTGCATGCTCTATGATTCCATTTATTTCTGTAATGGAACAGGTAAAACTAAGTGATGGTCTCAGAAATTGGAATAGTGGTTGTCTCTGGGTAGATGGATGGAATTGAGTAGAAAAGAGTAGGAGAGAACTTTCTAGAGGAAATACCCTAGATCTTGATTGGAGTGATGGTTACATGGGTGCATACATTTGTCAAAAGTCATCAAAAGGCATACTGATGTGTGTGTTTTATTGTGTGTGATTATCCCTCCTGCCACCCCTAGTGGCTCAGTGGTAAAGAATCCGCCTGTGATGCAGGAGACACAGGAGACACGGTTTCCATCCCTGGACCAGAAAGGTCCCCTGGAAGAGGAAATGGCAATCCACGCCAGTATTTGTGCCAGGAAAATCCCATGAACAGAGAAGCCCGGCGAACTACAGTCTGTGGGGTCACAAGAGTCAGACACAACTGAGCGTATCTACCTCAATAAAAACCATTTGTAACAGAAATGCTTCTAATGTGAATAATAGTGGTAGTGATAGTGACGGCAGTAGTAGCTGAAATGACTAGTAATTGTGCTGCTCTTCCGTTCAGTTCAGTTCAGTCGCTCAGTCGTGTCCGACTCTTTGTGACCCCATGAATCGCAGCACTCCAGACCTCCCTGTCCATTACCATCTCCCGGAGTTCACTCAGACTCATGTCCATCGAGTCAGTGATGCCAGGCAGCCATCTCATCCTCTGTTGTTCCCTTCTCCTCCTGCCCCCAATCCCTCCCAGCATCAGAGTCTTTTCCAATGGGTCAACTCTTCGCATGAGGTGGCCAAAGTACTGGAGCTTCAGCTTTAGCATCATTCCTTCCAAAGAAACCCCAGGGCTGATCTCCTTCAGAATGGACTGATTGAATCTCCTTGCAGTCCAAGGGACTCTCAAGAGTCTTCTCCAACACCACAGTTCAAAAGCATCAATTCTTCAGCACTCAGGTTTCTTCACAGTCCAACTCTCACATCCATACATGACTACTGGAAAAACCATAGCCTTGACTAGACGGACCTTAGTCAGCAAGGTAATGTCTCTGCTTTTGAATATGCTATCTAGGTTGGTCATAACTTTTCTTCCAAGGAGTAAGCGTCTTTTAATTTCAGGGCTGCAGTCACCATCTGCAGTGGTTTTGGAGCCCAAAAAAGTAAAGTCTGACAATGTTTCTACTGTTTCCTCATCTATTTCCCATGAAGTGATGGGACCAGATGGCATGATCTTCGTTTTCTGAATGTTGAGCTTTAAGCCAACTTTTTCACTCTCCACTTTCACTTTCATCAAGAGGCTTTTTAGCTCCTCTTCACTTTCTGCCATAAGGGTGGTATCATCTGCATATTTGAAGTTATTGATATTTCTCCCAGCAATCTTGATTCCAGCTTGTGTTTCTTCCAGTCCAGCATTTCTCATGATGTGCTCTGCATCTAAGTTAAATAAGCAGGGTGACAATATACAGCCTTGACGTACTCCTTTTCCTATTTGGAACCATTCTGTTGCTCCATGTCCAGTTCTAACTGTTGCTTCCTGACCTGCATACAGTTCTACCTAGTGCAATAAGGCAAGGAAAAGAAATAAAGGACATATTGGGCACGAAGGAAGAAATAAAATCTTTCTCAAGAGGCAGGTCAGGTGGTCTGGTATTCCCATCTCTTTCAGAATTTTCTACAGTTTATTGTGATCCCTGTTCTTAGTACCAGACAACAACTCAGTAAGGTATGTTTTATTAGCTCCATTTTGCATATAAGGAAACAGTCTTAGCAAATTTAAGTAACTTGTCTAAAGTTACAGAGCCAGTAGTACATGATTTAATCTAAAGATCTGTTTAACTCATGAGCTTAATAGTGATACTTTCCTAATATGTATATTTGATATTTTCTTTAAAAAAAAACATACTGAGTATAATTTAAGTTTATTTGATAACTTAGGTTCATCACTATGAACATGATATTTTGTGCTAAAAGTGTATAGGGCTCTTTCCCACTAATTAAATGAACTAAACATTTTGTTGAATTCCGTTTTGTAATACTTCTGCTGTCTCTTTCCTCACTCTAACAGATATTTTTCTCTCCTGGTTCCCTTTTCTGCTTTTCCTCTTTTAATATGCTGTGGGGTGGAAATGAAATGTAATAATAATTTTTATGTAAAATATAATGCATGAGT